>NC_073264.2:99978148-100283148 GCF_029289425.2 Pan paniscus | reverse complement strand
ACTGTGGGCAAGTTGCCATCCCTCTCTGAGTCAGGGTTTTCTCATCTGTAACTTAGAAATGATCACTTCCTTCCCTTCCTGGAGCACCTAGATGTTGTAAGAATAAAACGAGATAACATAGAGGTGAGAATACTCAGCAGATATCAATCACAGACCTACTATATACATGGTACTCACTGACCATGTTGTACATGATCACAATTCAAAGAAAACCAACGAATTAATCAACCAATGACCTACCAACTAATCAACCTACCGACCAACTTACTAACAAACTGAGCAACCAACCAACCAACCAACCAACCAACCAACCAACCAACCAATAAATGAATTTATCTCCCAACCAACCAAACAGTGGAGCTTAGCATCTTGTTGGGAAAAGACCTGCATTGAAAAATCCCACAGAGAAATACCGAGCACCCTTGCTCAGATGGAGAGGACACACCATCATGACAGCCTCCGGTGGAGGGGCAGCAGTGGGAGCCGTGGGGCAGGGTCCTAGTTCAGGGATTTTTCAGGCGCTACCACTCCTCTCTTTCCCCACGGCTCCCAGCCGCACCCAGGCTCTGGTTCCCGGATGCATTCCCAGGGCCTCCACCTGGAACCTCGCAGCAGCCTCCTCATCGCAGTCTCTCCTTGGACACACTGTGGCCAAAATGTCTCTTTTCGGAAGAGTGATGTGACTATGTCATTTCTCTGTTTAAAACCCCTTACGGGCTGCTCCTGTGTTCTCAGCCTGGAGAAGCAGACCCTGCCACATTTCCAGAAGCACCCACCTTACTCGCTGGGAGGTGATTGAAAGCGTTATTTCTATAATCAAACAAGTGCAGGTAGAGAACGGGGCTGGACACACTTGCAGGGGCATGGCTACTCTGGGCTGCATGTCCAGACTCTGGAGGCTTGCCTTCCTCTGCCATTGAAGGGACTCTGGTGGGGAGCATGGGAAGCGCTGCTCCTCCTGCTGGAAGGAAGATCCCTTCCCATCTTCTGCTGCAGAGGCTCAGACCATCTCTTTGACAACCTACAGCCTGGCAGTGCCCAGGGCAGCATTTCCCACCTGTGGGCAGCGCTGGCCCACTCGCCTGTCGGGATGGCCTCTCCAGTGTGGCTCCTTAAGGCCAAGACCACAGTTTGTCTTCCTCGGCACCTCCAAGGCCTGGCCCAGGGGCTGGCCCAGCGAGGGCCCTGGGAGGGTAGGTCCATGAAATGAGAGATGCCCACAGTGGGGTCTGGGGCAGGGAAGAGAACAAAGGCAGCAGCATGAGGCTCAGTCGTGTCCTGCCTGCCCTCTGCTGCTCCTTCTCCTCAGTGGGCAGCTCCCCAGGAGGCGTCCCCCATGGGCTTGGTGGGGGCCTGGATGCATCTACAAGGAAATAGGAGTTTCATTTCAGGGTGCTCTTGGCCTGTTGGCCCTATTCTTAGAGGCAGAAGTGGAGGAGGGGAAGGTGCATGGGCTCGGGACCCTACAGCTGCAGGTTCAAATCCCAGTTCCTCCACTTAATAGTTGCGTGACCTCTGGAAAGCTATTCCTACTATTTTAGTTTTCTCATGTGTAAAATGAGAATAGTTACAGCCTCCCACCCATAAAGTGACCATGTTCAGGTAAATCATTGTGGTGCCCTAGAGGCTCTCCTGTTGAATGGGAGGAGGGGCTGGAAGCTGGGCTTCCTTGCAGCTCTGCTACCTGCTCATTGGAAGATACAGCTCTAAGGTGGGGACTGGAGGGGCTTTTTGGTTGTTCCACATCTCCAAACGCCATATCTCCAAAGTACCATGTTTTATTTAACTTCAGAAAATTTGCAACCATCATCTGTCCCGTTGGTGTCATAAGCTTCTCATTTGCTACTTCTCTTTTTTTTTTTTCCAAAGAAACACACCCACCAAGAAAAACACTGTGACAGGTTGTGAGGTTGGAAGTTGCAACAGAAGCATCAAGTTCTAACAGATCCTGCCCTGTTAAGTGAAGTCCCCAGAACAAGATGCCGTTTCAACGGAAACGGATCTGGGCTTTTAAAACTCTCTATTCACGATGAGAATATAAAAAGATGGGTCCGGGAGAACAAAGGGAGAGATTTTGGGGGATGATTCCTTGGGAAGAACTGTACCCAGCCCTTTTGCTAGCATGTTGGGGGGGCATGAAGAGATCCCTCCTCCACCTCATCCAAGTTGCTGTAAAAGACATGATTTCATTCTTTTTTATGGCTGAGTAGTATTCCATGGTATCTGTATTTTCTTTATCCACTCGTCGGTTGATGGGCACTTAGATTGGTTCCATGTCTTTGCAATTGCCCCCACCTCAAATTTAGTGGGAGGTGCTTCCTGCCTGTCCCTTTCAGGGTGGACACAGGGGACCTGCTGGCCAGCTCCTGTCTGAGAGGAATAAAAGTTGCCTGACAGCTGAGCTGGCCGCATTGACGTGGCCTCTACTTGCAGAGGTGTATGTCCCATGGACCCTGTGTGAGCTCAGCACAGTGAGGGGGCCAGCCTTGCTCCAAGGCTCCCCTGTCCTGCAGGGAACAGGACCTGCCTGGGGGGCAGTTGGTCAAGGGCAGGGTAAGAGGGAAGGGGAAGGGAAGGGAAGGTGAAGCAGACCCCGTGCCCTGGCTGATCTCATCTCAGGGCCAGTAGGCCCTGCACAGGATGGGAAAAGATTTCACTTTAAATCACATTGGATGTTTTGATGATGTCAAGGTATAAGATGCTTTTAGTTGCTGAGGTGACAGTGTCTGGCAGCCTAAGGGGATGACAGAGCTTTTTTTTTTTTTTTTTTTTTTGGCAGAGTCTCGCTCTGTTGCCCAGGCTGGACTGCAATGGCGCGGTCTCGGCTCACCGCAAGCTCCGCCTCCTGGGTTCAAGTGATTCTCCTGTCTCAGCCTTCCGAGTAGCTGGGATTACAGGCACCCACCACCATGCCCGCCTAACTCTTTTTGTATTTTTAGTAGAGATCGGGTTTCACCATGTTGCCCGGGCTGGTCCCTGTGCAAGGATGACACACAAATTCATGAAGTGTTCTGTATTTTTTTTTGGCTTGGTGCGGTGGCTCAAGCCTGTAATCCCAACACTTTGGGAGGCCGAGGCCGGTAGATCACTTGAGGTCAGGAGTTCGATGACAGAACTTTTATTGCCTGAGTGATCTAAAGAGTCCTGAGCCCTCTGGGACTGTGGGAGAGTCCAGGGCAGGGGGAAGCTCTTCATGGGACACATTTTACAGAAACAGTAGGAGACAAAATAGAGCCGCCTCGTGGTTGAACTTTGTGAATCCAGCTTGGTCGAGACATCAGCTCGCAGATGAAACCAGGGAAGGGAAGGAGGCCGATGCCTTGGCCTGAGACAGCTCCCTTCCTTTTTGGAACCTGGTCTTCCCTGACTGTGAGATAAGACCCCTCACCTAGGGGTCTGCATTGCCCCATCTCAGTGCCAGGTGTCTGTCCCACCCCATTTCCCTTACCTCCTAAGCTCCTCTGGCTTCAAAGAAACTTAGGTCACTCTGGGTGCAGTGGCTCATGCCTGTAATCCCAGCACTTTGGGAGGCCGAGGTGGGTGGATCACTTGAGGCCTGGGTCCTGACTGGGTGGGCATGGCAGCGCCTTCCCCGCAATCTGCCCTGGGCGGGGTCTGAGGAAGCAGCATGCACTCTGTTGTCCCCATTCTCTGGTAGTCTCTATTCTACTCTCAACTTCTCTGAGTTTGAGACCAGCCTGGCCAACATGGTGAAACCCTGTCTCTACTAAAAACACAAAAATTAGCCAGGCATGGTGGTGCCCACCTATAATCCCAGCTGCTCAGGAGGCTGAGGCAGGAGAATCACTTGAACCTGGGAGGCGGAGGTTGCAGTGAGCGGAGATAGCGCTATTGCACTTCAGCTTGGGTGAAAGAGCGAGACTGTCTCAAAAAAAAAAAAAAAAAAGAAACTTAGAAACTTAAGTTACCAAGACCCTGCCCTCATGGAACTTGGCCTCTAGTGAGGAAAAAAAGGAACTAGACACAAAAACAAGTGCCGTAGGCTGGCTGGCCCACTGTGGACAAGGTGGAGCTGTTGTCTCGCCCAGGCAGGCAGGGAAAGCTGCCGCAGGGTGACCTGGAGGAAGGGGCTAGGTGAGCCCTGCGGATACCTTGGGGGAGGCCCCAGCAAAGGCTCCGGGCAAAGGCCTGGAGGTGAGTGGGTGTGGAGTGTGCTATGAAAGAGCAAGGGCCAGTGAGGGCAGGCTGGGGGTCTGAGGGCAGAAAGCACCAGGGGCCTGGAAGGCACAGGTTTTTGCTCTGGTGGAGTTGATGGTATAGGTGGTGGGTTCCAGGCACAGGAGAGGGCAGATCTGAGTTTGAGGTGAGTGTGTCTCCAGCTGGGTCCTGACTAGGACGGAGCACACAAGGGCTGAACCTCGCGGGGCCCTGGCACATGCCTCTGCCTCACTGTCTGAGGGAGAGCATCCTGGTCAGGTGCAGGATTCGTTTCAGACCAAGGGACACCTAGGGCAGCAGCTTCACTGAGGACATTAAGACAATGACCAAAACAGCCTCTGTTTCTTGAGCACTTACTGTGGGTCAGGCAGGTGTACAACTTATGGCAGCGCTGGCAGGTGGGTTCCATTGTGATCCCCATTTTACAGATGGACAAACTGAGGTCTGGAATGGTTTAGTGCCTCACCTGAGGTCCCATGGCCAATAAGAGGCAGAGCAGGATTTGAGCCCAAATGCCTCATGGTAAGATCTGTCCTAACCATTTCTTACCTGGCTGAATTAACCAAAGGATGAACGTGAACAGGGAGGAGAGGTTTTGCTTTTTTTTTTTTTTTTTTTTTTTTTGAGGTAGAGTTTCGCTTTTGTTGCCCAGGCTGGAGTGCAATGGCGCGATCTCAGCTCACCGCAACCTCTGCCTCCCGGTTTCAAGTGATTCTCCTGTCTCAGCCTCCTGAGTAGCTGGGATTACAGGCATGTGCCTGACAGGGTTTCTCTATGTTGGTCAGGCTGCTTTCGAACTCCCAACCTCAGGTGATCTGCCCGCCTCGGTCTCCCAAAGTGTTAGGATTACAGGCGTGAGCCACTACGCCCAGCCTGAGGTTTGCTTTTTGTCCTTGGAGCCTAGACTCCTTTGGGTAGATGGAGGCTCTGTTCATCTTTGAACCATGAGGCTGGGCGCTGGGCATGACGGGCACCCAGAGTGTATTTGCCAGCTCTCTTGAGGCCGATTGTTACCAAAGCACTTACTGAACATCTGTTAAGAGCCAGATGCTTTGCCAGGCACTGCGGGTACTTAGGGGTGGGGCGGGAGCATGTTTAAGATTTAATTCCTGTCCTTAAAAGCTTTTGTTTAGCAAGGTATTTTTGGTGGGCGAGATATTTGTTCAACGTTTATCAGGAGAACTTTATTGCTGGTTTATAACATTATTGCTAATCTTAGTAAAAGCCAAAAGGTGGATTTTATTTATGGCCATTTCACAGACAGGGTAGCCCACTGCAGGGAGGGCAACCGACCTACTCAAGCCAGTGGCTGAGCTGGATCCACCGGCAGCCGACTGCGTTTTCCGGATTCCCAAGGACCAGCGTTGCCTATGCAAAGTTTGTGTTTTCCTCTCATTTTAATAGTACATAACCTTCTGAAGGGACTTGGTGTTCATTAATACTGGCCAGGTGCCCGAATGCTATATGGGATTCGTTTAAACTTGGGCTCTGGCAAATTTGATTTTTACTGAAAATTACCCATTTTTTAACATTTAAAATGTTATCGAGCCATGTGGCCATTGCCGTCTTGGGCAGAAAACATCTTGGATGAATTTGCATTTTTAATTCTTGGCATTTTTATGTTGCTTTAGTTCCCAAAGAGCTTTTTTTCCTCTTTAAAAAAAAAAATTTAAAGAAAGAAGGCAGCCCGCAATAGGGCAGAAACGCCAAGAGAACATAATAATAGTAGTGATGTGTGTTCCCTCGCTGCTAATTGCACCAAATTTTACCATGTGCTCCCGAAGCAAAGCCTGCCTGCTGCTCTCCAAACCCAGCTTCTCCTGCAGCCACTTAACAGGGGTGAGATAATCATTCCTTAATGCTGCTGCTTCTAAGGGCGGCTGCCATGGCTGGACCCTGCCTGTCGAGCACTGGGGAGGCAGCACCTGGGACCTCCGTTATTTAAGAGCACCGTGTGCCTTCCCACCACCTTTGCCTGGTGCTGGGTGCCGAGGCTGGGCCAGGGCTCTCTCAGGGTTGGGTGTCAGAGCCAGACAGGACTTTAAATAACAGTGGGCATGTTTCAGTTAAGGAAACGGAGGCTGAGAAGCAAGAGGGAATAGGGACTCACTCTTTATTATTCAGCAGTGGTTTCTTGAGCACCTGTTCCATGCCAAATAGCGGGGGGAGGAGTTAGGCATGGCTCTACCCTAATGTTGGGTAGGGGGCAGCCAAGCACCCAGAACACTTGGGTGCAGGGGGACAGGTGCTAGGACAGTGGGTATGGGGGATGTGTGAGCCCAAAGGTGAGGCCCCACCCTCCCCCTGCTGGCTGTTTGCCACTGTCCTCACAAAACCGGAGGCGGTATTTTGATTGCCATTTACAGATGGGGAAACCGAGGCCCTGTTCTGTCTCACGGTGCTGCCCTGGTGTGGAGGCGGGCCTTATGCTCACTGTATGCCTAAGAAAGCTGGGGCGCCCCCACTCCACAGAAGCACAGCCAGTGCCCACCCACCGACACTGGGCCTCTGGACGCTGGAGAGACAGCAGTGAACAAAGCAGACGGGAGCCCTGCCTGCCCAGCACTGGCGTTGGGGTGATGGGAACAGAGACAACAGGCAACCTAGTAAGGAAGACGATTTCAGATGCCATCAGCGCACACAGAGAAAAACAGCAGGGCCACGTGAAACCGAGTGACCGGACCATGTGTAGAAGAGGCCAGATAGGCCTGGATATGAGCTGTGTGTATCCAAGGTACAGAAAAAAGACCCGGAGGTTAGCCAGGGTGGATGTGGACTAAACCCTCAGCTTCTGCTTAGGCTCCACCATTGCTTGCTGTGTGGCCATGGGCAAGTGACTCGGCCTCTCTGTGCTTCTGCTTCCATGTCTATATAATGGAATAGTAATAGTACCTACCACATAAGATTGTTATGCAGATTAAAGAAAACTAAAGAAATACACACAGACACATACACACACACACATGCATGCACGCGCGCGCGAGAGCGCGATCTATGTCTCTATCTGTATCTATAGCTACCGCGCTTAGCCAAGTGCCTGACCGAGAATGCGCCCTCAGTGCGCGCAGCGGGGGACAATCTTTCCCTCTCCCAGGGCCAGCGTGCAAATCCCACAATGCGGCAATCCTTCTTTCCCTCCAGCGACTCTGTGGGGCCATTGAGCCTGCTTCGCGAAGTGAGGAAGCCACATTTGAATTTGTTAAAAACAAAAAACAAAAAACAACAAAAGCCCCAAACCAAACAAACACTGCGCGACACGGGACGCTGTTTCCTACAGCCCGCGCCTTGCACAATATGGTGCGGTGGGCCGGGAACGCTTGGCCACAGATGGCGCGCTTGGTACCAGCCCTGTTTTCTAAATACCCGGCTCCTCAGTGTAAATGATAGCGTCGCACACATGGTGCCGCTTGGCTCCCGGGAGGCTCCGGCGACCACGCTTTTCTTGGCCTGCCGCCCCGGGTCCGGCGTTCTCCCTCCAGATGGCGGGCATCAGAATCTCTGAAGACGCGGG
Organism: Pan paniscus; assembly: GCF_029289425.2. Taxonomy (NCBI): domain Eukaryota; kingdom Metazoa; phylum Chordata; class Mammalia; order Primates; family Hominidae; genus Pan; species Pan paniscus. The sequence continues at coordinate 100,275,458 of NC_073264.2, read as the reverse complement.
GTGTGGCTGCTGACACTCGGCTTAGAAGCAGGGCCGTCCCTCGTCCCTGCGGGGCCAACCCGGACGACTCTTTCTCCCACTTGTGGCCTCGGAGGGGATGCAGAATTGAGCAGCTGGTGGGACAGGGGAGGGAACCTCCGATGACATCGCAGTGGGGCTGAGACTCGAACCCAGCTCCTTTGGGGCCACGTTCTTGAATTCTCTCTCTTCTGGGACAAGTGTGCATTTTCAGGAGTCTACTGCTCAGCTCCCCTCAAAGGCAGCAAGGGGACGGGAGAGGCAGGGACGTTCATCCCACACGAAAGAAGTCTCTGCTTTTGTGCCAGCCTGCGGCAGGCAGCCTGGCAGAGGCGGAGGAAGGCCAACCTGGCATCCTTACACGCTGCAGGTTGAATTCTGTCTTCACTCTGTACTAGTGATTTCAGATCACTGAATCCAAAGCTCAGCTTCTTCATCTGTTAGATCAAACTAATGTACAAGGGGCAGGGCTGGCAGCAGGGGTGGGGGCACTCTGACCCAGGCACAGGCAAGAAGGGGCACACTGTCTGCAGGGAATTGAAAACATTAAAACTGACTCAGACTGAACTGGCTTTTTATGATCACTATGCACTGGCAATTCTAAGCATCGTCGGTGATAGAATGTTCTTCCCTGAAATATTCTTTTGTTGGTCCAAGTTTGTAAACAATCACTGCATTTTAATAGTGAGTCTAAATATTACCTCCTTCAGCTTCAAGTTCACAGGGTTTGATGACATCTAGAATATGTATCATATTCTAGATGAAAGTTATACAGTTGGCCCCTAACATGCCCAGACTCAGCTACATGGGTTCATTTGGAGAGTAAGTTCCTAACAGCTTGGAACCTTTCCCACGTACTTTGGGCACCCGGTGGTACTATACATTTCTGCATTGAAACAGTTAATTTGAAATATAGCAATAATAGCATAGTGATTGATGAAGGACAGAGATGGAGTGACTTGGATTAAATGAGATAGTGCATGGAAGTACTTGTCCAAGGGCAACCCCTGGCACCTGGCTGTTGCTTAGTTAATGTGAGCTGCCTTTAATGTGGAAACACGGGCCCTTCAGTTGTAAAAATATGTCTAATACCATCTTACGGAGTTGTGGTTCAAAGAGCAGCTCATGTAACTCCATGCAGTGTAGTTCGCTTTTCTGGAAAATGGAGATCAGAATATTTATTCCAGTGAAATCCAATGAGGCCACCTCCATCAAGTGCCTGGTTGGGCTATCAGACCCTCTTCTCGGAGTCTGATCCAGTTCCACCCCGTATCTGACCCAGGGCTCCATTCCCCATTCTTGCCTCTCCTTCTGGACCCTAAACTTGGCTTCATAAGATTGGCTCTGCCAGAAGGCAAGGAGTCGGCTTCCCCATAGTAAATTGAAGTCATGCTTGCAAGAAATAAAAACTGATGTTGTTAACATAAGCAAATGGAGCTTTAGTGGAAGGATATCATGGGGTGTCTGTGTGTTGGGGAATGGGGGAGCTCCTGAAATGAGGAGGAGCCCTGAGACCAGACTTGGGAGTGGGCAGAAACCAAGAGAACCTAAGAAGAGGAGGATGAGGCAGCAGGAAGTACAGATATAGTCTTGCACATGGAGTGGCCTGGATGGGAGGTCACCAGCCCCACATTTTAGCTGCTGCAGCTGCCATGAAACCCCTCCTTCTGTCCTCACATGTGATAATTCAAGATTCAAAGCCTGGAAGGCAGGCATGGATTGGCTAAGTTTAGGTCATATTGTCTACCCCCTGCTTTACTAGGCGTGGGGAGATCTAGAATATGGTCCTCTAGGCTTCAAAGTGGGAAGCTTGTTCTGGGTAACTATCAGAGACCCCACTCTGAGGGAGAGCTAATTCCCCCAAGGAAACCTGAGATGCGCTCAGGCAGGGGAATGGATGGAAAGTGCACAAAACACACCCTTAGCTCTTTCTTCTCTCCAGGTCCCTTAGTCCCTCCAAGGGAGGTTCTCACAATACCTGACAGATTTGAAAGACTTGACTTCTAGACCTGTTTCTGAGATGGGTAATGTTTCTGTCTGAATAACAGAGAGCCTGGGATTTTGCTGCTTATGGTCTGAGAGCTGGGTGAGGATGAGGAAAGAAAACTTCTAGTGCATGCAGAGTTTGTACTGTGCACTTCACATTCATTTATCTCTTTTAAATTACAACCAAAGCCCTTGGACATATATATTATTATTCCTATTTTGCAGGTGGAAAACAGGTTCGGAGGACTCAAGTGAAATTACTTACAGTTTCATTTAGGATTCTTGGGTGTAACTATCAGAAATGGGCTCTAGTTAAATTAAGTCAAAGGTTAAATTGGAAGGAAATGGGGCTGATAGAATTGAAGAGAAGCAAATGAATCATATTTGGAAAAGACAGGAACCTGTACTTCCCTGGGGATCCAAGTAGCAAAAACCAATGGTGACTTCTAGGGAAAATTAGTTCTAGGATTTTCCTAAACCTATGCCTTTGGGAGAGACAGTGACTTTTCCAGGCATATCACCTGGGCAGTCTCATACAACCCCTACACTTAGAAGGTTCTTACTCTGGGTTTAATGCTCTGCTGTTGCCATATTGAAATTTCTAATAATTTTGTACAAGGCACCCCGCGTTTTCGTTTTGCTCTGGGCCCTGCAAGTTATGTAGCTAGTCTTGCTTTGGTTAGGTGAACGCAAGGCACATTGATTGACAGTCCTATCAAGATTGCATACAACGGTGATGAGGTATTTTCCTAAATCAATACTGGGAATGTTAGCACATGAAGTAGGGGTTTGCAGCAGGAGGGTGTGGATGCTAGTCAGGCATGCAGACCACAGATATTCACTACAGTTCACACCTGGTCAGCCCAGTATCCCCACACATCCTTTCCCCCATACACACAGTGTTACCTTGTATCACTTCCACCCAAATTTCATTGACCAGTAGTCACAGGACTTTGACATGACTGCAAAGGAGGCTGGAAAATGAAGTGCTTAGGATGAGGAAATGAGATGGAAGAGCATCTAATCAGTCCCTGCCACAGCCTATTTACCCATAACCATAAGCCACCCCAAATTACATACTACGTGTTGTATATTATATATATTGTGAAATCATTGTCAAGGGATGAGACAAGATTGACAGTTGAGATCAGGAATGAAGGAAAAAGAATAAAATGAGTGCCTTATATAAACATATGATTGCAAATGCTTTCAAATGAATATTATTGTTGACACAGCTCTTTGCATCTAGGTATAGGTAAAAAAATAAATTCAAAATACTTATTGGAATTAAAAACAAAATCTCTCAGTAGATGCATAAGTTATTAGCCAGATACAGCTGAGAAAAGAACAAATGAAGTAGGAGACAGAACTGATTAAGACTCTAGTACATAGACTTAGAGGTATCAACTATTAAAGGTATGGAAAATATAAAAGAGAACCTAAGAAAATTTGAAGACAGAATGAGGTATTTTAGCATATGACTAATAGGATGGAAAATATGGAATAGATATCAAATATGAAAGAAATAGCAATTATAAGAGAAAGAGACATAAAATAGAGAATGAGAAGCTTCAACATAAATCTAACAGGATGCAAATTATTGAAATAGAAAATATGAAAGAGAACTTAAGAGATATAGAAGACAGAAAATGAAGTTCCAACATATGTCAAGAAGGAGAGTCCAGAGTAAAAGACAGTGAGCCAGTATTTAAAGAAATAAGAAGCCTGGGCAACATGGTAAAACCCTATCTCTACAAAAAATTAAAAAAAAATAGCTGGGCATGATGGTGTGCCCTTGTAGTCTCATTACTTGGGAAGCTGAGGTGGGAGGATTGCTTAAGCCTGGGAGGTAGACACTGCAGTGAGCCATGGTTGGGCCACTGCACTCCAGCCCCAGCTGATAATTTTTCTAAGTGCAAAAATACCCATTAAATTTCATGTTTAGATGTTTTTCAGTGGAACTGTAGACTATCAAGGATAGAGAGAAAATCCTAAAGGCCAGCGAATAAGACATGGGTTATCTTCAGTACAACAGCAATCAGATTGTTAGCCAACTTCTCAAGAACACCATATGCAAGAAAAAATGATATAGTATCTTTGAAGCTGAGAGAAAATAATTGTGAATCTACAATTCTATACCTAATCAAACTATAATTTAAGAGCAAGGATAACATAAGACATTTTTGGATAAAGCAGAACATAGAATAGATGCTAAATGTATCATGTATGAATGCTTCCAAATGTAATTATTAAATGAAGAATCTAAACCAAAAAAAATCCAGAGTGGGATGCAGTGCAAAATAAACCACAATAAAATTTAAGGCTAAACACTAGAATCATAGAATGCATAACGTCTGAACCAGTAGTAGAAAATAAAAGAAATGTAGAAAAATTGATCAATCCAACAAAATAAGTAAAAGGAGAAAAAAGAAAGAGGTAAAAAAAAGCATGAAGGTAAAAATAAATCCACATATATTACTAACCATAACAAATGTAAATAGGTTAAACTCACAATTAAAAGACAGGCTTCAGATTACATTAAAAATTTATAAGTATATGATGATTATAATATACACACCTAAAACATTCAGGAGACATTTAAAAATTAAGGCATAGACAGTAGATATACTAGGCATTTGCTGATCCAAAGGAAGTTAGTGTAGTGTTTGTAATAACAGACAAAATAGAATTTAATGTGAATAGCATTAAAAAGTAATATTTAAAGACACCTATTTCATATTGCTAAAAAGAATAATCCAGCAAGATGACATGACAACCATTACTTTGTATGTATCTAACTATACAGCCTCAAAATATAAAGAGCAACAGCTGTCAAAATGACAGGGTGTAATTGATAAAAGTTGTAACAAGATGGGTTCTAATATCCATTTCCCAGGAATGGATTGATCAGACAAACAAGTAATAAGTAAGAATATAGAAAAACAAGCGTGACCTGGTAGAAAATAAATAAAAACATGCACATCAGAGACCATAATGTTATTTTCTAACAGGCATTGTTTACAGAAAATAATAATGTCTTGGACCATTAAGGAAGTTATAGCACATTCCAAATAATGGCCAACATACAACCCACATCCTCTGACCAAAGTGAAATAAAATAAAATGTTAACAATAAAAACTTAGTTATCTCCCATGTATTTGGAAAAATTAAATATAAATCATACTTCTAAATAATCCGTGAATTACAGAGAAAATTCATAAGAGAAAATGATAAAATATGTGGAACTAAATTACAATGAAATCATTACATATAAAAACGTGAGCAATACAGGTAAATCTGTACTTACAGGAAAATTAATAGTATCATGTACATTTATTAGGAGACAAAAAAGTCTGAAAATAAATGAGCTAGGTGTACAATTTAAGAAGCTTAAAAAAGAAGAATCCACCCCTCCTCCAAATAGTCTTCTGTAAGGAGACTAGAAGTGGAAACAGTAAATGTAATTGGATTTATCACCTGATTAAAGTCATCTAAACCTTCTGTGTTCTCCACATTCATCAGTTTTGCATTGATGGAGCCTGTAGAATTGAACATGGTTGTGATAAGGATTATCATCTCTTTATCTTTCAAATATTTGATGATTGCAATTCTCCCACAAATGTGGTATTTATTTTTATCTTTTTATTTGGAAATAAGTTCAAACTTGCAGAGAAGTTGCAAGATAGTACAAAGAACTACTTCTGAATCATTTGACAGGACACTGGTGACGTTATGTCCCAACATTACTGAATGCTCCAGTATGTATTTTCTTAAAAAAATTACAAAAAGAAAGGTAGAAAAAAAGTTATGCTCTTATATAGTCACAATACAAGTATCTGAAACAGAAAATTATCATTCATACATTACTAGAATCTATTAATAGACTCCATTCAGTCTTACCGGTTATCTCAACAATGTTCTATATAGCAAAAAGACCCAGAGTCATGTGCTGTATTTAGTTTTCATGTCTCTTTAGTTTTCTTTAGACTGGAACTGTTTCTCAGTGTTTCCTTGACTTTCATATCCTTGACATTTTAGAAGATTTCAGACCAACCATTTTGCAAAATGCCTAATCAACTTGGCCCTGTCTACTGTTTCTTCATGATCAGATTCAGGAATATGCATCTTTGTCAGGAATGCAACAGTAGTGATGTTGTGTTTGTCTCTTTTCATGCTGTATTAGCTTGCTCAAGCTGCCATAACAAAAAGTCATAGATCAAGTGGCTTAAATAACAAAAATTTATTTTTTCACGGTTCTAGAGGTTAGAAGTCCGTGGTCAAAGTACCAGCCAGCTCCTTTTCTGGCAAGGACTGTCTTATTGACTTGTAGATGGTTACCATCTTACTGTGTCTGCACATGGCCCATTCTCCGTGCAAGATTGGAGACAGGGAAAGAGAGCTCTGGTGGCTCTTCCTCTCCTTATAAGGACGGCAGCCCTGTTGAATTAGGGCCTACCTAATGACCTCATTTAACCTTTATCATCTCCTCACAGGCCCTATCTCCAAATATAGTCACATTGAGGGTTAGGGTTACAAAATCTGAATTTTGACAAAACACAGTCAGTCCATAACACATATCACCAGGTAGTATATAATTTGGTTTGTTTCACTACTGGCCTTTATTGCAGGTGGTGTCTGTCAAGTTTCTCCAATGTAAAGTTCTTCATTTTCCTTTTGTAATTAGTAACTGTTTTGTTGGGGGACACTTGGAAACTATGTAAATATTCCACTCCTCAAAAAATATTTATTACACATTTTATCATCTATTGATGTTTCTTGACTGAATCAATTATTATTATGATGGCTGCTAAATGGCGATTTTCTGATTCTACCATTCCTTGTACATTAAGGCTTGCTATTTTGAGGAAAAACTTTCCTTTCTCTTATTTATTTATTTATTTTTATTTACAGCAGAATAGGCTCCTGAATTCTATTTTATTCAATGGTTATAATCTATTATCACTATCTTGGTTCTCAAATTGTCCCTTATTTGGCCTTTCCATGAAGGAATAATTGGTAGTGGATTAATTATTTCACCATAAACAACTAGAACACTAGACAAAACCTATAAAATGTTTTCAGACATTTGACAACAGGCAGAGCAGGACAGTGATCTCTAGGAAACATGAACAAATAACACAAGCCCTATTATTACCCTCAGCTCTCTTTCTGGAGGAATTTTATAACCCTGATGCCCGGAAAGGGAATTCAAGCAGAGCACAGCAGATTTGTTGAGCTAAAGCAACAAAAATTAGAGTTCAAGGAGGACTGGGGAGCCTACGTGTCTTTGATTGAATATTGATCTATACATGCATAGGGTGAGACTCTATGAGGCTGGGCAAAGAAAACCGTGGGAGACAAAGCAATTACTGTTGAGTGGTAAGCCAAACAACTACCACAACCCACAGAGTTGTGAATTATTGGAGTTCCAGCCAACCAGAGTGAAGGGCCCTTGTTCAACACTGAGAGCATTGAGTAGAAACTCTAGAAAGGCCATGACTTAAGAGTAGGGCCAAATGAACCACAAGGTAAATCAAGTCTACACTTACTCTAACAAGGTTTTCTGACAAGCCTCAAAAGGGTAATGGTAAACTGCAAGTAAGTTAACTGCTTGCTAGAACAAAGTCAATGCTCTGAAGAAAGCAAGCAAAATCCAGCCACTCTACAATGGAACACTCACAATGTCCAGCAGCCAGCAAATAATTACTAGATATGTGAAAAAGCAGAGAATAATACTGCCCATAGCCAGGAGAAAAGGGCCAGTCAATAGAGACAGATTCCATTCCATTCCATATATTTATATTTATATATATTCACACATATACATTCATATATATACTAAAATATTTGTATATTTTAGTATATGAATGGAACTACCAAGCAAGGACTACAAATATATGAATATTTTAGTATTTTAGTATATATATGAATATTTTAGCATTCATATATAAGTTTATCAACATATATATGAATGAATACTAAAATATTCTACATATTTTAGTATTCATATATTCATACATATATATTCATACATATGAATACACTCAAACATATATTCATATATATGTTTATCAACATATATAAGAATGAATACTAAAATATTCTACATAACATATATGTTGATAAACTCTTATAAACATGCTAAAGAATTAAAAACAAGACAATGACAAGAGAAATGGAAACTATAATAAAAGGCAATGGCAGTTCTAGAGCTAAAAAGTACAATGTACGAATTAAAAATACTCACTGGATCTACTTAACAGTATATTAGAAACTGCGGAAGAAAAGATGAAGACCTGAAGACACAGTAATAAAAACTATTCAAATAACAGAAAGAAAAAGGCTGAAGAAATGAACAGAGCCACACTGACCCATGGCACAATACTATACAGTCCAAAATATCTTACAGTATCTCCAAATCTGAAGACTCAGAGAGAGAGAGGAGGGAGACAATGGGGCAGAAAACAAATTTGAGGAAATAGCCAAAATTTCTCCAAATTTGGTGGAAAATATGAAGTCACACATCTAAGAGTCTCAATGAACCCCAAGCAAGATGAATAAAAAGAATCTCTCAAAACCAATGAAACAGAGAAAAATTCTGAAAGCTTTCAGAAGAAAAAGACATATTACATACAGGACAACAGAGACCAAAAGGTCTTCTGGCTTCTCTCCGTAGCAGTACAAGCCAGATACTATAAAGACATATTTAAAGTGTTGAAAAAACAAAAAAGCAACCAAACCTTGCCACCTGGAATTTTATATCCAGCAAAAATTCCTTCAAAATGAGAAGGTGAAATAAAGACATTTTTAGACAGACAAAAGCTAAATGTGTCACCAGCAGGCCTGTACTAATCCAATATATGTCAAACCAAGTCTTTCAGGCTGAAGGAAAATCATTCTATGTGGAAACTCAAATCTGTAGAAAAGAAGAGGGCCAGAAATTGCAAATAAGTAGACATTAGAAGGACATTTGTTCCCATTTAAATTTTTTAGAAAAGATAACTGACTGTTTAAACAAAAATGACAATACACTGTGGGATTTACAATACACATGAAAATGAAATATATGGCAACAGTAGTGCAAAGGATGTGGGAAGGAAAATGAAAATATACTGTTAAAAGGTTCTTATATCACATGTAAACTTATATGGTACCATTGAAAGATAGTCTGTGATAGCTTAAGCATATTGTAAACTCCAGAGAAATCAATAAAAATAAATTGAAGAGACGGAGCTACCAAGCCTATTGAGGTGATGAAACTGAATACTAAAATATTCAATTAAGCCAAAAGAAGGCACGAAAGAGAGGAAAAGGAACAAAGAATATACTGAATAAATATGAAAGAAATGGCAATAGAGTAGATTCAAATCCAACTACATCATCAATTATGTTAATTGTAAAAGTACTAAACAGTTCAATTAATAGGTGGATACCTTCTAGTCTACAACTCTATGCTGTGTACAGAAAATAAGACTTCAAGTATAAAGAAACATTTAAAAAGTCAAGTGATGTAAATAGAGTCACAGTGCAAAGACTAACAAGAAAGTTGAAGTGGCTGGATTTATATAAGATAAAGTAGACTTCAACTTAAGGAATATTACCAAAGATAAGGGTGGGCATTTGCAAATTTTAAATGGCCAATTCATTAGGAAGAGATCCTAAAGAATATAGTTGTAGATGCATATGAACCTAATAACAGAATGTCCAACTACTTGAAAAAAATTGGACTGAATTACAATGAAAAGCAGACAAATGTACAACTAGAGTTGAAGATTTTCAACACGATTCTCTCAGTAATTGATAGAACAGAAAATAAATTAGTAAGAATATAGCAGACTCGAGGCCGGGGGCAGTGGCTCACACCTGTAATTCCAGGACTTTGAGAGGCAGAGGCGGGTGGATCACGAGGTCAAGAGATCAAGATCATCCTGGCCAACATGGTGAAACCCCGTCTCTACTAAAAATACAAAAATTAGCTGGGCATGGTGGCACACGCCTGTAGTCCCAGCTACTCAGGAGGCTGAGGCAGGAGAATCACTTGAACTCGGGAGGCAGAGGTTATAGTGAGCCAAGATCACGCCACTGCATTCCAGCCTGGCGATAGAGAAAGACTCCGTCTCAAAAAAAAAAAAAAAAAAAAAAAAAAAAGAAGAGTATATAGCTGACTCAAACAATCAACATCATCAACCTGCTTGATATATTTAAGTTATTGACTACTACACACAACATGAAGCAAGAAAATACATTTTTTTCAACTGCATCATTTATTAAGATAGGTTATATGCTGAATCATAAAATAAGTCTCAATAAGTCTAAAAGGGTTGAAATTAACAAAGTATATTCTCTCTCTTTTTTTTTTTTGAGACGGAGTCTCGCTCTGTCGCCCTGGCTGGAGGGCAGTGGCACGATCTCGGCTCACTGCAAGCTCCACCTCCCGGGTTCACGCCATTCTCCTGCCTTAGTCTCCCGAATAGCTGGGACTACAGGCGCCGGCCACCACGCCCTGCTAATTGTTTGTGTTTTTAGTAGAGACGGGGTTTCACTGTGTTGGCCGGGATGGTCTCGATCTCCTGACCTCATGATCTGCCCGTCTCGGCCTCTCAAAGTGCTGGGATTACAGGCTTGAGCCACCGTGTGCCCGGCCAACAAAGTATATTCTCTGACCACAATGAAACTAAATGAGAAAACAATTTTTAAAATAAATCTGAAAAATATCCAACTATTTGGAAATTAAACAACAGACTTTTTTTTTACACTTTAAAATAATCCATTGATCAGAGAAGAATCATAAAGGAAGTTAGCATTTTGAATGGAAACAAAATAAAAACAAAAGATAAAATTGTGAGGTTTACGTTTTTTAGAGGGAAAATATTCTATTTTTAAATACTTATATTAGAAAAGAGGAAAAATGTAAAATAACCTAAGATTTCATGTTAAGAAACTAGAATAAGAAAAGCAATGAAAACCCAAACTAGATAGAAAGAAGGGAATAAAAAGTATAAGAGCAGCAGTCAGTGAAATAGCAAATGTAAAAACAATGGAGAAATCCATGACAACCAAAGTTTGTTCTTCAAAAAGTTAGATGAATCGATAAATTTCTGAATTGACTGATCAAAAAAGGGCATCAATGACTCTTTACCAACATCAGGAATAAAATAGAGTCTATCACTAGAGTCTGCAGACATTAAAAGGATACTAAGAAACTATTACGAAAATCTTTATATCAATAATTTCAACAACTTACCTAGAATTAATAAATTCCATGAACTATACAATTTATCAGAAGAGACACAAGAAAAGACAAATATCAATAATTCTGTATATATTAATATTAAATTAAATAGAATTAAAGACCTTCCCACAGTGGAACTTCATGCCCAGATGGTTTAATTGGAAAATTCTGTTAAATATCTAAGGAAGAAAAGATAATACCAATGTTAGGTAAACTTTTTCAGGAAGCAGAGGAAAAAGGAATGCTTCTCAACTGCCATGATAGCATGATAGGAAGTTAATACAAAGAAAATATCAAAAAAAGTACTGACTGATTTCCTTCATGAATAATGAGGGAACTTCCTTAACCACATTTGTCAAATTACATTTAGAAATATTAACAGGAGGCCAGGTGCAGTGGCTCACGCCTGTAATCCCAGCACTTTGGGAGGCTGAGGCAGGTGGATCACAAGGTCAGGAGATCGAGATCATCTGGCTAACATGGTGAAACCTTGTCTCTACTGAAAATACAAAAATTAGCTGGGCATGGTGGCGGGTGCCTGTAGTCCTAGCTGCTCGGGAGGCTGAGGCAGCAGAATCGCTTGAACCCGGGAGGTGGAGGTTGCAGTGAGCCCAGATCGTGCCACTGCACTCCAGCCTGGGCAACAGAGATGCCGTCTCAAAAAAAAAAAAAAAAAAAAAAAAAGAAATATTAACAGGATACTGTTAATATGGAAGGTTGTTTTGATAGTCAAAAAACAAGCAATGTAATTCACAATATTACCAGAGAGAAATGATTATCTCAATAGATGCATAAAACTCACTTGATAATATGTGACATTCATAGATTATAAAAACTATCAGAAAAGTTGGAAGAAGAAAGCTTTCTGAACACATTAAAGGACGTCTATGTAAAACATGGCCAACACCATTCTGAAAAGACCAGTTGTTTCTCCCTGAGATCAAGGACAGGTAAGGATGATCATTTTCACCATTTATTTTCACTGGCTTGAGGTCCTAGCCAGTGCAATAAAACAAGAAAAGAGAATAAAAGGCATAGCAATTGGAAAGAAAGAAAGAAAACCATTTTTATTTGCAGACAACATGATTATGTTCATAGAAAATTCTAAGAAATCTGAAAATGCTACAAAGTAAGTAATGAAGATTTCTTGTTACAAATATATAAAAACTACTGTATTTTTATATACAAGCAAGAATAATTGGAAACAAAATAGGAATAAATTGAACAAAAGTAATGCTGAACACTACATAATACTTTTGAAGGAAATTAAAGAAGATAGACATATACTGACAGGTATACATGGTAAGAATCAAAGCTGTTAAGATATCTGAGAGGTTTTTTTCCCTCCCCTGACAATACTCTAACATCAAACTTGTGTGGGTTTTCTGTACCAATTTTCCAATTCTCCAACACACACTGGATATCTGACAATTCAATGCAGTTCTGACACCAACCCCTGGAATTAGTGCAGACTTCATAGATGAACGGTGCAGTCCCCCACCCAAAGACTGACCTACTTTAGATGCCAGATGCAAAAGGGTTACCCAGGCTACTCACATTTCTGCCCAACAGAGTACAAATTTGGGTGTTCCCACAAATCTCTTCATGTTCAATGATTTGGTAGAATGGCTCACATGACTCAAAACAATACTCTACTGGTTAATGATAAAGGATAATACTCAGGAACAGCCAAAGGGAAGAGATGCAACGAATGGGGCAGAGCCGCAGTGATTCCCCTCTTCTCTCCGGGGACTCTGCCCTCCCAGAACCTTGATGTGTTTTCCAACCCATACACTCCTGCAATTTCCTTGTTCAAACATTTTCCTAGGACTCCTAGGTAGTCGGTGAGTGGGGCTGGAATTTTCAACACTCTAGTCACTTGGTCTTTCTGGTGACCCATCGCATCTGAGAGGCCTTACCCTAAATCACCTCATTAGCATACACTCAGGTGTAATTGACAAGGAGTTGTTAAGAATAACAAAAGAACGGCCTGCTGGGTGCAGTGGCTCATGCCTGTAATCTCAGCACTTTGGGAGGCTGAGGTGGGTGGATCACTTGAGTTCAGGAGTTCGAGACCAGCCTGGCCAACATGGTGAAACCCTGTCTCTACTAAAAATACAAAAATTAACTGGGCTTGGTGGTGGGCGCCTCTAATCCCAGCTACTCAAGAGGCTGAGGCAGGAGAATCACTTGAACCCGGGAGGCAGAGTTCTCAGTGAGCCAAGATTGTGCCACTACACTCCAGCCTGGACGACAAAGCAAGGCTCAATCTCAAAAAAAAGAAAAAAAGAATAACAAAAGACACTCCCATCAACTCCCATCACTCAGGAAATTCCAAGGGTTTTAGGAACCCTATGCCAGTAACTAAGGACAGAGACAAAATAAGCTTATTCTACTACAATTTTATCTCTACCCAAATTAATTTATAGATTTAATGTAACTCCAATCAATACATCAGTTGGATTCTGAGAGAAATTGATAAACTGATTATAAAATTTATATGAAAATGGAAAGGACCTAGTTTGGTCAAGACATTTTTTGAAGAGTCGAGCAAATTTGGAGGACCTATACTATCTAATGTTGTCTACAATTCAAGAAAACTACAATACTCAAGACAGTGCAAGAATAGGCATATAGATGACTGAAACACAACCACACATATATGATTAGTGGATTTTAACAAAGAGGCATAGGCAATTTCGTGGAAGAAAAATAATCTTTTCAGCAAATGATTCTGGGACAACTGAATATCCACATGGAAAATATAAAGCTTGACTCTGCCTCATGTCGCTCATCAAAGTGAATAGATCGTATGCTTCAGCCAAAGACTTAAAAGGTGAAACTTCTGAAGGAAACAAAGGGAAACATACTTCTCACCTTCAAGTAGGCAATGCATGCTTAGGATACAAACAGCACTAACCATAAAAGAAAATTTAATAGTGGCTCATGCCTGTAATCCCAGCACTTTGGGAGGTCGAGGTGGTTGGATCACTTGAGCCTGGGAGTTCAAGACCAGCTGAGGCAACATGGTGAAATCCATCTATACAAAAAATATAAAAATTAGTTGGGTATGGTGGTGCACAACTCTGGTCCCAGATGCTCAGGAGGCTGAGATGGGAGGATTGCTTGAACCTGGAAGGTTGAGGCTGCAGTGAGCCATGATAGGGCCACTATGCTCCAGCACTTCGGGAGGCTGAGCCAGGTGGATCACTTGAGGCCACGAGTTTGAGATCAGCCTGGCTGACATGGTTAAACCTTGTCTCTACTAAAAATACAAGAAATTAGCCAGGCATAGTGGTGCACACCTGTAATCCCAGCTACTTGGGAGGCTGAGGCAGAAGAATCGCTTGAACCTGGGAGACAGAAGTTGCAGTGAGCTGACATTGTGCCACTGTGCTCTAGCCTGGGTGACAGAGTGAGACTTCATCTCAAAACAACAACAACAACAACAAAAAACAAAAAAAAGAAAGGCTTTTCTCAATTATCCTGCCTAAAGTCAGCCTTCTTCAAGTTCCCTCTTCTACAGCACTCTATTTCCTCAGAAATAATGATCATGTCACCCTATCTTGTTGATGTACCTCTCTGTAGAGCAGTGCCCCTCCCTCCCTTGTGAGCACATAAACTCTCAAGACCTCTGTCAGTCTCATTCATTTCTGTATTCCCAAGACCCAGAACCATGACTGGCTTATAGGAGATAGCTTAACAGATATTTGTGAACTAGGTGAATGGGTGAGTGCCCCAGCTCACCTCACTTGGTAGTGGCAAGATGTGGCTTCCTACACAGGTAGGTTTGACCCTAAATTCCACACTTTTTGAACTGCGTGCTGACTCTTGTCTATGGGAAGGACAGACAGGTAAATAAATAAATAAATACCAAATTGTGTTAGTCTGGTCTCTCTCTCTCTTTTTTTTTTTTTTTTTTTTTTTTTTTTGATACAGGGTCTTGCTCCGTCACCCAGGCTGGATTACAGTGGCGCTATGTTGGCTCACTGCAGCCTCAACCTCCCTGGGCTCAGGTGATTCTCCCACCTCAGCCTCCAGAGTAGCTGGGATTACATGCACCATCACATCCAGCTAATTTTTGTATATTCAGTAGAGATGGGGTTTCACCATGTTGGCCAAGCTGGTCTCAAACTCTTGGCCTCAAATGATCTGCCTGCCTTGGCCTCCCAAAGTGCTGGGATTATAGTAGTGAACCATTGTGCCCTAGCTGTTCTCACATTGCTATAAAGAAATACTCCAGACTGGGCAATTTATGAAGAAAAGGGTTTTAATTGGCTCACAGTTCCACAGGCGTTACAGGAAGCATGGTGCTGGCATCTGCTTGGCTTCTGGGGAGGCCTCAGGAAACTTACAATCATGGTGGAAAGAGAAGCGGGAGGAGCAGTGTCACATGACCAGAGCAGGAGGAAGAGGGAGGGGGGAGGTGCCACAGTTTTAAACAACCGGATCTCATGAGAACTCACTCAATATCATGAGAACAGCACCAAGGAGATGGCATCAAACCATTCCTGAGAAATCCACCCTCATGATCCAATCACCTCTCACCAGGCCTCACCTCCAGCACTGGGAATTATAATTCAGCATGAAATTTGGTTGGGGACACACATCCAAATCCTATCACAAACAAACAAGCAATAAGAACACAGCAAACCCCATTTTCTCTCTCAAGGAAATAACCATTTATAATGTAAAGTAAGCGGCAAAGCCGACTAGCTGAAAGAGTTAAATGAAAAAATAAGGAGGATTAGGAGGTGCAGGGGAAGCCAGTTAAACTTGTTTTTTTTTTTTTAAGTGATTTTTTTTTTCCTCTCTCCCTTTTTTTTTTTTTTTTTGCGAGAGGCCTAGGTTTGCAGTCTGCAGAGCTATCTACAGGGCTGGCAGGAGACTCCTGAAAAGAAACCAGAGAAGCTTGCTGACAAAAGACTGGAATTCTGGTATCTCTTTTGTTTTCACCCAAGTCTGTGGCCACTGACATTCCTCTTTTCCACCACGGGTGGATAATAAGCCCCCTTCTCAGGAATCGAAATGCTCTTATACATTTTAATGTGACCTTAGACAGCGCTGTTCAGAAATCACAGGCCCATCTGACTACACTTGAGGTTGAATTGAGCTAATGGTATTCACCTCATCTTTAGATGCAAAATTGGAAGATAAAAAGACCTTGATGTGAAAAGAAGGGGGGGATATGAGGGAGGTGGGGGTGGACGGGTTGCGGGGGGCAGGAGGGGGGAAGCAGATTAGAGATACTGCTTAAAAATCACATGATTGCGCGTTGATAACGAAATGTCTCCTCTTTCCAAAATCCCCCATGGGCTCGAGAGATGTCCTTATTCTTTTATTTTTAACGATAGAATCTTTTTATTCCTGAGCTGGGAAAATTTGAATGTTGCTGCATATGTGGCCAGGAGATACATTGACCTTTAGCAAATCTTATTTAAAAAAAAACCCAGATTGAACAGTTATTGCAATATTCCAGCCCTGTAAGATGAAAAGAGAGAGAGAGGAGAGGAGAGAGAGAGAGCACTTTCTTCCTCTGTAATCAGATGTGGATTAAATTTATTAAAGATGCTGTGTCTCCTTTTAAATGACTGGCAACCCTCTTTCTGAATTATCAGGAGCTGGCTGGAGACAAGGCACCCTTCTGATTTCATCTTAAGATGACAGAGAAAAGTCTAAAATGGGAGAAAACTTGGTTCCTCTCTGTTGCTCTTTGGCTAAAACTTGGTTTTCATACATTGAGCCAAATGCATTCAGGGCCCCATGGTGAGGCCCAGAAGTGGGTGAGGGGAAATGGGAGGGTGGGGGCACAGGGTGTGGTCTGATCAGCTTCCCAGGAAAGAAGCTGGGAGGGAGCCCCAGCAACTCACATGAAATGCGCAACCCCTAGAGACAGGCTCATTTCCAGCTTTGACGTGCCTGCTGTCTGTCAAGGGCCCAGTGAATGCTTCCCACCCCCAGGGCTCAGCCGCCTCCAGGACCAAGGGGCCCATTGGGCAATCTATCACGGAGCACACCTGGCCTGCCCAAAGGACACAGCAGGTAGGGAGGGGTGGGTGGGGAGGGCGGGCTGGGGAGCGGTTGGCAGGGAGAGTGGGACCCCAGGTTAACTCCAGAGAATGGATCCGAATTGCTCAGACAGGACCTCAGGCCTCTGGGCGTATCCATCCAGAGGGGTGTACATAATTTATCCATGTAGAAAGGGTGACAGATTGGGATGGTCTGGCCTTTGGCTTTCAGCTTGTCTGTATTTATAGAATTGGATGCTTGGGCCTGCAGGCCATTGCACTCTGACTTTAAAATTGGGCATGCTGACTCAGGTACAGGTGGTGCATGGAATTGTTTTTGTTTTCTGTTTTTTTAATTTTTTAAGACATGGAGATCTTGTTTGCTCCCATTTATCACAACCATGAAGCTGCTGTGGGGACATTTCTCCATCTTTCTGAGAGTGAGGGGCTTCCGTATGTCTTCGTGAAGGATGTCCCTGTAAAAGGGAAATTCTGAAGCGCATTTCTAGTTCCCATAGAATTTCCTTTGTGGGTCCTTGTTTGGGAAGAGAAAGTGGCAATCCAGGGTCACTGTGTCCCATGGTATAATTGTAGCAGAAGTTTGGCTATGGCAAGCCCACTTCAAACCTGAATTTATGAGAGTTCAAAATTCCCCCACCCTACAGAGAAAACACTATAGTTCTAATTTTCCCTTAGCTTAGAATTCATTCATTCATAAGGAAATTCCAGACTAAAAGTTGAGTTTGCCTAGAACGTCTGGGTATTTAATATGTGTGTGGAATGCATGGAAAGGTGAATAAATGCCTGAGTGAATAACCGAGTGGAGTCTACGCCCAGTGAAAGTGAAAGTCACACTAAGCACAGGCATTTCAGTGAGTGCTGAAAGCGAGAGATGAGTGAATGAGTGAGGGAGTAGATTTCAGACTGAGGGGAAAGTGAGCAGGACACAGTAGGTGCTTCTTAAAATACATTTCGAGTGATTGAGGGGGTGCGGGACAAGCTCCACGGGCATGTGGTAAAGTCTCCAGGACAGGATGGTGAATGAATGGATGGTTTTACTTTCCCTATAAGGAGCTCGTGGGCGGGTGGGTTACCCCTTCCCACTGCTAGAGGAATAGCTCGGGTTGCTCCAGATCTCCTGAAGTCAAGTTCAAAGCAAGCTGTGTCTGGCTCCCAATTGCAAGACTGCCCCTCTGTTCTGGGATGTTCTGCTGTTCCTCCTTGGAGTCCTCGTCCTTGGGGCTTGGCCCTGGTGGCAGGATGGGTTGGCTTGCTTCCTGAAGAGCGCACCTGTAGAGCACGCCACCCGGCTTGGTGCTGGGAATCTCCTAGAAAAAATGAGAGTTCCCACCCCTGCCCTCCAGGGCCTGAAAGCTTTCTTTCCATTGCGTGCCTAGAGCCCAAGGGAGAGCCAGCAGTGCTCCTCCTCACCTTGTCCTGACCAGTCCTCAAAAATGCAGTCTTGGAGGCGTGGAGGCTAGGGAGGGGCACTTGGTCAATCCCTTGGACCGGGGCCACCTCGCCTGAAGAATCCTTCAGTTTGGATGCTCCTGCCAGGGGTTCTGAGACACTGGCCTGGGTCCACCTGACCCAGCCAGGCCACCTTGGTGGGGCGAGGATGGGGTGGGGTGCAGGGTGGGGCCGTGGTTAGCTGTGGCACTAGCGGGGGCTGACTTCTCCCACCCCAGGAATGTGCTGACAGTTCTGAGTGTAGAATCCCCAACCCTTGTCAGCAAATCACAATCTAAAAATGTTACAAAACTCCTACAAGAATGACAGATCATCTGTGCACATGGCTACTTACAAGCTGGACTTATTAGGATTGTGTTTGTGGAAGAAGAGGGCTGGCAGGGGCATTAGTGAACACGCTTGGGTTTCTGGATCCACAATTCATCTTGAGGTGTGAGACTTTGGGCCACGGACTGTCCCTTCTGAGCGTTGGTTTCCCCTTTCTAATGAGAAGGCCTGTGCCGTGGGGGAGTCGGGGGGGAGGGGCGCGGGCGTGCTCTGAGGAATGGAGATACTCGTGTGAATGGTTGGGCATAGAATAAAAATGTGATGGGCAAATGGTGGTGATTTTTGTTTGTAGAATTCTGTGTTTAATAATGAAAAAGAAAGAAGGAGAAGAAAGAGGAGGAGGGGGAAGAGGAGAAAATAATACTATTTCTTGAGTTCTTACTATGCACTGGTTTAAGCACTAAGCCCATTGCAACACTGTAGTGTATTACCCTAACGTTACTATTAGGGTCCCCACTTGCCAGTTAGAGGAATGGGCTTAGTGAGGTGAGGTGATTTGCTTGAGGTCACACAGCTACTAACTGGCAGTGCTGAATTTCAAGCCCCACTCCGCCCAGGGTCTGTGTTCTCACCCACTGTGCAGTGGCCAAGTCTGGGTGGCTGGTGTCCACCATGGGAGAGGACATCTTGCCTAGGACCCTATCTTAGTGCCGCTGGGCCCAGGGGATAGGGTCAGAGCTGAAACACACGTGGTATGCATCTTAGGTGTTCATGAAGTGCCAACCACTTGTCTGACACAAGGGATTTAACAACTTGTGTCGGTGGGAGTCGGTACAGAGTGCCCGCAGCTGAGGGGCCCAGTGTATTCAAAGAGGGGTTGAACTAGCAAATATACGCATGCTGGGAAAGCTGCCCCAAACACCGGCCCCAGTGAAAAGAGGCTTCCTGTATTTTGCCACACATATTTGGAGTGGAAATTATCGTTGAAGATAAAGGGCTGGGCTGGAAGCACAGCCTGCCCTGGCTGTGTTGCCTGTGGTGAAGAGTGCTGGTGGGAAGGGGTGAGGAGTGAGAGATGGGGGCCTACAGTGGGATCAATGGACTGAATGGATTTGGGGGCATGTGGTGAAACCCGACCAACCTTGGCCTTCAGTGAATGGGGAAGAAGGCTGGATCTAATAGCCCCATGTGATTTTCATGACTGTCCTGGGAAAAGTTTGCACTTTGGAGGAGGATGGGCTGGACTCCTGCAGTGACCGTCCACTAGCTCTGATCTTGGACAAGTCACTTACCCTCTCAGAACCTTCTTCTTTTCATTTGCAGAATCGGAAACATAATAAGCCTCCCCATATAGATGTCCGGGCTAAGATATCAAGTAATGGATGCCTAAAAAAGTACATTTTTTGGCCGGGCACGGTGGCTCACACCTGTAATCCCAGCACTTTGCGAGGCGGAGGCGGGTGGATCACGAAGTCAGGAATTTGAGACCAGCCTGGCCAACATGGTGAAACCCCATCTCTACTAAAAAATACAAAAATTAGCCAGGCTTGGTGGCACGCTCCTGTAATCCCAGCTACTCAGGAGGCCGAGGCAGGAGAATTGCTTGATAGTCTGTCCGGCAGTAAATGTTTGTCAAATGTGTGAATAAATAGGTAAGAGCAACACTCAAAGGGTAAAAAGAGGTGGAGCTTAGTTACTCCTCAGGGAGCTACGGGCAACCTGATGGAAAGATTTTAGTCATGGGAGAGATGAGGACGCTGTGCCCTAGGGAGACAGAGTGGCCTCTGCAAGGTCATACTGTGACGGTGGTGGGATTGGAAGCGAGGCTTTTCTGTCTACCAAAGCTGACCTTCCCACCACCCTCCCTCAACCTTCTAGACAGGGGCAGAGCTCTCAGAAAGGGCCCAGGAGCTGACGCCCGTCACAGTGGACACAACTATCAGTTTGTTCCTTGAGAGAAAAGACACAGCCACTGACCTCCAAGTTAAACATACATCCCCAGAGAGTGGAGGTGTCTGGGGTCTGCTCTGCTTCCCAGCCAAGCCCAGGATGTGTGAAGAGCTGGTCTTTTCCATGCCCTGCTGGGCCGATCAATCAATAACCTTCCAAAAGTGAAGAAGTGTTTCCCTGTCTGCCATCACTGGTGAAATCATTGTTACTGAAGACTTATCTTTCATCCACTTGCAAGACACCACAGGAGCTAATAATGAGTTTTATATTAACATAAAATATCCATAACCTATTATTTGTCATTTGAACCATTCTTTTTTTTTTTTTTTTTTTTTTGAGACGGAGTCTTGCTCTGTGGCCCAGGCTGGAGTGCAGTGGCGTGATCTCGGCTCACTGCAACCTCTGCCTCCTGGATTCAAGCAATTCTCCTGCCTCAGCCTCTCGAGTAGCTGGGACTACAGGTGCGCGCCACCATGCTGGGCTAATGTTTGTGTTTTTAGTAGAGATGGGGTTTCACCATGTTGGCCAGGATGGTCTCGATCTCTTGACCTCGTGATCCGCCCACCTTGGCCTCCCAAAGTGCTGGGATTACAGGCGTGAGCCACTGCGCCCGGCCGTTTGGACCATTCTTAAGGATACAATTCAGTTGCATTAAATACATTCACAACATTGTGTAATCATCACCACTATCTATACCCAAAATTTTTTCGTCATCCCCACCAGAAGCTCTGTGTCTATTAAAAACAACTCCCCCTTCCTGCCCCCCCGCCGTGCCCCAAAGGCGAATTCTTATTACAGAAAGGCCCCTCTCCTTGCCCCTGAACCACTATCCCTCTTTGGGAACATTTTTTAAATAAACACCAGAGTGCACATCCAACCCTGCTGAACACGAGGAAGCTGCCTGGATGATTCTGGGCTCTGAAACCTAATTAGGGGAAAGGGGAAACTAAAAACAAAGATTCCAAAAGAAAGAAACCTGGGCTGCTTGAAGTTACCTTCTTCCTGGAGGGTGGGGCCCGCCCCAGGAGATGGAAACCTGGACGGAGGTTTGTTTTTGAAATGTCTGGGCTGGGCTTGGCCTGCTGGCTTTCCTGGACGTGGCTGGAGCTGCCTGTCTCCCTTCGCCATGCAGACCACGAACTATTTCTTTTCCTCTCTGTTCCAACTGCCTCTGAGGCCCAACCATCAGCTCCCTCTCCCACTGGGGTCCTGAAGGCAGCTGGGCATGGACATATGCTGGTGAGAGTCAGCAGCAGAGGGCAGGCGAAGGCTGGCTGGTTGGTTTGTTGGGTTTCATCCTAGGCTACTGTTTAGCCGAAAAGAAGAAGAAACGACTCAAAACATCCATCTCTGGTTCCAGATATCAATAAGGGGGGAATCAAAAGCACTTGAAATGTTGGTGTCACACTGGGATTTGAGTCTACAACTTTCTAGCTGTCACTTCTGACAGGAGCTTCAAACCTTTGAGACTCAGTTTCCAACTTGGTGAGAGAAGATAACTTGAGTACCTTGTTGCAAATTTATTTATTCTGCAATAGGAACACAGTGTCATGGGCCCTTGGTGGTCTTTTGAAAATGTGCATTCTTTGTCCACCTGAAAACTCCTATTCATCCTGCAAATCCCAGCTCACATAGCCCCTCTTCAATCCAGAGAACCTCAGAAGCGAATCGTTTCCATCTCTGTTCTATTTCAGTAGCTAATACAGTTTTCTGTTGTCATATTTACAGCTCTGTTCTGGTATTTATATTTTTACTCTTCTGCTGGGCTGATCTCAAGGGCAGAGACTGCCTATTTGTTACTCTGGCCAGGACACAAAAAGTGCTTGGAAAATGTGAGATGCTCTTTGCATTCTAGTGACCTGAGGTCTATGTCGTCGATGCTGGGGCCCACGGAATGTAGCGTGTGGGTTACTAGGCAGGGACCACTGGTGCTGAGAGAATCTCTCCTCTCTCCTGTGAGTGAGGTCCACCTCCATTTGCACAGGAAGCCCCAAATAGACACTCAGAGTCTTATCTTTGAGCGATCTTGGAAGGAAGGCCCAGGGTCATGACTAATTTCCGGGACCCGTCCTCTCCCAGGATTTGGAGAAGCTGCCCTGGGCCGCCTGGGCAGGGCCGGGCGCTTGGCCTGGGAGGCCAGCTGCACCCGAGGTCAGCTCCTGGTGCTTTCTCAGGCCTGTTGAGACCTGGCTCGCCCCAGCCTCCCGGATGTATTGGGAAAAAATAATTATTTGCTTAAAACATGTAAAGTGCTCCTGCGATTTTAATCGGTTTAATTTAAATTTTAAACGAGGGATCTTCAGCTTCTAATCACTTTGAAACTGAAGTGCTTTTCACCAAATGTGAAGTGCTTTAGGGTTGGAAATGATTATGTGTAGGACAGTGAAAGGGAGGAGAGAGAGAGGGGAGACAGAGGAGAGAGAGGAAGAAGATACAGAAAGGAAGGGCCAGAGAGAAGAAGAGCAAGAGTGCAACTCAGAATTAAGCTGGAAAAACGTTCTGTTGCGCTGACCCACTGTTCAGGGCAACATTCAGCCCTTTGGAAGATCTTAGCTGAGAAGAGATGATGATGCCTACAGTCCCATATAATTCAAATCCAAAATTTATTTTTCATATTGACACAAAACTTACATGCATCGTGAGATTTACAGCAACTTTTTCTAAGGTTTTCTAATCGCAAAATCCTCTTAAGGCTTCTGAGGCTGAACTTTGTGTGTGTGTGTGTGTGTGTCCCCTGGCCCCTAGGCACATGCCTGGGATCCCATGCAGGTCACCAAGCACTGGCCACAGAGCGGCTTGGACAGCTGGACAGAGGGTGGCTCAAGAGTTAGAGATCTGAGTTAGGTGTGCAGGGCTCCAGGGTTAAGATCCTGCTGGAGGGCGTGGCTCCTGCACAAGGTGTGTATGTGTGTGCATGTGTTTGTGTCTGTGCACACATGTGAGTGTGTGTGTTGCTGGAAACACCTGACTGCAGCTGGCAAGGCTGGGTGTTCTGGAAACATGAGAGCCCCTCCATGGCCGCAGGGCACCGTGGAACCAGGAAGCTGCAGCCCGCGGAGGCCTCAAGCTCAGACAGCGTCAGGCAGCTGGGGTGGATGGGCCGCCCACAGCTGCTGCCCAGGCTCCCCTGCTGTTTTCTTCTTTGTTTCTGTACAGAAATGCTGGAAGAGCAAGAGAAGCGAGACTGAAGTCTCACAGGCCTGGCTTCCAATTTTACTTCTGCTACTTTCTTCCACATATCATTTTGGGCTGGTTACTTTGACTTTCCGACTTCCCAAGTGTTGTTTTGCTTTTTTGTAACCAGAAAAGAGGCCCTTTCTTTGTGCTCCATTGGCTTTTCCAGCTGGGTTTTCCCAGCCTCGCCCCTGGGCCCTGCAGTGTCCCTGTGCTTGCTTCTAAAATCTCACCCTCCAGAGACTTATAGTTCCCTGGCCTGGCGGTTATGTGAGTCCCTGTCATCCTTGGAGCTCCTCTGTGGCAGGCCTGGGTCCAATTGGTCTTTGCATCCCCAGCACCTACCACAGGGCCAAGAGCTGAGTGCAGCTCAGATTGGAGGCTTCTGGAAGCTTGGAATGAGATGCAGGGGAAAGACCATGTGGTTTGGACCAGATAGATCAGGGTTTGATTCTAGGCTCTGCCATTTACAACCTTAACATGCATTTACCAGTCTGAGCCTTAATTTCCTCTACTGTAAGAATGGAATCAGCCTCATACGATCCCCAACATAACTTCCAGGTAGGTTAAGTATGTAAATGTGAGAAGAGAAACTTCAACACATTTAGGAAACAGAATATCTTCATGACTTTGGGGTAGAGAAGAACTTTCAATTTTCGTCCCCCGCTCCACCCCAAAAACCCCAAAGAAGCATATTGATACATTTGACCATATTAAATTTAAAATTTTCTGTTCAATAAAAGGTACTCTAAAAGAAATGAAAAGGGAGGCTACAAACGAGGAGAATACATTTACATACACATAACAAATAAAAGATTTGTATCCAGAGCATAGGAAGAATTCTACAAAATCAAGGTAAGAATAGAAAAGCAAACGCATGGAAAAATGGACAAAATATCTGAATGGACAGTTCATAGACCAGGAACCACATGAAGTTCCAAACAGTTGAAGAGATTCCCAATCTTTTTAGTAATTAAGAGAATGTACATTGAAACCCTGTAATACTAGATTAGCAAAAATATGTGACAGAGAAAGAAAATGAATGGGAGACAGAAAGTGGCTGAACTTGACTGTTGTGGGGGCTGTCCTCCCTGGTGAACTACCTGCACCCCAAGCAGCCCATGACAACCTCCCCAGGGCAGTGTCTGTCTGCAGACTGCAGGAGAGGACAGACCCCAGACTCTCCAGCAGCCACTCCTCCTACCATGTTCTTTAGGTTTAATTTGCTATTTCCTTTTCCAGATTCTTGAGATGGAAGTTTGCATCATGGCCTTTCAACTTTACTTCTTTTCTAATGTATACATTTAAGTCTATATCAATTTCCCCCTAAACATGGCTTTTGTGCATCCCATGAATTATCAAATCATGTAGTTTCACTATCATTTAGTTAAAATATTTTCTAATTTCCATTGTATTTGTTTGTTTGACCCAGTGTATTTCTTAGCAGTGTATTTCTTAATTCCCCCAAATTCTTAATTTTCAAAAATATTCTTCTTACTTTGTTATTGATACATAGCTGAATTCCCTTCTGATCAGAGAACATGCTGTGTCTGATTTTAATCCTTTCAAATATGTTGAAACTTGCTTTATGTCTCAGCATATGGTCAATTTTGGTGAATGTTTAAGTGTACCTGAAAAGAAGGTATACTCTGCAATTGTTAGGTGCGGTGTTCTATAAATGTCATTGAGGTCAAGTTGGTTAATTATGTTAGCCAAAACTTCCATATCCTTGATAATGCTTTTGGTCTGTTTGTTCTATCAATTAGAAAAATATGTGTTAAAATTTGCCACTGTGGTGATGGTTTTGTCTATTTCTGCTTTTAGTTCTGTTAGTTTTTGCTTTATATATTTTGAGGCTGTGTTATTAGGTGCATGTACATTTAGAATTATTATCTCTTTCTGGAAAATTAGACTTTGTATTTTAGAAAATATCTGTCCTTATATCTAGTCACATTTTATTCCTTGAAGTCTACATTGTCTTATATTAATGTAGTTATACCAGCTTCTCTTGGTTAGTGTTTATATTAAGATAGCTTTCCATCCTTTTACTTCTAATCTTTCTGTATCCTTATATTTGAAATGTGTATCATGTGAGCAGCATACAATTGGTTTGTTTTTCTTAAATCTTATCTGACAGTCTTTGTGCATTTGCACTTAATGTAATGACCAGTATAGTCTATTTCTTCTGTCCAACCTATGCTTTTTTTTTCTCCTTTCTTGCCTTCTTTTGGATTCACTCTTTTTTAAATTATTCTTTTTTTCTCTTCTCTTAACTTAGTATTTATGTGTTCTTTTGTTATTCTTTCAATGATTATCCTAGAACTCTGGTTCTCAAACTATTTGGTCTCTGAACATCTTTATATTCTGAAAAATTGTTAGAAAGATAAAATGATTTTTATTTTTCTGGATTACATTATCAATATATTATTGTAATAGAAGTTAAAACCAAGAAAAATTTAAAATATTTATTAATTCACTTTAAAGTAATAATAATAAATACTAGTTATTAGACATTACTTATTTTTGTGAAAAATAACTACCTTTTCTAAAACAAAAAATACTGAGAAGATGACATTATTTTCCATTTTTTTCTGTTTCTTTAATGAATAGCTTAGTAGAAGACAGCTATGTCCTCATACCTGCTTCTGCATTAAATTTGTTGTGATACGCTGTTTTGGTTGAAATATACAAAGAAAATGTGGCCTCATTCAGATACGTAGATGAAAAAAAGGGGACTATTCAATGGCTTTTTTGGAGTAATGTGGGTATCTTCTTAGGTCCTATACAAAACATTCACAAGTGGTAATTTCTTAAAGGTTAGTAGCAAAGTGGAATCTAAAGCCAGATCCGTGAACTTCTCATAAAAATCTTTTGGTCTCCCTTGCAATTTGAATAGGTTTTCACTCATGTTTAATTTTGTATCACTGTGCACTGGTCATTTGGAAAATATTACTTCATTGAGTTATTCAGGTCTTCCAAATGTTGACACGTTTGATTATATAATACTTGAAAATTACATTTGTTTATGTTGTCATTGATTTTACCACAGAAGTATTGGGAATCTATCAAGCTCAGAATGGCCAAGACAAGTTTTATAAAATTCTAATTATTATTTGAAAGCTTAAATTATGTATCATTGATAACATACACTGTACATTATTTTCCTGAAAGTGACATGTTTACTGTGTTAAATTTTGAGAAGATGTCTGTCAAATATTCAATTTGGAATAACCACAGTTTCCCTGTCAGTTATTCTTGTAAGTAAAAATGGTCTTGGATGAAAAAGTGGCAGTGCACCTTGCAACTTAATTACACAAGTGCTTTCCTTGAGATCACCATTTTATTTCAGGATAAAGCAGCTGTGCTTCATGCCTATGTTCCATTTCATCACATAGCATATTTTAAAACATGTAGTCCAAGTTTGTAATTTAATAAAAATTAATACTTTTTCACTGTTCCAGCAAGAGTAGTAAATTGCCCTTTCTTTTTTTTTTTCTGCAATTACATGGCAGTAAAGACTACAATGACTAGTAGTACAATTTCTTACCACCGTCATGCTTTATACAAGCTACAAGCAGTTTTATCCACTGTGGTTTTTTTTTTTTTTTTTTTTTGAGACAGAGTCTTGCTCTGTTGCCCAGGCTAGAGTGCAGTGGTGCGATCTCAGCTTACTGCAACCTCTGCCTCCTGGGTTCACGCCATTCTCCTGCCTCAGCCTCCCAAGTAGCTGGGACTACAGGCGCCCGCCACCACACCCAGCTAATTTTTTGTATTTTTAGCAGAGACGGGGTTTCACTGTGTTAGCCAGGATGGTCTCGATCTCCTGACCTTGTGATCCATCCGCCTCAGCCTCCCAAAGTGCTGGGATTACAGGCATGAGCCACCGCACCTGGCCCCACTGTGGTTTTTGCACCATCAGTGCAAATATGAACAAACTTAAAAGAGGTAAATAAGCCTTAGCATTATGAAAATAGTTTTGCCCTTGGGGACTCCCAGGGGTCTGTGAGCCACATTCTGAAAACTGCTGCCCCAGAGATGATAACAGGCATCTTTGATTTTTTTTTTTAACAGTACTTTCCCCACTTCTTAGACAATGCAAAAGTCTTAGAGTACTTTAACTTCATTTACTTCCTTTTCTGATTATATGTTATAGTTTTTATGCATTTTATTTCCCTGTATTATTCATATCCCACGTCTTTTTTTAATATATTGAGGCTCATTTACATATACCTATACATTTACCTTTCTGTCATTTTTCACGTCTAAATATTGCTTCTGCCTTACTCTCCTGTTTTTCTGGGACTCCAATTTTATGTATCTTATATACTTCTTACATTTTCTCTTCTGTTTTTCCTATCTTCATGTCTCTCCATGAATCATTCTAGACCTTTTCTTCTAGCACATCTTTTAGCTTACTGATTATCTCTTCAGCTATATCTTATTTGTTATTAAACCTATTTACTGAATTTTTAAATTCAGCTCTTCTAGTTTTCAGTCCTAGACTTTATATTTGAATCATCTCTACAGTTTCTGGTTCTCTATGTAATTCTCAATCTTTTATTTCCTTGAACATTGGAAGCTAGCTATTTCTGAAGTCTGGATGTGATACCTCCTTTGTCTGGAAGACTTATGGAAAGTTCCCATATATTTTCTCTTTGTTGTCAGCTATGTTATTTTGCCTTCTTGTGTGTGTGGTTTTGACTGAATATTGGAAAAATTGTAGATTTAAATTTAGAGCTAGGATGATCATATTATATCCCTCTCTAGGGAAGTCTAGTGTTTGGTTGTGGCAGGGTGTGCAGGCAATGCTTGATCTCCTTAAGCCAATTAGGGATGGCGATGTTTCAAACAGGACTTTAATCCCTTTGAGGTACAGCATATTTCTAGTTTGCCTTTACTTCTAGAGTATATACCTTTAGGTTATTTAAAAACCAAAACTCAATCAGTCTCCCTGTGAAAAGCAGAAACAAAGAAAAGGAGAAAAAAGGGTCATAGAAAAGTGGACACCGCTTCTGGTGTTGGTGGTTCAGTAAGTCCACCAACTGATGGTCCCTGAACTTTAATTTTATATTTAAATTTATAACACTTGTAGTGTTATAATTTTTTCAAAATCTCAAGCTGGGTTTGTTTCACTGAGTTTTCTTCTTTTCCTGGATTTTGGCCCTGTAATTCTTCACTGTCTTGATAACTCTCCAATGCCTTCAGGCATTTAATTTTTATTTTTAAATTAAAATATTATTCAGATTTTCTAGGTTTTAAAGTGGGGAAGCTGGTCCCAATTACCTAGTCTGGCATTGGAAGAAATGTGGCCATCTGGTGCAGCTACTTTTGATTTGGCCTTATCTGGGAAAATTGAAGATATTTGTGTTCCATAAACTAGAAATTCCACGCCCCAAATATTTACCTTAGAGAGAAACTTTTGCAAATGTAAACAAGGAGTTATAAATAAGAACATTTATAGCAGTAGTTTCTAAAATAGCAATGCCAATCAATAGGAGAATGGATAAATCAATTGTGGCATTATTATTTATGTGGCATTATTTTTTATTCTCATAAAAATAATACAGCAGTGAAAATTGGTGAACTAAAGTTACATGTATCAAAATGGACAAATCTTTTGAACGTAATTTTGAGTAAAAATGTGGTGTACAAAAAAAAGCGTGTGTGTGTGTGTGTGTGTGTGTGTAGTAATATTTACATTTGTAGCAATATGGGTCTGCCTAGTTATAATAGACACTGAACTGAATACAGTTTTATTTTTTTTCCCCCAGGTAGAAGGGGATGGGTTTGTGATCAGGAAGTGGCAGATAGATGATTCAATTTTGCTGATAATGTTTTAATTCTTAAACCAGATAGTGAATATAGCTGTGTGTTTCTTGTAATTTTAAAAATATTCTGGATTATCTTGTCTTGGATTGGTTAATTTAGTTCACTTACATTTATTTACTTATTGATTTATTTCTTATTGTTTCTATTACCTTAGTTTGTTATTTTTCTTTTTCCGCTTTTTAAATAACCTCTTTTATTCTTTATTGCCTGGGTGGAAGTATTGATTAAAGGTTATTTTTAAAAATTATTAATTTGCTTATTTTTATTCCATTTTTACTCTCCCTCTACTGCTTTGAAATTTACCCTTTTGTTTTCCTGATTGTCCTGGACACATTATCATGCATATTTAATTTAATGACATACTAAACAATATTTTAAACCCCTTTGATTATAAAAGGACGTTAGAATATCCCAAATCAAGTTACCATCCTTCCAACCTACAAGTTATTGTTGTGTGATCTTTTAATTCTATGATTTTTCTGTGGCTTTATAAATTAGACTTTGTTATTATCTTATACACACATTGTTTTGTTAATGTTCATGCATGTTTATCAGCTTATTTGCTCACCATTTCTTCTTGCTTCTCACAAGGACCTTTTTGTGATAATTCTCTTTCCTTCCTTAGGGGAGGTGTGGTGGTTTACTCCCAACCACATGTATCTGAATATTTTTGTTTTACTTTTGCTCTTATTGGGTACACAGTTTTGTGAAGTACACAATTCTGGGTTGGCATCTCCACACTTTGAAGGCACCATCACATTTCTTCTGACTGTCATTATGGAGGTGAAAAGCTTATTTTCAGTCTTCTGATTATTCTGTTCAAGATTGTCTCTACTTTTTGTCTGGCTGCGTTAAAAAAAATCTTATTTTTGCCTGTGGTGTTTTAAAGATTCACTATAGGCATCTGAGAGGACCTGAAACATTTACTCTTACTTGGAGTGTATTATGTGATTTCTGAATCTTGGATATATGTCTTCTCTTTGTTCTAGAAATTTCTCAGCTAATATCTCTTGAAATATTACCTCTATTCTTATATATCTGCACTCTCCTTCTAGGACTCTGACTAGAGATATGTTAGAGCTTCTTATTCTATTCTCTATCTCTTTCATTACCTTTATATTTTCTATTTCCTTATCTCTTGATACTGTATTTTGGGGAATTTGATCAGACTCTTATCCTGGGGTTCACATATTTTATTATTAGTTGTGTGTAATCAACTTGTCAAGCATCCATTGAATTTTTAAAAAATCAATTAACATTTTTCAGTTTTAGAAGTTCCATTTGGTTATTTTTCAAATCTATTTGGTCATTCCTGATGGTCTCTTGTTTACTTTTTATCTTTGTGATTCCAGTGTTACTTTCTTTATGCATTTCTTACATTCTTTTTACATTTCATACATTGATATAATATGTATTGGATTATTTAATATCTGCAACCCTGAGGTGTTTAAATCTATTATTTGTTGCATTTGTTGACTGCCATTTACAGATACTTGGCATCTTCTCTTTCTGTGACTTTTCATTGTGAGCTTACTGCTCATTTTTTAATCTTATTTTCAGATTTTTTACTCCTGAGGGCCCAAATGAGGGATGCTTTCCTCCAGAGATTTCTGTCTAGTTCTGCTGTGAATCAGGTGCACCGAAGACTTGAAGACATATCCATTACCTTTGAGCATCTCATATCTGCAAGGACTGCCAAGCTCAACTCCTCCACCTTGCTCTTTGTCCTAGGCTCAGGAGCCTAATTGCAATGGTAATTGGTGCTCATCCTCAAGGCCAGCAAACCTCTTCATTTGATACACTGCCAGCTTATCCCAACTGTATTAGTCTGTTCTCATGCTGCTAATAGAGACATACCTGAGACTGGGTAATTTATAAAGAAAAGAGGTTTAATAAACTCACAGTTCCACATGGTTGGGAAGGCCTCACAATCATGGCAGAAGGTGAAGGAAGAGGAAAGGCACATCTTACATGGCAGTGGCCAAGAGAAGTGTCAAGCAAAAGGGGAAAACCCCTTGTTATAAAACCATCAGATCTCATGAGAACTCACTCACTACCACAAGAACAGCAGTATGGGGGTAACTGCCCCCATGATTCAGTTATCTCCCACTAGTCCCGCCACTACACGTGGGGATTATGGGAACTACAATTCAAGATGAGATTTGGGTGGGGACACAGCCAAACTATATCACCAACTTTAGATTTAGCTCACATTTTGAGGAAGACTGGCAGGTTTGAAGAATTCCACGTACCTTGAAAGCCCACTGATGTGTCAAAAAGCCCATGTTATTGAGGACAGTCTTGTTTTGATTTGTGACAGTGCCTTTGCACACTTGATCCGCTGTTCTCCAGCAGTGGAAGTTATTGTATTATTCTGTATTAACCTTTTTACTTCTTTAGCTCTCATAAATACTGCATGATAAAGGTGATCATATTTTCTACTTTGAAGAACTATTATAAGCGTTAGGATGCCTAGAAAGCTGCTAGCACTTAGTAGATGCTAAATAAACACTAAAGGTGATTCAATATTTACTAAACCTAATTGAACATATACTGATGGTTATAGGTGGATAAACCTTGGACATATATCATATCACTTAACCTTACAACACTATAAGGTTGGTCATGTTGTCTTTCTTTTACAAGTTAGGAAACTGAGGCTCAGTGAGTGTACCGAGCAGCATTACTTTATTAAATGATATGAACTATACAGTAGTGTCTAATGGAACATTTGGCTCATCCATTTATTCATTCATTCTTTCAGAAAGTACTTATTGAGTGCCTTTGACCCTGGGACTGTGGTGATATGTAATAGATGTTTGCCTTATCAAGGTCCTGGAAGAAAGCTTCTTTGACTATTCTCCCACCCCCTACACTGTCCCTGGGCCTCACAGTTTTCTCAGAATGGTGAGATCTGTGCATCTCACTTTCCCTTGGGACTTGGAACCTCCAAGCAAATGGTCCCTAGTAATAACCATTCTTCTATAAATTAATGGGAGCTTGGGGGCCCTGAGTTATAAGCACTGCGATGCAACTTTGTTTTAGGACAGTTGTTTGAATTAAGGTGCAGATGTGATGTGTGAGTTGCAATGTGTCACTTATATTTAGTGTAGGCATACCTCATTCTTTTGCACTTTGCTTTATTGCCCTTCACAGTTTTCATTGTTTTTCTTCAGACTGAAGGTTTAAGGCAACTCCTATTGAACAAGTCTATTGGCACCATTTTTCCAACAGCATGTGCTTACTTTGTGTTTCTGTGTCACGTTTTAGTAATTCTCACAATATTTCACACTTTTTCATTATTATTATATTTGTAATGGTGATCTGTGATCAGTGATTTTTGATGTTCCTCTGGTAACTGTTTTGGGGCACCATGAAGTGTGTCCAGATGAGATAGTGATCTTAACTGATTAATTGGAGCATACATGAATGTACGCTCTGGCTGCTCCATTGACCAGCCATTCCTCCATCTATCTCTTTCTCTCCTCAGGCCTCTTTACTCCCTGAGACACAACAACATTGAAATTAGGCCAATTAATACCCCATACAATGGCCTCTACGTGTTCAAGTGAAAGGAAGGATCACATGTCTATCGTTTTAAATCAAAAGCTAGAAATGATTAAGCTTAGTGAGGAAGGGGTGTCTAAAGCTGAGATAGGTTGAAAGCTAGGCCTCTTAGCCAAGTTGTAAATGTAAAGGAAAAAATCTTGAAAGAAATTAAAAGCGCTGTTCCCATGTACTCATGAATAATAAGAAAGTGAAACAGCCTTATTCCTGATATGGAGACAGTATTAGTGATTTGAATAGATAAAACCAGCCACAACATTCCTCTAAGTCAAAGCATGATCCAGAGCAAAGCCCTAACTTTCTTCAATTCTATGAAGGCTGAGAGAAGTGAGGAGGCCATAGAAGAACAACTGAAGCTAGTGGAGGTTATTTCATGAGGTTTAAAGAAAGAAGCTGCCTCCATAACATAAAAGTGCAAAGTGAAGAAGCAAATGTTGATGTCAAAGCTGCAGCAAGTTACCCAGAAGATAATTTAGGTGGATACTTGATGAAGGTGGGAACACTAACAACAGATTTTCAATGTAGGTGAAGCAGTTGTGTATTAGATAAGAAGATGCCATCTTGGACTTTCATAGTTAGAGAGGAGAAGTCAATGCCTGGCTTCAAAGCTTTAAAGGACAGGCTGACTCCCTTACTAACTGCTAATGCAGCTGGGTGACTTTAAGTTGAAGCCAGTGCTGGTTTACCATTCTGAAAAGCCTAGGGCCTTAAAAATGGTGATAAATCTATGCTGCCTGTGCTCTATAAACGGGACAACAAAGCCTGGATGATAGCATGTCACTTACAGCATGGTTTAACAAATATTTTAAGCCTGCTGTTGAGACCTGCTGTTCAGAAAAAAAGATTCCTTTCAAAAGTGACTGCTCATTGACAATGCACCTGGTCACCCAAGAGCTCTGATGGAGATGTACATGGAGATGAATGTTGCTTTCATGCCTGCTAACACAGCATCCATCCTGCAGCCCATGGATCAAGGAGTAATTTCAACTTTCAGGTCTTATTATTTAAGAAGTACATTTCATAGGGCTAAAGCTACCATAAAGCTACCACTACCATAGATAATGATTCCTTTGATGGATCTGGGCAAAGCAATTGAAAACCTTCTGGAAAGGATTCACCATGCAGAACACGCATGACTCATGGGAGGAGGTCATCGACATTAACTGGAATTTGGAACAAAAGTTGACTCCAACCCTTATGGATTACTTTGAGCGTTTCAAGACTTTGGTGGAGGAAATAACTGCAGATGTGGTGAAAGTAGCAGAGAACTAGAATTAGAAGTGGAGCCTGAATTGCTGCAATCTCATGATCAAACTTGAACGGATGAGGAGTTGCTTCTTATGGATGAGCAAAGAAAATTTCTTGAGAAGGAATCTACTCCTGGTGAAGATGTTGTGAACATTGTTGAAATGACAACAAAGGATTTAGAATATTCCATAAGTGTAGTTGATAAAGTGGCAGAGTTGACTCCAATTTTGAAAGAAGTTCTGTGGTAGGTAAAATGCTATCAAACAGCTTGCATGCTGGAGAGAAATATTTCTGGAAAGGAAGAGTCCATTGATGGGGAAAACCTCATCATTGTCTTATTTTAAGAAATTGCCACAGCCACCCCCAATCTTCAACAACCACTTGATGAGTTAGCCGCCATCAGCACTGAGGCAAGACCCTCCAACAGCAGAAAGATTAGGACTTGTTGAAGGCTCAGATGATTGGTAGCATTTTTTAGCAGTAAAGTATTTTTAAATTAAGGTATGTACATTGTTTTTCAGACAGACTGCTACTGCACACTTAGTAGACTAGAGTTGATATGGTTTGGTTGTGTCCCCACCCAAATCTCATCTTGAATTATAATTCTGATAATTCCCATGTGTTGGGGGAGGGACCTGGTGGGAGATAATTGAATCATGGAGGTGATTTCCCCCATATGTTCTCATGGTAGTGAATAAATCTCAGGAGATCTGATAGTTTTATAAGGGGAAACTCCTTTTGCTTGGTTCTCATTCTCTCTTGTCTGCCACCGTGTAAGCCGTGACTTTTGCCTTCTGCCATAATTGTGAGGCCTCCCCAGCCACATGGAACTGTGAGTCCATTAAACCTGTTTTTGTTTTAAAAAAATAAATTGCCCAGTCTCGGGTATGTCTTTATCAGCAGTGTGAAAATGGACTAAAAATACAGTATGGTATAAACATAACTTTTATACACACTGGGAAACCAAAAAATGTGTGTGACTCACTTTATTCTGATATTCACTTTATTGTGGTGGTCTGGAACTACGAGTGCAGTATCTCCAAGGTACGCCTGCAATTAGTAATGCCATTAGAAGGGACTGATGAGCTCATGGGTATTCACAGCCTGTCCTATAAATAGCTGGTGCTCTTGGTGAGAGCAGGGTTAGCACCATTGGGTCCCCTTGTTCTCTCCAGAGCTGTCTAGATGACAGGAAGTGCAGTGCATTCTGGCTCCTACTGGGCACCTACTGGAATTTTCTATTACTTCTCATCACACCCAACTCTTCTAGAGGCCTTCAGTCTGCTGTGACAATACCCCCACCCCCTGCACTGTCCCTGGGTCCCACAGTTTTCTCAGGATGGTGTGATCTGTGCATCTCACTCTCCCCTGGGGGTTGGACTCTTCCTTCAGCTCCCCCAGGTCTGGGGAATAGGCTTGGTTATGTTCTGCTTACAGATGATAGTAAGTCTGCCATTGGGGTGAGATTCATAAGCTTAGAGGGCAGCAACCTGCCTGGGCTGCACCTTAGGAATGGTGAACCTGGTCTTTATGCAGGATTAAATCTTTTCTATGCATTTGTAGATGGGGATGTGTGATGGTGAGAGGGAAGAGGATGGGATGAGAATGAGAGCAAGCCTTATGTTTTATTTTCTCTCTATCAAGCATTCATTTATTGAGCATCAGTTTGCACAGCTACTGAGTATCAGGGGATTCAAACCCATGTCTGTCTAGACTCTGCAGCCCCGCTTCTGCTACCCAAAATAATGCCCACCTCCCAGGGTAGCTATAAAGCTTTTGAGACACCGTCTGCAGCGTGGCCCCAAAATGCCTGGAGTGTAAGAACTCAGTGTGCAATAACTTCTTTCTTTCTCTGAGCAAAAAAGAAATCTTAAAAGAAAGTGAAAATCTGTTGCCTTGGAGAAGTTTGAGAAGGAACCAGAAAGTGTGTGGGAAGGAATTTGCTCAGCCTGGGCTGCCATGCTGGTTCTGGTGGGTTCCACCTCCGAGCGTCCCCTGGCTGATGGGGGCATTTAACCACCTCCTCCAGGTTTTGTTTCCCCCACTTCACCCACATGGAACAGCAGTTCTCACAGGCAGACGGGCTGGCGAGTTAGCATCTTTCCATGATGAACTGTGCTGCACCAAGCCTTATCTTTCATTTATGATGATTATGCTTATAATGAAGGACTGCAAATCTGACAGACTGAAGATCATCTTGGAGGCTGTACTTTTCATAGTTCTTGCAGTTTGGATTGATTTGGGGGAGAGAAAAAGGAGAGAGGCTCTTTGTAAAGAAAACATGATTTTTATGTGACTAGTCATTACAGACCAGGATTATATTATATTCATCTTCCCATGCAGAAACAACACCAGCAAACATCCTTCCTTTATTTCCCTGGGTAAAAGAAGGCCTCATGGTTTAATAAGCCAAAGGGAACACATGCAATGAATGAAGTGGCAAAGTAAAGGCCTCCCCATCCTTCCTCCTGCTCCTGGAGAGCATCCCAATGTCAGATATGGTTAGCCTGGAGATTTAGCTTTTTGCCTTTCACCTTTGGACAGGTCATTTCATAATCTTGAGCCACAGTTACTTATTTTTAAGGTGAGCCTCTGGTTTTGTATTGCTGTATAGCAAGCCATGTCATACTTGGTAGTATAAACCATCAATACTCATTTATTATTATAATCTCATCTGGTTCTGGGCTCAGCTGGGTGGTTCTTAGGCAGGACCTCTCATGGAGTTGCAGTTAGTTGGTGGCTGGGCTGGAGTCACCTGGAGCTTCCACACTCATGTAACTGGTGCTTGCTGCTGGCTGTTGGCTGGGATTTCAGAAGGGACTGTCAGCAGGGACATCTACTTGCAGCCTCCTCGTGTGCCCTTGGCTTCTTCACAGCATGATCGCTGGGTCATCTATTGTTAAACACACTCACTGAGGCCCATCCAGGTTCAAGGAGAGGAGACACAGGCTGCAGCTCTTGCTGGGGACATGGTAAGGCTCTGGGATGGGGTGCAGCTCTTTCTGGAAAATATAGTCTGCCACCATAAGGATAATAATAATGGGTGTTTGGGTCACTGTAAGAATAAATGAAATAATGTTAACAGGCAGTGAAGTATAGGGGAAAATGTTTGAATTTTGGAGTTAGAGTAGCTTGGATTTTGATTCTGATTCTACTACTTCCCAGCTGTGAGAGAAGCTGACCATGTTCTGGTGGGTTCTGTCCATCAGGACTGATTGAAGAAGGTGTGGGGGTAAAAGTAGGGGGACACTTCAGGTATTTCTTCTTTTTCCTTTCCTGGTGTGTCTGGTGGGCTGTTGCTGGTTTGTGTAGTGTTTAACAGCGACTTTCCTGCAGCAAGACTTACCTCTTATTTAAGATGATTATGTTTATAATGAAACGCTGTGGATTTTTTAGATTGAAATCACACAGGAGGTGATCCCTTATCACAGCCCTTTGATTTAGGCCGATTGAGGAGTTTGCTAATTTCTAATACCTCTTTTCCTAGATCATAGCAAAGATGAAATGAATTAACATGTGTGAGCTCGAGAGTGTAGGTGTTGTGGTGGATGGGCTGAGTGTGGATTTTGGGATCAGATAACAAGTTTGGATCCCAGCTTGGCATTTCATTAACTGGGGAATCTTACATAAGTCAGGTCCTGTCTCTGAGCCTCTGCTTTCATTTCTCTAAAATGGGATGATGCCCTGGGTTACCAGGTCACACAATTGTAAGTAAAACCTCTCATCGCATGGTCTATGTGAACCGTGTCCCCAGAGGTGTGACGGGCCCACTCTGCATGGCCCTGATGGCCTCTGCCATGCACTGCTGTCCTGAGGGTGAGAAAAGGGATGGTGGGGAAGGGCCAGTGTGAGCCTGGACCGAGAATACTCTCAGCAAAGGTTTGCTCCCCTCCTGCCTTCCCTGAACCTTGGGTAGGGAGCAGTGAATTTCCTAGAACCCTTGCAAAGAGTTCTTTTCTTCTGCTCTCATGACAAATGGGACCAGATGGTTTCACTGAGCTCTTCCTTGGGGACTGCGAAGTACTCTAGGTTTCTCACAGCCTGCGGCCCTGGGAAAGGGGCTCCTGCTGTAGGTGGTGAGGCCAGGAAGTCAGGGGTTCGTTCGCCGTGGTTTGGATCTGGATGGGCCTGTTGTACGGCTGTGCAGTGTGTCACACTGGTTTTTTGATTAGTCCAGTATGTTCTCAGCCACTCAGCCCCTTCGTTATGTACTTGCCCTTTGGAGACTTGAGACAAAGTGCTGGGTTTGTGGATGGGATTCAGATGGACCTGAATTTGAATTCCTATTACCTACACCCTTACTTATTGGCTGTGGGATCTTGGCCAGTTGCTCATTTCTTCTGAGCCTCATTTCCTTTATCTATAAAATGGGAACAATAGCCCATTTCTATCTCTCCGACTGGATGTATGAATTAAATGGCATACAGCCCACGTAACCGAGTCATTAATTTGACGGTATTGATTATTTATTGAGTGCCCAGGAAGCTTTCCAGGTGCTGAGATGGGAACTTGTAGGCAGTCTGTGTACTTGGGGGCAGCAGCTGAGCATAGCTGAGTAAACTGGTCAGATGGTGAGGGATGGTGCTTGTCAGATGGTGAGGGATGGTGATCTGTGCAAGGTGAAGATTGCAGGTGCAGGGCTGCTTTTCTGTGAGTCATCTGGGAGGGCCAGGCCGATGAAAGAGGGATTTGAGCAGGGCCTGGAGGGGGTCCCGAGTGAGGACATGGCTCTTCGTGGGAAGACCAACAGGCAGTAGGAAGAGTGTGCAGGTGGTCGAGGGGAGGCCTCATGTGGTGGATGTTTAAGGATCAGATGAAGTGCCAAGAGGTGTGGGCAGGGATGAGGCCTGCAAGGGCGAGTGCAGGGAGGGGAAGGAGCCAGACAGCCCCCACCTGCAGGACACCCCAAGTAGCTCAGCTTGGTCAGGAAATGCCCTGTCGCCTCCTTTCTCTTAGTATTTTACCACTTTTTAATACACCTTTAAAGAAAGTACATTTATATTTGTAAATAACCTTAAAAAAAGAACTTTGCAGTTTTCCCATTCCCATAAAAAAACCTACTCTTCAGTGTAAAATAAGTCCCATCCTTGCCACTAAGTGGCTCACTTAGAATCAGTGAATATTTCTAGTTCATGCTTTACACGTCTGCTCAAATGACCCTCGCAACAACCCTGTGAGCCAGTGTTACTATGCCCATTTAACAGATAAGGAAACCGAGAGGCAGAGAGGTGAAGGGCAAGGACAAGGTCACACGGCTTGCAAAAGGCAGACAGGACTTAGGCCTGGGTTTTCCTGATTCCAGGTTGTTCCCTCAGCCCTGGCTGATGACGTCAAGTCCTGGAGCCTTTGACCTCTGACAGCCTCTGCCTCCCTTCCTCTGTCTGCCTCCAGCATCCATTTCTGTTGCTGATGTCGGTGTCTGAGATGCAGGCATCTCCCTAACTTGCCAGGCTTGGTGAAGCTCAGTGGATTTCTTTTAGTGATGATGGACATCATTAATTCAGCAGAGGAGATGCCTCATTGCTGCCAGTATCAAATAAAAACGAGAAGGAAGACAGGTTGCACTCTAGCTCTGAACATGACGATGAGCTCAGTCAGCTGGAGGGTCAAGTATTCTTGGAAGAGGGAGGACCCCAGCTGAGGGCCTGGTTTGTTCTTAGGAATGCCTCACATGCACCTTGTCCTAAGCAGCAAGCAATGATGACAGCAGGCATGGAGGCTGGGCCATGGAAAGTGAGTGCTTGATCCAGGCAGGTGAAAACATTCCTGAGACTATGTCAGTAAGTGGCATGCCATTCATTGGTTCTCAAACTTCAGTGTCTATATAGATAATCTAGAAGGCATTCTTAAAAAAATCCAGATGCCTTCACCACATCCCCAGAAGTTTAAATTCAGTCTCTTTGGAGAGGGTCTTGGGATCCTGATTTTTATCAGTCGTTCCACATGATTCTGGTGCAGAAGTTTCCAGAAACATTGGCACAAGGGTTATGTGCATGAGCTCTGGAGTTTTTCAGTTGTAGTTTTGAAGCTGGTATGACTCAACACAAGAGATCTAGACTCCTTAGTCTTTGCTTCCTCCTGCTGTGGAATAAGCTGTAATATACCCACCTCAGAGGGTTATTGAGGAACATATAGGACCATGCACATAACATTGCTTTACTTTTGAATTGACGGTTTGCCAAGAGTAGGAGGCTCAGCCTCCAGGTGGAGGACCAGTCAGCGATACTTGAACAGTTGCTTGGGGCTCCAAGTCCAGCAGATGCCAACTCCATCAGCAGGACCAACCACTCAGTCCTTCAAGGTTCAGCGGGGACATCATTGCCTCCAAGAAGCTTTCCTGTGGCTTTATGCCTTGAGCTCCCACTACCTGCTGCATCCCCTTCTATGGAAACATTTTTCACATTGCACCAAAACAGTCTGCTGCTATATTTCTCTCCTTGAGCTGGACTGTGAGCTCTTCAGTGGAAGGGACAGTCTTGCTCATCCTTGCTTCTCTAGGACCCAGCATATAGTGCATTTTGCATAGCTGTAATCAGAATATCGAAGCAATCTTGTATTGCTTTTGCCTTCCCTTCACACAGTAAGCATTTGTCATGGTCTGCAGTCTTTATCCTTAGCATTTCTAAGGGTGCCTAATGTTCTATAGAAGTGTTGCTCTCTGAATGTTTGAACTGTTCCCTTATTAAAAGTCCTCCTTTATTTGCTATTATAAATAATGTTGAGGAGAACCTTGTGTCCCTCCCTGGTTTGTACAATGAACTGCTGCAGATTATCAAGAAAACCACTTGATTCTAATAGTAAATAATTTAAATAGATAATTGTAAGAAGGTGGGATGCAATCCCCAACCACATAAAAAATAGTCAACCTTACTAGGTATAAAATGCAAAATAAAATGATGCCTGATGTTCTATCTACTAAATTAGCAAACTTGAAAATAATGGTAATTTCAAGCACTGATAATGACATTAAGAATTAGGTGCACTTGTTTAAACATTGTCTTTGGGAGTGGAAATTAGCACTATTTGGCAATGGGTTTAAAGATTGGTAATCCCACTGCTTGGAACACCATGGTAAAGAAATGACTTCTTGTACAAATTGGAAGAAATCGCAAGTCTGTTAATGGTTACTCATACTCTTTTGCAACACAGAGTCATCT
The DNA here is from genome assembly GCF_029289425.2 of Pan paniscus. Lineage (NCBI taxonomy): Eukaryota > Metazoa > Chordata > Mammalia > Primates > Hominidae > Pan > Pan paniscus. The sequence continues at coordinate 100,233,551 of NC_073264.2, read as the reverse complement.
TCCCTGTAGAGAAGGCAGCTTCCGTAGGATTCTAGCCCTGCATGGTATGAGTTCCAGACTGGAGGTGGAGGAAGAGATAAGAGCAGCCTCCATGAAGATGTGATTCTTGATCTGAGACTTGCAGGGTCAGCAGCTCCTTGGCCAACAGATGGGAGAGTGGGAAAAGGGAGAGGTGGGTATCCCAGAGTTTGTGAACGTGTGTGTGCACATGCCTGTGTTTGTAGAAGGGTGAGTGAGTACTTGGGTGTGTCCAAACAAGAGGCTGGAGGGACTGCAGATCATGAATTCTGGGCCATGCTTGAGTGTCCCCTGAAGGTGGTGGGGTGACACTGAATTAGAGAAGAGACATGGATTTTAGAAAGCTGTCACTGACTGCTGGGTGAAGGATGGAGGCAGGGAAGCCAGGTAGGAGGCTGTCACAATAGCTTAGGGGAGAAATGTTGAAGATGAGCCTGTCTGAAGGTGGATTGGTTGGAGGGAAGAAGGTGGATTACAAAATTTTAGGAGCTCACCTCCACTTTTCTGTATGACCCTCCTCCAGGCACCTTCCCTGGGGAAGGTTCTACTTCGCCGTGCCTCTTCCCGGTACACGGGGTCTCCTGGAAGCCTGTGGGGCCCATCAGCTCAGGCACGTTGCAAACTCCGCTAATGGCATGTTGGCTAATTGCATAATGCAGCTATCTGCCTGTGAATTGAGGCCCAAATGTTGTTCTTTGCAGGGTAATTATGCGGGATAAGTGAATGGCTGGAATATTTACAAGATTTTGTCCCTTGGTCGATTTCCTTTCTCAGAAGACAGCCGCTGTGTGGGGTAAAACATAAGACAGAAAATATCTCTGGGACTTGCGCAACATGGCCACAGGAAGGCTTGTGGTGTTTGAGAGAGGAACATGCAAAATATTAAGTTTGGGTAAAAAAGAGCATACAACTGTTCCATCCTCGAAATGCATATGTTCCACCGGATGACTGGCAGGGCCGGATTCAGCTCTTGCCTGTTTCCAGCCGAGGAGCGCGTCTCATTTCCAGCACTGGCATGTCAGGTTGGACACGGGTCCGCACATGGTTCCTGGGGTGCATGGCTGGGTGTTGGGTTTCTGCTGCATTGGATGTGAATCCTGAAGCATCCGTGGTTGTGACTTTGACGGAGTGATTTCCATAATCTAGGCCTCGGTTTCCTCATCTGTGAAACGGGGAAAGCAATATGTCTTTGGAGAGTTGTCATGGGGGGTCTCAGAGGTGAGGGAGGTAAAGGGTTCCCTATGAAGTATGGGATTGAGATGAGATGAGGCTTCTTTCCCTCCTGCTTCAGACCAAGGGCAAGCCCCGAGCTGGGCATTGTGGGGCTTCCTGGGGACCGAGGAAACCCTGACTAGTGTTGCCTGTTTCAGCCTCCTCCCCATTAACTCAGCTCAGCCGCGTTAGCTGGGAGCCTGGGTGGAAAAGAACTTCACTGAAGGCCTTGCCCTCTTTCTGAGAAAAGGTGGTAAAAGTGGATCTGCTTTTCCTAGTGCCAAGCACTGTGGGAGAATTTCTTTTTTTTTGTTTTGTTTTTTTGAGACGGAGTCTTGCTCTGTCCCCCAGGCTAGAGTGCAGTGATGCGATCTCAGCTCACTGCAAGCTCCGCCTCCTGGGTCCACGCCATTCTCCTGCCTCAGCCTCCCAAGTAGCTGCGACTAGAGGCGCCTGCCACCACGCCCGGCTAATTTTAGTAGAGATGGGGTTTCACCATGTTAGCCAGGATGGTCTTGATCTCCTGACCTTGTGATCCGCCCACCTCGGCCTCCCAAAGTGCTGGGATTACAGGTGTGAGCCACCGTGCTCAGTCCAGAAAATGTTTTTATTTTATTTTATTTTATTTTTATTTTTTTGAGACAGAGTCTCACTCTGTCACCCAGGCTGGAGTGCAGTGGCGTGATCTCGGCTCATTGCACCTTCTGCCCCCAGGTTCAAGCGATCCTCCCACCTCAGCCTCCCCAAGTAGCTGGGACTACAGGCGCCCACCACCACGCCAGTCTGATTTTTGTATTTTTTTGGTAGAGACGGGGTTTCACCATGTTGGCCAGGCTGGGCTTGAACTCCTGACCTCAAGTGATCCTCCTGCCTTGGCCTCCCAAAGTGCTGGGATTACAGGCATGAGCCACCATGCCTGGCCTCGAAAGTGTTTTTAAGACACACATAACCCTTGGAAAGGATTTTCATCTTCATGCTTTGCAGAGGACATTAGACGCTCAGAGAGGTTACATAACTTTCTTTGGGTCACACAGCTCACAGGTGACAGGAGTTGGGTTTGGACTCATCTCCAATGCCTGCCCTCTCTGGGCTAGGCCAGGGTACAGGAGGTTCCCTTCGCCTTTTGATGGGTGTGAGTAGGAGGTGTTTGTTTTTCCTTCTCAAACTCCAACTGTGGCCCTTAGCTGTCGGGGAGGTCAGATGAAAGCTGCCTTTGTCCTTGGCCTTCTTCAAACAGGTTCTGGTCTCTGCATCTGAGTGGCTTTTCTGCAAAGTGGATCTGGCTTCTTGACAAGGCACCATCCACCCCCAGCTGCCCGCCCCCAGCCTCCCTGCTGTGGGAACCTCCCATGCCATGTTCTCCTGGCCGGCAGCCGCCTTCCCTAGCCTTGTGTGTCCCTGCTCTCCTTTAATGATAGGGATGTGGGCTCCCCAAAGCTTACAACACAGAGAGGAAGTGCTGCTGAGAGGGTTGAAGAGCACGCCAGAGTCGCAGGCAGGAGTCTTGGCCTGGTCACCTACTACCTGCATGCCTCCAGGCAAGCTCTCCATCCTCTCGGTGCCTCGGTGTCCTCAACTGTCAAATGGGTGTCATATGGCATGTCCCTCCAAGGGCAGAGGTTGGTGGAGATGAAACACAATAATGAACATCGAGTGCCTGGCTTGTGGGAAGTGGTTATCTCAGGCCTTGCTGTCATTGTCACATCTCATGAGTGATGGAGCCTGGTGCAGTGGCAGAGTCCAGAGGGGTTAGACAGAACTGGGTTCTCCACTTACCTCCCCTGATCAGCTGCCTGGCCTTGGGCAATTGCTCCATTTCAGGGGACGTTCATGGGGATGTTCATCGGGGGGTGCTGAGTTGAGAAAGGAAGAGCTCCGGGAGCTCTGGGTGAACTCAGGCACCGACGTTAACTGCTGTGTAGTGACATGGGTTATAACTAGTTTAGTCTGGCCAACACTTGTTGAGTGCCTACCTTGTGCAGGCACTGGGTAAGGACAGGATGCAAGCAGAGTTCTCAAATGCAGTGGTTTACAGTCGAAGCAGACAACGTGCACACCACGGCCTGCAGTACAGCGGGTGTTTGGAAATACACAAATTCAGCTTCTCTGCTCTCCCAAGTTGTGACCTCCTGCCTTCCTATCCAACAAGTCCTGGCCTTCCCGACACTGAGCCTTCCTGATCACTTCCTGACCGATGCTGTCGTGTGAAGTTAGGTCTGGTGATTCTGGCAGCCCATCGTGGCTACGCTCATCCCATGCGCTTGGCCCTGATCGTCCCTGTGCCACCCTCACTGCCCGGCACTTAGAGGCTATGTGGAGCCATGGGCAGGGTCCAGGCAGATATGGGACAAGGGCTTGGCTGTACTCACTGCCCTCCGCTCGGTGCCTGGTGCAGGCCCTGGCACATCGGAGGCCCTGGCAGGTTGGTCTTGTGTAGTGATTCCTGCTGTTGGTGGTTTCCTTTGCTCTGTATGCTCAGCCCCCAGTAACAGCGAATGAACTTGAGCTGGTGAGTGAATGTCAACTCCTATTTATCTCCCCAAAACAAACAAAAATATTTTTTTAAGTGCAGTTTGGAAACTCCTGAGGTTGTCAAGTTAAAAAAAGAAAGAATGGAGATGTGCTGCGTGGAATGTCATGAAACATCATTGGCCTTTTAAACGTAACACGACTCAATGTGCCCAGTGAGTTCGAAGCTTGGTTAGGTTAGGTGAGAAACTAGCACAATGAAAGTCAAAAGGTGGCCAGGTGCTGTAGATGATACCGGTAATCCCAGCACTTTGGGAGGCTCGGGCGGGTGGATCACTTGAGGTCAGGAGTTCTACAGCAGCCTGACCAACATGGTGAAACCCCGTCTCTACTAAAAATACAAAAAATTAGCTGGGCGTGGTGGCACACTCCTATAATCCCAGCTACTCGGGAGGCTGAGGCAGGAGAATCGCTTGGAGGCAGGAGAATCGCTCGAACCCAGGAGGCGGAGGTTGCAGTGAGCCAAGATCATGCCATTGTACTCCAGCCTGGGCAACAAGAGGGAAACTCCGTCTCAAACAAACAAACAAACAAAAACCTCAAACGTTTAAGAAACATGTAGGAGACAAAGCATTTGAAACTAAAAATTCTTTATACGAATGGTGTGTGTGTGTGTGTGTGTGTGTGTGTGCATGTGAGCACATGCTGAAAGGCCTTTTATTGTGGTGGAGCATGTTGGACCCTGGGCAGCCTGTTCCAGGTATGCAACAGGTGCTCAATAATTGCTCTTGGATTAGATCGAGTTAAGCTCCCTGCTTCACATCCCACTTTTCTTTGCCAGGGCGTATTATGTGAAAATTGCTGGCCAGCAGAGGGAAAACACCTCAGTGGTCAGATTGAGTTGGTTTAAAAATCCATTAGCAAATAGTCTGCCCTCAGGACGTGGTATTCCTGGGTTTATTCACCCTTTGGTTTGCTCAGTAGTCTCCCCTCCCAGCTGCAGCCCTGAGCAGGATGTATACAAAGGTGACAGGCAAGTTTGGATTTCTGGGTGTGTAAGTTCCTTGGGCTGCCATGACCTAGTACCATAAACTGGGGCTTCAACAAGAGATATTTATTTCTCACAGTCTGGAGGCTGGAAGTCCAAGGTGAAAGTGTCAGCAGGGTTGGTTCCTTCTGAGGCTGTGAGGGAGAATCTGTTCCAGGCCTCTCTTCTTGTAGATGGCAGTCCCCATCCTCATGTGGCTTTCTCCCTGTGTGTGTCTGTCCCCAAGTTTCTCCTCCTTATAAGGACACCAGTCATACTGGATTAGGGCCCACCCTAATTCCCTCATTTTAATTACTACCTCTGTAAAGACTCTGTCTCCAAAGAAGGTCACATTCTGAGGCGCTGGGGTAAGACTTTCCATATGAATTTTTTGGGATGCAATTCAACACATGACATAAAGACTCCCAGGCCCAGCGGGAGGCAGGAAGTCCATGGACCACTGCAGAGGAGTGGGAGCGAGGTACCTTGGAAGAAGAGAAGTAGTGGCTGAATCTTCTCAGGAAGATCTGAGAAGCCTTTATGGGAAGCCACATGCAGGCAGGAGGGAAGGACTGAGCTGGAGTTTGCTAGAGCGGGGAGGTGGGTGGAGGGAGGACACTGTCTGGCTGACCATGTGCTGAGTTCAGGAAGTATGGTTGACCTAGAAGGCTGCCACAGTGCCCTGACGGGGCCATGGGTGCCATGTGGACACTTGAGGAGAGGAGGCTGCAGGCAGGCTGGGGCCCACAGTGCGGCTTGGGCTCCAGCCTGAAGGCCACTTGAGTCTGAAGGCCATGCAGCCTAGAAGGGTTTTGCCCAGGGCAGGAGCAAGATCAGATCTGGGCTTAAAAAAATTCATTCACATTCACTCATTTGACAAATATGTATTAGTTGGTTCTTTATTGAGGGATCTTGGGCCCTGGAGTCATTCTTCTGTTGATGAGCTAAGTGACCTCAACTAAGTTATTTAACCTCTTCAGACTGTAGAATTGGGACTTAATAGCAATGCCTGCCTCCTAAAGTTCTGGGATGAGGAGGTGTCATAAGGGACTTGAAAACTTGGCTTAGAACCTGCTGTAGAGTTCAGTGTTCACCAAATATGAGCTACTAGGAGGTAGGAGACAAGAGAAGGAGAAGGAAAAAGATGAAAAGAGAAAGGAAGAAAAGGAGGATGGGGAGAGCCGGTCAGATACAAACCCAAGAACCGTGCACTGAAGGAAGGACAGGGAGGAAGACCAGGGGGTCTCTGAGCATACGCCATCCAACCCAGGGAGGCCTGACCTATCCATGCTGGATGTGAGCATGGAGAGAGAGTCAGGGAGCCTGCAAGGGGAGCTGGTGTGAGGCCAGGAGGAGCTGAGTGTCCTCCAGGGGCTTGAGTGACGCATTGGGTGTTGGCATCTTTCTCTGAGCAGGTACTTCCCTACCTGTGGCCAGCAGACAGCCACTGGCTGAAGGGAAGGGCCGTTTCTATATTTCTGGTGTGCACACACAGATGATAGTTCCTGCAGATAAGCTGTCCCTGGAAGCCTGGTCTGTTCCCTTGGCTGCTCTTGGTGGAATGGATTGGGTTTTGGGTGCTCTCAGAGATAGTGTCCTCTGGGTGCTGGCACCAGCCTTGCTTTGCTTGGTTTAGGAGTTGCCATGCTTCATGGGGCAGTCAGTGTATATTTTCTTGGGGACTTTCAATGGTCCCTGTCATTTTAATTGCCTCCTGTCGCTCTGCAGGAGGACTCAGAAATGTGTTGAGAAGTGGGATCCAGCTCTGCTTGGAGCCTAGTCCTCCTGAACCTGAATTGACTCATCTGTGAAATGGGGCCTCATAGACCCAAGGCTGGTGTGTCTGCTGTATGCTTTCTGACTGGAAGGTGTCCAATTCTTACAGGCATCTCAGGTTGTTGTGGGGGAAAGGAAATGATGACCATGAGCAATGGTGGGCTGGCAAGCATGTAACAACCAGCTATCTGAAAAAAATTCTGGTTTGTAGTGTTTGCCAATTTCTTTGGTGTAAATACTTCCACCATGGCCAATTTCAAGCCACCAAAGGATGTCACTGAACCCTGAGTCAGGAGCTCCTGAAACGTGCCATTGCTGCATCTGGGAGCAGACACAGCACACAGTCAGTGGGGGCCATTAATTATTGTCATTATTTTTATCTTAGAGGACTGAAAATGTCACGATGATCTGCTGAATGAAAGAAGTCAGCAAACATATCGGAAGCAGATAGTATGGTTTGCTTCCAAACTAAGCCAAGCTAAGAACATTCACATACACTATCTTGTTTAGTCCTTACATTCTTTTTTTTTTTTTTTTTTGAGATGGAGTTTTTCTCTTGTTGCCCAGGCTGGAGTGCAATGGCACGATCTCAGCTCACTGCAATCTCTGCCTCCTGGGTTCAAGTGATTCTCTTGCCTTGGCCTCCTGAGTAGCTGGGATTACAGGCTCCCGCCACCATGCCTGGCTAATTTTTGTATTTTTAGTAGAGATGGGGTTTCACCATGTTGGCCAGGCTGGTCTCAAACTCCTGACCTCAGGTGATCTGCCCGCCTTGGGCTCCCGAAGTGCTGGGATTATAGGCATGAGCCACTGCACCCGGGCAGTTCTCGTATACTTCCATAGCATGGAGCTTTTACTCTCGTTCTGTAGATGAAGAAACTGAGGCTCAGAGAGCTTAACCAACTTGTGTAAGTCCCCAGCCAATAAGTGGCAGATGGGACCTTGAACCATGAGGAGGAGGAAAGTGGTCAGTAGTAACATTAATAGAAAACCTTCACTGAATGTTTGTCATGTGTCAGGGACACTCCCTTATATAATGCTCACAACAGAATTACTTACAAGATGGGCATGATACTCTGCCCAAAATAAAGACAACACAGCAGAGGCTCAGAGAGGTTAAGGAACTCACCCTAGGTCACACAGCTAGAGAGTGGTAAAGCTGTAACTTGAGCCCAGGTCTTTCTGTTTCTAACACTCAGATTGCCACACCACCCTTGTACTGCAGTGATCACATTATGTCTTCTACAGTCTGCTATTGGTAAAGATCTCTATTCTTAGTCCCCAGACTTATATAAAATATCACTTCCATTGTGGATGCCCCTCCAAGTGCACATGGGTATGAAGAAATGCCTGACACAGATGGTGCAGGAGAACATGGGGCTGCCTTGGGCTGGGCCACTGTCAGTGTCCATGGCCTTGGGCAAGTCTCAGCCTGTCCTTGCATCTGTGGACACAGAGGCTGGGCCTCTAGGAGAGGCTGGTGGTGAGCCTCCAGTTCTATTGTCCCCCATCAGCCTGGGGCAGTCACTGACATCAGCGATACCTGCAGGGAGAGCCACTGAGCGAGTGTCTGTCCCCTGGGAGTCGTTGCTGGTGGCTGGTGAAGAGAGAGGATGGGGCCTTGGAGAGGCTGGATTTGGGAGCCTTTCCTTCACCATCTCAGGAGAAGAGAAAGTATCACAGGGCACCTGGCAGGTGAATGGCCAATGAAAAAAGAGTTTTGTAGAAAGTTTCCCATGCTCTGCAAGACTCTGGCTGAAGGAGGGTAAAACAGTGGGGCTGGGCTGGGGCTGGACTGGGCTGGGCTGGGCTGAACTGAGCTGAGCTGGGCTGGGGTTAGGGCTGGGCTGGTTAGGGTTGGGGCTGGGCTGGGGTGAGCTGGGACTGGGCTGGACTGGACTGGGCTGAGCTGGGCTGGGCTGGGCTGGGCTAGGGCTGGGCTATGGCTGGACTGGGCTGGGTTGGGTTGAGGTTGGGCTGGGGCTGGGCTGGGCTGGGCTGGGGCTGGTCTCATCTGGCCTGGGCTGGGCCAAGCTGGGCTGGGTTGAGCTGGGCTAGGTCTGGTCTAGGTCTGGTCTGATCTGGCCTGGTCTGGTCTGGGGCTGAGGCTGGGTTGGGGCTGAGGTGATCTGAACTGAGCTGAGCTGGGCTGGGGTTAGGGCTAGGCTGGGCTGGGTTGGGTTGGATTGGGGCTGGGCTAGGGTGAGCTTGGGCTGGGCTACACTGGACTGGGCTGGGCTGGACTGGGCTAAGTCTGGTCTGATCTGGTCTGGTCTGGGGCTGAGGCTGGGTTGCGGCTGAGCTGATCTGGTCTGGTCTGGGCTGAGGCTGAAGCTGGGACTTGGCTGGACTGGGCTAGGTTGGGTTGGGTCTGGGCTGGGGCTGGGGCTGAGCTGGGCTGGGGCTGAGCTGGGCTGGGTCTGAGCTGGTCTGGGCTGGACTGGTCTGGTCTGGACTAGGCTGGTCTGGCCTGGTCTGGTCTGGACTAGGCTGGTCTGGGCGGCCTGGTCTGGTCTGGACTGGGGTGGGCTGGGCTGGGCTGGGGTACTGCTGGGATCCAAACTGTGTCTGCTCTGGTAGAGGTGAGAGGTGGGTGGTTGTTTAGGGAGGTGGGGGCTGGGAGTGGGGCTCCAAGGGTCTTGGGAAGGGGAATGAACACAGGCCTTGGAGGTAGAGACTTGGGGTCTTGGCAACTGTGATCAAGTTACTTTACTGCTCAGAGCCTCAGCCTGCCTGTCGGTAGAGTAGTTGTGATAGCACAGCCCCCAGAGTGGAGGCTGAGGTAAGGAATAGACACAGAACCTGGTATACAGGAAGCGCTCAGTGGACAGCTATTGTCTACCTCTCCATTGAGGTCCTTGTCACATCTCTCTTTGCAAATGGTCATGGACTAAGGCTGTTATTTGACATTCCCTGTGCTCCTTTAGCCCCAAGCCCAGGGAGGGCACTGGCAGGTGGCCCTGGGACCGCCTCTCCTCCTGGGAAGCCCCGCGTGTTTCCAGGCTCTGGAGCAAGCCTCCCAGAGCTGGAAGGCGCCGTTGTGTACGTGGGCCGCCGCCCTCCACCGCCCTCCGCCGCCAGGGCTCTGCAGACGCTGGCTCCCAGGAGCCGGGACAAAGCCCTATTATGCAGGGTGCTCACACTCACGTCTGAAGTGTGTGAACCTGCCGACCCGCCCGCCCGGCCCACAGAGGCTAGAGTGGCTCTGCCCAGCCATTGTTCCCACAGGGTAAGGGAGGTCACCCGGGGTGAGGCCGCCCAGGGCGTCTTTTGAGGCTGCGGAGGATGAACCCTCTTTTGCTGGGATGGGAATAACTGTTCTCTGTCTTCCTCTTGCTGTAATCTTGGTTGAAGGTGGCAGGCTCTGATCTGGAAGGAAGGTTGCCCAGGCTCTGTTTAGCACCGGGAGGTGGGGATGCCGGGTCCCAGGGTGGCTTTTGGAACGGAGTAGGTGTGTAGCTGGAGGATGCGGAACTTGCCGGAGCAGCAGAGGGGTAAACCACATCCACTCATCCCGTCAGTAACTATTTGTTGAGAGCTCACGATGGGCCAGGCACTGTGGATGCAGTAAGAACAGATACAAATCTCCACTCTCACGGAGCCTGTCTTCCAGGGAGGACTTCTAGAAGACCTCGCCGGGCCTTTTCTGGCTTTCCAGCTCTATGAAATGATTCACTTTTCCACTCGACACTTACTAAGCCTGAGGGATATTCATTCATTCATTCATCCACTCATCCATCCATTCATTCATTCAACAAATGCTTATTGAGCAGCACCTACTATGAGCCGCACCCTTCATTAGCAATCAGGTTGTCTTAGCTTTGGTTGTCCCAGACAAATCCTGAGACAAGGACTCCTGTGTTGGGTGGTTTATTAGGATGCACTTCCAGAAGAAACCAGTAAGGGGTGGAGGTAGGGGGTGAAGACGAGGTCAGGGGACTCAGCCACAGAGGGTGAGATTTCAGGGACACTTCCAGTCTCAGCCTGATCTCCTGGGGGAGCTCTGGGGGTATAAATTGTAAATTGTGCCTCAGAGCTTGTCCCGAGTTTAGGCAAGGAGCTGGTGGCCCCAGGGCCTCACCAGGGCTCTTAAACTTGGGGGCGCTTGGGCTCTCTGAATGCAGCTAGGGTAGCTCAGGTAGCCCAGGCCTGTCCTCTAAAGGGAGTCACAGGCATAGGTGGAGAGAGGCAAAAGTGATAGAGGCCATAGAGCCAGGAAAGGCTCACCCAGAAATGTGAAATGAAAAGTGCCCCCAAACTGGAACCAGCCTTGCCCAGGATGGAGCCTTGGCAGAACAACCAGGTGGGGGCAGGGACTTGTGAGTCAAGCACTCCCTAGAGGCCCTGCCTCCTTTATCCCCCAGCCTAGGGAAAGAGGCATCAGGGAGGTCTTCTTGGAGGAGGTGACCCTATGGATGCAGTGGGTGCAGAAGGGTTGCTATACAAATACACACACACACGCAAACGCATGCAGAAACTTGTGGCAGGGTTGGGATTTGAACCTAGGTCTGCTGATTCTAAAACCTGTGTTTATTTCATTTTGCTTTTCTCTACATGAACATTTTTTCACCCAAGGTCATGATTTCACAGAGTGGGTCGAAGGCGTTTTAGTGGTCGTCGCAGCCAGCTCCTTTGGGTTTCAGGTTGGGGAGCTGAGTCTGGGAGAGGGGCGATGGCTTCCTAGTGTCACACAGTGGTTTAGCGCCCGAATCCTGGCCTCAGAGTCCCAGCCCCAGACTTGCCAAGCCTCAGTTCCTGCTGACTCTTGCATCATGGGATTTTGGGCTCTGTGAGTCTGCAGTACAGACAGGACAGGTTATGTCCTTCCGGGAAAGGCCCGGAGGTTATTTGGATGGAAAGATGAAGAAAGGCTAATGGGATAAGGAGACAGCGTTGGTCTGTCTCCTGCAGCAGAGCAGTGGGGATTTACCCGGTGGGAACAGGTAATCCTGGTAGGGGCGGATTTACAAAGTCCATTTTGTCCATGTTGACTAGTAAATTGGCTTAAGGCTTGCAGTTCGGCCATTCACCATCCTGGAGACTTGCGTGAAAGGTGAAAACAACCTTTCTAAGCCCCTTCATACCCATCCCACCACTTTTAGGGGTGGAGAGTGAAGATCACTTGAAAGAAACTTCAGCTAGAAAATAAGTCTGTGCTCCTCAGCTTCGCCTGGAGTGCATTTCTTATCTGTGAGTAATGACTTTTTCACAATCCACCTTTTATACTCATTTCAATAATGTGCCTTGGGAAGCCAAGGTTCTCTTAAAGGAGAAGGCCTTATTTATTTCCTGCTCTGGTTTGGGAGTGATGCAACTGAGCCAAGAGTCCAGGCAAACCTTGGAAGATTCATCCTCCAACCCACTTTCCCAGCCCTGAAAAATTAAACCAAGAATATGCCCCTTCAATGTTGACCAGAAAACCAAACCAAACAAAAAGCCCAACGCTCCAAGCCCCAACGATTTCAAAGCAAACACAGCTTCAGGGGCTTTTGAAGGTGGAAGGTGAAAGCCCCAGACAGCAAAATACACTATATATCGTGGTTGCCTTTGGTCACAGCTGCTGGCTGGCGATTCTGGGACAGGTGGTCACAGGGCCGGCTAGCAGAGCTGGCTGGCAGCAGCCTGGTTCCTGCCACAGTAGGCTGAGATGCTGACCTGTCCCTCGATCTCATGTCCCTGTGGCATTCCCAGTGTCCATCCGCCTCCCTCTTCAGATGGGTGGGATGTTTCCTGATTCTCTGCAGCTTGCTGATGGAGAGGCGGTGCCTCTTAAGCAAGGTGTTAGCCTGTATTGATGTACTCCGCAGGGACTTTATATGCATTGTTGCAATTCATTAATAAGAGATGGTTACTTATTTACTTATTTTCTAGGTTTGTAGGAAATGAAGGCTGGGAGAGGCAAAGCCAATTGGCTCAAGGTCATGTCCGTCAACATTTCTCTAAAGTTCTGCTTTCCAGACCACAGCAAGTCAGCAAGATCAAGACCGTCTTAGAATAAGTTCTTGACAAAAAGAATAAACCTCCGTCTCACCCACTCTCTTCCTCTTGTCCTTCCACAGAGAGTTTGGGGTTGGTTTTCACCACAATCATTGATCTTTTACTTTTTTGCTTTTTGAAAATATCTGTAGCTGTGGGTCAGGCATAGTAGCTGAGTGAGGATGTATATATGTGTGTGTATATATATATATAATATTTTTTGGTCGGAGGGTGTGTGTCCAAATATTAACTTCTAATCCTCTCCCAGGAAGGAGATAAACAGTCCCACAGGACTCACGCGGAATATTTTTTAGCATCTTGCACTTTTGGTAAGTGACAGTTTTGCAAATTGAGGGTAAAGAACTTAAATGTCTAATTAAATCCTGAAGATGTACAGGAGTTTGAAACGAGTGATTGATGCTCACGGAGGTGCGGCTTCCTGACAGAGGCTGCCTGACAGGGACTGCAAAGCCCGTTCAGCAACTGATGTCTTGTTGTGATCCATGTTGTCATTTTTTCATTACTGATTAAAATTAAAAATCTGCTTGGCAAATCCATTGTAAAAATTCCCTTCATGAGCATCGACGGGTACAAATTATTTTGTCAATCGTCTGGCAATCAAAATGGGGCTGGAGACGGTTTCTAGCCCACACTTCTTTATTATCTCCCTCTTGCTCACGCCAGTGACTTTTCACAACAAAGTTTTAAAAAGCGTAGGTAGCAGGCTTGGCAGCGCTTAAAAATTAAAGATTTCTCTCTATTTTTTAGTGAAATGTTCTGTTTGTGTGCACCCCCTCCCCCCACTGAGAGCGGAGGGGAAGGTTCGTGGTGGGAGAGTCAGTCTGCGCTCTGTAATTGTCTAATGCTGTGTAATGACAGGTGAATAATAGTAATAAAAGCCTTTATTAGGATAAAAATCTGTTTTGAGAATGGAAGCGTAAATTGTCTAAAACTGCGAGGCAGAAAAGAAATCTTGCTAACCTGCAAACTGAGTGGAAAATATTTACAGCAACTTCATTAGGATGGTTTTTGACTTGGTATCCACGTGTCATGCGGAGGATGAGGGAGGCGTGGGAAGGGAGGACATACAGGTGGCGTGGAGCTGTGCATGGTGTCCTGGGAGACAGAAGACCTGGATTCCAGGCTTAGCTCTGTGCTGCGTGCCCTGTGTAGGTCAGTTCCCCTCCCTGGGCCCTAGGTTCCTATCTTGCAAGTAAAGTGATCGGCTCGCTTAGCCAGTTCCTGCATCCTCTCCGACACACGCTCTGCACATGTGTTTATTCATCTGAAGCCTGGAAGTCAGCAGGCATTTAAAGATCCTCAAGATTCATCCTCTCATGCATTCTGTGGTATGGGAAAGAGACCATCCCTGGGTTTGGAGCCTGAAGCGCTGGGCTGGAGCCTGGTCAGCCACATATGTGTTCTGTGTCTTGAGGAGTTTACTCATGTCTTTGAGCCTTAGTCCCCTGAGTCTACGAGCAAACAGCCGAGGCACACCCAACACCATGCCTACCACATGGTAGGCACTGAATCTATGAAAAAAAAATTAAAAAAATCACAATCAGGCATATAAAAAAATCTTTGAAGGCCTCTGAGTAAGAAGACTGTATGTGTGTGTTTCCCAGGGCCCCAGACCCCCAAACCTCCCACAGGTGACTCCAACATGCCACTGGGTGCTTGTATTCTACTCAGTGGAGTTGGAGGCATCTGCTCTTGGCTCTCAGTATCTCCAGGGCAAGAATTGATCGCATCTATTTCGGGGTCCCCACAGCCCAGCCCATTGCCTTGCACCAACTAGGTGTTTTGCATATGATTTGGAATAAGGAATGAATGCCTGATGGAAGACGCTAGAAGGGAACACAGGAGCATGAACCTCCCCAAAGGAGGCTTGAACCAAGTGCCTGGGCTGGGATCTCCACAGCATCCAGTTCTGATCCTCATAAGCATCCCTTCCAACTATCACGAGGATCTGTATTCCAGGAGGAGACACTAGGCTCTTTCTGTGGTTCTCAGATGCATGAATGAATGGGGCTGCAAAAGGCATGTTCAGTACCTTCTAGAACTGTAACTTAGACTTCATTAAAAATATTTCATTTTGTGTGGATTTGTTTGTTTATAATTTATGCACTTCATTTTTCCCTTTCTTGCTTATAAAAACCTAAAGGTTTCCAATTTTCCAGGAAAGGGAGAAAAAGAATATATTTCAAAGGGATTGAGACTGCAGGGTCATCTTTAATAAAAAACAATATACCTTCTGTCTTTTTATAGACTTGTCTGCTTATTAAATACCTAGAACAAATCACCACATGGAGAAAGATTTTGTAAACAATTGAAATCAAGAGGTTCAGAATTCCAAATCGACATCCTTTTATAACTGAATTGGAATATTTGTATCTCTTCACACATAGTTGGCATGGATGCCTCATACAGAGAATAGGCGTATTGGAAGATACAAATAAATTCACGTTTTCCTCCGTCTATAACACAGCAGGAACAGGGCGATTGGGAATAAAGACCGTGGGTATTTGAATGGTTAAAAAAAAATCCCTTTAATGATTGGGCAATTTTCTTTTGGATAATGGTTTATTCCATTTTATAAAATGATTTCCCCAAACCTATATTTTGTGGATATTTTGCTAACGTGCCAACCCGCAGCTGGAAAGATGGGAATGCTTTTTCTACACCCCTGAAATGTGAGCTTATGCATAAAGTGGCTGGTGAGAGTCCCACATCCAGGAACTCCAAGGGGCCAGGCTCTGTCCTCTTCACTTCTCAGCGAGGCTGATGCAACGAGGCTGATGCAGACATTTGGGGGGTGTCAGCTGAGATTCTGTTGTCCATTTGCGCATCCACCCATTCATCTTATGGACCCATCATTGTTGAACCAAGTTTAATTACATTAATTTTCCCCCCATAAACACTCACCGAGGACCTTGTGTCGTATGCTGGCAGTGAGAGTCCAGAAATGAACCAGACTCATCCTTGGCTAAGGAGGAACACCCAACCTAATTGGAGAGACAAAGGTGGAGAAGGAGAGAAGGCTGGGTAAGAGAAATTTAACAATAGGATATGGAGTGGGTCACTTTTGCATTCCATCCTAGTTGCAGAATCCATCAATAAACATTAATTCTAATTGATAGCTATTGCATGACCTAGGGCCGGGGTCAGCTGACAGCCCTCTATCACATACCACTTCTGTATCAGTGGCAGATATTACTAATTGATCATGGCACTCTCTTTTCACTTGAGCCAGGAGCAGCCATCACCAGTCCATTGGAGTTGGCATGGGAGAGTCAGTCTTGGTGTTAGTTAGAGTCTGCTCATTGGGAAGGGCCTTAAGTTAGAAGTCAGGAGACAGGCCAACTCTCTGGGTAACACAGGCAAGGCTCTATTAAATGAGAGGATGACAGCTGATCTTTAAAGTCCTTTCCAGCCCTGACATGTTAGCCACAAGCAGCTTGTCAAGGACATCTTTAAGTTGGCATGCATTGGTTGAGGACCTATTGTGTGTGGGGACATGAGAAGTACAAGACACAGCCATTAAGGAGGAGATGGGCATGTCCTTGACCAATCCTAATAGCAGCCAGAGTGTGAAAAAAAATAATAGATGTTGGGTAAAGAAATCTGGGAGGTCAGAGAAGGAAAATACCAGTTACAGGGAAGACTGGGAAGGCTTCACAGAGGAGCTGGTGTGAAATCTAAGCCTCGATGGATGAAAAGGAATCCAATAAGCAGAGATTTGATTTGCCATTAAAGTGAAGCAGTTCCTGCTCCTCCCTCCCACAGCTTCCATTTCCATTTCTTCATCTGCAAAGTGGCATGAGGTCGACTACCTCTAATCAAGATTGAACAAGACAATAGCTGTAAATGTGCCATGTAAATGATAATGTTTTAAGCAAATGTCTATTAGTATTCTTAGTCTATTCATTCGTTCATTTTAGAATTGTTGAGCACCTACTCTATGCCAGGACTTTCTCAGACCCTGGGGATAAGGAGGGGAATAGGACAGGCCTCCCCTTCCCAGAAGTCTGCATTCTCGCTGGCATGCTAAATTTTGCTGGACATCCTAGGATATGAGTGTACGAGTGTGACACTTCGAATTGTCTTTGGCAGTTGAGGAGATCACACGTGGTGAGTTTAATAAGCACGCGTCAGGTAATGCCTGCCTTAGTTTCTGGGATTTAGAGCAAATAACAATTTCTGGAAAATGGTTTGTCCTTAGAAGGTAGCTCTACTCTCCTGGAGACACCTCAGAATGGGTTTGCTGACGTGTGGGTGAGAATAAGAATCACCATCCTCAAGACAAGAAACAGGAGCTCATGTGGGTGGAGGGCTTAACATTGCCCCTGTCTCAGAGGGGCAATCTGAAGTCCTGGATTCCCTACCAGCTGCAGGGAACCTCACCACCACAGCCCCACCTGACTCTCCCAGGGGAGCCCACAAGTCTACTTTTATTGATGTTGGAACTAAGGGTTACCAAGGTGAATGTCTACCTCAAGGTCTCACAGCACATATGTGGCCCAGAGGCCACAGCTCCATGGAGCCCAGTTGAACAAGCCTGTCCCAGCCGGAATTGATTCCGGCACCAGCACGTTGCCTGTTTCTGAGCCTAGGCCTCATGGCAATAGTCAAGGGTGGTCAGGGTTAGGAGTGTGAGTTTGCAGCCAGACTGACATGGGCCAAGTCCTGGCTTCACCACTTATTGTGTGAGCCAGGTCATGTCACCTCCCTGAACCTCAGTTTCTTCATCTGTAGACTGGGATTTGTATGAGCTGACTTGTGAAGGGCTGTACGAATGATTGGTTAAAAGGAAGACGGAGCAAGCGCTTGAGCAGAGGCTGAGAGTGAGACCCGTGCTCAGAGCAGCTTTTCAGCAGGGGCCTCTCAGCCTCCCAGGAAAGGCTGCTGGGCTATTTTATAATCCACCCCCGAAGCTGACATCTCCAGGCCTGAGCGCACAGTGTCACAAAACGCTTCCTTTGTCTCTGTTGGTGTTGATACATACTTGTCGTGGGTGATGTTCCCACTATCAGACATTTGGTGGAATCATGAACATCCATTCCCACCCCGCTTGATGCATTTTCATGTTTCTTCCCTAACAGGCCTGGGTGTGTCGGCTTTGGGGTCCCACCATCTTGGAGCCTGCGCTTCTGGTTTGCCTGGGAATGCAAGGTGTTTGGAGGCTGCCCAAACACCTTTGGCAGGCCTGGTGAGAGGCCTGGGTGTTGGGGTGACCCTTGTTGCTGGAAAAAAAAAAAAGAAAAATCAAGGTCAAGGGCAAGAGTGAGGTCAGGGGCCTGTCCCCACCATGTGCCCATTGGCTTCTCTCTGCAGCCTCCTGTGCCAGTGAGGCTCCCATACTCTGGAGTTCTGGGTCTTATCCTACTACTTCTAACCCCATGCTCACAGTGAGCCTCTCCGAGCTTCAGTGTTTATGAAACAGGAACAATAAAAATCTCCACCCAGACATTAAACGATAGAATGGCACAATGCATGAAAACAGCTGTGCCCTGCACTAGGGTCATGGTAGGAACTTGGGGAGAGTTGTAAGGTCTTGATGTCAGGAAATATGTGCCAGCTTCCAATTCTATGGTCTATGTCATCTCACTTAAAAAATCATAATAAGGCTTAGGGAGGGGAGTGCACAGGCGAGTGGAGCCAAAGCAGTTTGCTTTATCTGCCAGAGTCCTCTTTCTGCCTCGCCCACCTAAGCCCAGGTTCAAGGCTGCTGGGACCAGTGGAGGGCAATGCGGCATGCTGAAGATGGGTCTGAGGGTCTGACCAGAGACTTGGACTTTGGCCGGATAATCTGAGGCCTTGTGTCAGCCAATCACAGCCCTGGGTTTTACCAGTGGCTTCCTTTGGACCCTCCCTCTGGAAATGCACATTGGTTCCCAATGGCTGGAAGCATCAAGCATGTAAGGCCCCCGAACCTCAAAGAGGGTTTGGCAGCTGTGGCTTTTCTGGCAACAGAAGCTGTTGATTTATTTTCCAAGCCAAGTGGCTAGTAGAGTATGCCAACTACAACCTGCTATTAGAAGTTCCTTGCTGTGGTCTATGTGAAGGCCCCAGGGGAAGGGCCCCACATGTGGCCATGTCCCAGGGTCTTTTCTTTCCTCCATCTGAACTCTCCCAGTCCCTTGTCCATCCCCTTGGTCAGCATGGGGCTGGGGCAGGAAATAAGGCAGGGGCTTCCATGAGAGTCTCTCTTACTCGCTGGACTGTGCAGACTCAGGGATATGCATTTCTGTTGATGTCATAGGCTGGGAACAGAGCTGGTGATCTGGGGTCCATGGATGGCTGTTGGCGTTTGTGTCAGTCAGGTTAGGCTGGGTTATGCTGCAGTAATAAATAATTCCAATATCTTGATGGCTTAATCCAACATAGACTTACATCTTATGAATATTAAATCAACTGGGGGCTTGGCTGTGTTGCCCTCACTCAGGGACTCAGGCCAACAGAGCAATTGTCACCTGGAATGTCATCTATTGCCATTACAGGGTAAGTTGCACACTGGCTCATAAAGGTTCCGCTGGAGAGTGACACACATTACTATTGCTTACATTTCATTGGCCAAAGCCAGTTACATCGTCCACTTGACTTCAAGGCACCAGAAAAACACCTATTATGTTCTCAGAGAAGAGCTCGGAATATTGGTATACTGTGTACTCATGACTACTACACCATTGATGATTTGGCTCTGTGTCCTCACCCAAATCTCATCTTGAATTGTACTCCCATAATTCCCACATGTTGTGGGAGGGACCTGATGGAAGATAATTTGAATCATGGGCGGTTTCCTCCATACTATTCTCATGGTAGTAAATAAGTCCGTGAGATCTGATGGTTTTATCAGGGGTTTCTGCTTTGCATCTTCCTCATTTTCTCTTGCCACCACCATGTAAGAAGTACCTTTCACCTCCTGCCATGATTCTGAGGCCTTCCCAGCCATTGGAACTGTAAGTCCAATTAAACCTCTTTTTCTTCCCCGTCTCGGATATATCTTTATCAGCGGTGTGAAAACAGACTAATACAACCATCTTGCTGGATCTCAGTTTCTAACTTTAGGGGAGTTGTCTTTTCTCTCTGAGTCTCAAAGCACCGACAGGTAAAGGAGGGAACATAATGTTTATTCAATAGGTTAAGGTGAAGGTTGGGATAATATATTTAAGAAATACTAAACACAATGCTCATTTCCTTGTAGGTCATCTGTAAATTGATGAATGAATGCTTGGCATAGACTGATGAGAAAAAAAATACCCCAGGACTTGGTTCAAGCCTTCCTGGGACTTACATGTAATGGTATGTATGTAATAGTCACATATGTAGAGGGGAAAATGACCTTGACAGGTACTTTAAAGGGGGAATGAGGTACATCGATTGCAGAAACAGCTCTACCTGCCCACCCTTTCCTGTATCCAAGCCCTTTGCAAAGTGACATTGCAGTTCCTCCCATTAAGAGGTGGCTGCAATTTCCCTACCGTTTGAATACAGGATGATCTGTGACTTGCTTTGTCCAATAGAGTGCAGAGAAAGTGATGCCGTGCCAGTTCTGATTCTAGGCCTCCAGAGGCCTTGCAGGCTACTGCCACCCCGTGAGGATGTGGCCAGGCAAGCCTGCTGCAGAAAAGAGACCACAGAGAGTACAGCGGAGCCGCAACAGCTGAAGTGTCATAGACCAGCCAACCCCCAAGCCAACTCAGCAGCGAAATGTTCATGCAAGAGCCAGTCCAGCTGAGATCAGCTAAGCCTGGCCTAAATTGACAGAACTGCTCAGTCATCTTACAGACAAACAGAAACCATGTATGGTTGCTGTGTTAAGTTTCAGGGTGGTTTTGTTACGCAGCCTTATTGTGGCAATACATGGCAGATGCAGAGAGATCCACGCTGTTATGAGAATGTATAATCAGAGAATTTGACTTATCTTGGAGGCCAGGTGGGGAGTCCCTGAAAAAAATCAAGACTGAGCTAAGCCCTGGTGGAAGAGTAGATGAGGTGTTAACTAGGTGAAAGGTAGGCAAGCACCTTCCAGCAGAGAGGATGGTGTGGGTGCAAATGCACAGAGTGGGAGGTGTGCGGCCCATTCAGATGCTGAAAGGGGCCAGTGTGATGGGCGGCCACAGCAAGAATGTTGGTTCCCCATCCCAGGCCCCCATAAATAAGCCTTTTCATTTCCAGAACGTCCCACTTAGCATGAGCATTATTAATGACGCACGTTCTTTACTGTGGCCAGGGCCCATGTGTACATAAGATGGGCCTTGAGGGCTTCTGCTTTCCTGGGTGCCCGGGAAAATCAGCAGGTGACCCTAGTGTTAGAACTGAAAGGGCTCTTAGAGGCCGTCCAGTATAACCCGTCCTTTAACAACTGGGAAACGGAGCCTGGTGAGAGACTGTGACTGGCCTAACGTGTTCTAGGGAGGGCCAGGTATGTGTGAAACTACTCACTGCTTTTCTTCAAATTTAAGTCCCTGAATGACCAGGGTGAGTCTACAGGGCCCAGATGACTCAATGAGCAGTTTCAAAGGAATGTCCAGAGCAGTTGCAGACGAAACCATTATAGAGGGGAGGGACAGTTCTGTTTAAATATATCTATCTACCATATGTCAAGTGCTACATGAGGAGCTTCATAAAGACCCTTTTATTTAATTCTTTTTACAACTCTATGGGGTAGGTGGCTTTTGTTTTAATTTTATTTTATTAATTTGATACACAGGGGAACTAAAATCCAGAGAGATGAAATAATCTAAGTTTCTACAGCTAACAAGTCACAAGGATTTCTCTGACTTCAAAGTCCATCTTTTCTTCACTCCAACATGCTGCCTTATAAACCTAATTCTTTTCTGATGGAATTGTTTGATGTTTTTGTTGACTGTGGGGGATATTAGATGTAGCAGATATTTATTATTTTTTGGTTAGTCAGCACTCAACCTTGATCTCTCCTTGGGAGCAATTTGCCATTGCAAGCCCTCCTGGGTGAGAGCTATTCCCGCAAATTCTTTTCCCCCATTGGGCTCTGCCTAAGGAATAGGCAACCAGGCAGAAGACAGCAGTTACACAAAACATTCTGAAATTCATTCCAGTTGGTTTCTGTGATCCCATGCCTAGAAAATGTACACAATTCACTGAGCAGCATAGCTCGCCCTAGGCCCTTGTACTTGGTGGAAGTCAGCCTTTGTATTTCTCTCAAAGTGGTTTAATTCTTAGTGGATGAACTATCAGTGTATAATTGGGAGTAGGTGGTGGAGTGTTTCTATCTAAAGAAGCCCAAACTGTTGTGAGATCTTCAGTTTCCAGGGTTAGATCAATGCAGCTTCACTCAGCTCAGTGGAGCCTAGCACAATTTAGCACAATTAAATTCAGCTCGGTGGACCTCAGCTCATGTTACCTTAGCTGGGCTCAGCTCAACTCAGCTCAGAGCTCACATCAGCTCAGCTTAGCTCAACATGCTGTCTTTAACACCGCCCAGTTTGGCTCAATTTAACACCGCCCAACAGTACTCACCTTACTCAGTTCAACCCTACTCAACCTAATGGAGCCCAGTTGGCCACAGCTTTGTTCAGTCAATCACAGAGGCATTTATTGAGCACCAAAGCTGGACACTCTGAAGGCTGTTTCATCCAGGAACTCATAATTTAGTCACTGAAATAGTTTGCATATAAGGAAGAATGTTTATAGTAATCCATAAGCGAAGACTATGAAAGCTGGATGGAAGAGACATCTACTCATCACTGAAGATGTTGAGAAAGCTTCTTGAAAGTCACGTTATTTCAGGTAAAATTTAATTTTGACTAATGATGAAGAGCTGGGGCAAGAAGGCAGTGCAGAAAGAGGAAATATCCTGATATTAGGTTGGAGCAAAAGTAATTGTGGCGGTTTTTGCCATCACTTTCAATGGCAAAAACTGCTGCAATTACTTTTACATCAACCCAGTTAATGCCTGGAAGTGGTGGAGTAAATGGAATGACTGGGGAGTGGGTGTAGAGTGAGTGTCACAGGAGAAAACACTCAAAGGCGGGAAGGGGTGAGATTCAAGGCAGCTCTGAGTGGCATGCTCAGGAGTTTGGACTTTTTCTGTCAGAATAGTAATCTACTAGGCAATTTCATTTTATTCTTACAAAAATCCTGGGAACCATTTAGGTTAGGGATGCTAATTCCCATTTTACAGATGAAGAAATGGAGGCTTAGAGAAGAAGTTAATGCCTGTCCAGGTAGAGGATAGTCGAGTTGGAAATTAAACCCCTTGGAGAGAGCAGTATCCTTTTTATTTTTATATCCTTGGGCCCACAGCTGGTATTCAAGAGCTGGAGTAGGGTGTGATTCAAGCTATATTTTCATACCGTAGATTTCCAGAGAGCAGAGGAGGGATAGGAAGTGGTTGACACAGGAATATAGTTAGAAGAGAATGAGAAGAGAATGAGTATCTGGCAAAAGGTAGGTGCCTCAGGGATTACGGAGGGTAAGTGTTTGCTAAACACATGTCTTCAAGTTCTCACAAAGTGTCTTGCAGTATCTAGACCACATTTAATTGAGTTCTAAGATCATGGTCTCAGTTTTCCAAGCCTCTTACCCTTCTAGAACCTCACATTTTTCATCTGGAGAAATGAAGTTTATAATACAACTCCCCTAATGATTGTTAAAGTGTAAATGAGATGCAAGTGATTAAAAAATAAAATGCTTTCAAACCTAAGAAAAATATAGAGTATTGTAACAAATACCCATGTACACACTATGTAGAATAAATAAATATTATTGTTTCACTAAATTGGCTTTGGTTTTTTGTTTGCTTTGAAAACAAAATCTTTGACAGATTGTTGTGGCATTTGTATCCCTCTCCAAATCTATTCTCCTCATGCTTTGTCTAAGGTACTATGCTCTCAAATTGTATGTGTCCCTTTCAGTAGCTTTACTAAACATGAACATATCTATAAACAACAAATGGTATTGTACGTGTGTTTTAAACCTGTATATACATGACATCATACCATATCATTCTACAACTTGGATATTCTAATAGATGATTTTAATCCATTTACATTTATTGTGATTCTAGGACTTATTTTTTGTTTTCTAAATACATACTTTTGTTTATTACTTTTTACAGTCCCTTTATTTGCCATCTGTTGCAAAGGGTAGCAAACTATGGGCTGTAGGCCAAATCCAGACAGGTATCTATTTTTGTAAATAACATTTTATTGAGACATTGCCCTTTACATTCTGTCTTTGGCTGCATTTGCACTACAGTGGTGAAGTTGAGTACTTTTCACAGAGACTGTATGGCTACCAAAGATGAAAATATTTACTATCTGGTCCTCTACAGAAAATGGTTGATAATCCCTGTCTACAGTGTTGATTTTATTTTTTGTAACTACTTGTTTGGAAGTAATACATTCTACATATTTTTTTTTAGCAGTTGCCCTCCCACCCCAAATTTTAAGGTGAATATTAACAAAAATCTACAGCTATCTCTATCCTCTTCCCTAACAATTTATCTCACAGCTCTTTAATTCTGAACTCTCCCTCCATTTAAAAAATATTATTGATGTTTAATATTTTAGCTCTACCTTATTTTAACCCCTACATTAGTCATCCTTTTTTTTTTTCTGCAGTTAATACTCATTTAGCCTTATAACACATTTACCAATTTATGGTCTCACATTGCTTCTTGTAGTCCCATCTTTCTTTCTGGTTTTTAAACAATTCGTAAAGTACTTAGTCATCAAAGATTGTACAGTATGTACAAAGTTTTTCTCTTTGTTCTTGATGTTTGATAGTTTCACTATATTTTATATTACTTAAGTCAATATGAGGCCTCACAGTTTTTTCTTCAATTCTGAAAAATTGTCAGTTCTTAGCTCTTCAAATATCTCTCCGTTATTTCTTGTTTTCCTCTCTGCAACTCATATTAGACATAGTAGAGAGAACTGTATGAAATTGATGAGAGCCGACAATTTTTGACCTGTAAAAATAGTTTCACTTAATATATTGAAGCTTCTTCACATACATGATTTGATACACATATACACATTATGTAATCATTATCATAGTCAAATTAGTTAACATATCCATCAACACCCATGCTACACATTAGATCCCCAGAACTTGTTCATTTTATAACTTAACATTGTACCCTTTGACCAACATCTCCCTATTTCCCTCATTTCCCAGGCCCTGGTAAACACTGTTCTACTCTGTGCTTCTATGAGTTCGACGTTTTTAGATCCTGCACATACATGAGGTCAAACAGTATTTGTCTTTCTGTGTCTGACCTGTTTCATGTAGCATAATTCCTTCAGTTTTATCCATGTTGTTGCAAATGGCAGGATTTCCTTCTTTTTAATGGCTGAATAATATTCCACTGTATACATATCACATTTTCTTTACTCATTTATCTGTTATGATATAGAAACTTAGGTTGTTTCTGTATCATTGCTATTGTGAATAATGCCACAATAAACATGAGGGTGTGCAGATATCTCTTCGAGATACTCCTTTGGGTACATACCCAGAAGTAGAATTGCTAGATCTCATGGTAGTTCTATCCTGAGTTTCTTGAAGAACCTCCATCTTATTTTCCATGGTAGCTGTACCCATTTACATTCCCACCAACAGTGTGCAAGTGTTCCTTTTTCTCCATACTCTCACCAACACTTGTCTTTTTGACGATAGCCATTTTAACAGGTGTCAGGGGATGTCTCACTGTGGTTTTGAACTAAATTTCTCCGATGCCTGGTGATGTTGAACACCTCTTTCTGACTTTGCTTCCTTTCTTTTCGCAGTACTTTTATTTAGTGCAAATCTGTGGCTGATAAATTGTATGCCTGAAAATGTCTTTTTCAGTTCTCACTCTGGAATAGTGGGCTGCTAGTACCTTCTGTAAGCCTTTCACAGATTGTACCACTGCCTTTATACTTGAAGGGTGCTGACAAGAGGTCTGCTGTTTTTCAGTCCTTCCTGTCTTTTCTCTCTGGTGACTTTAAAGCTTTTCTCTTTGTTCTTGACATTTGATAGTTTTACTATATTTTATATTACTCAAGTCAATATGAGGCATCATGGTTTTTTTTTTTTTTTACCAATTCTGAAAAATTGTCAGTTCTCAGCTCTTCAATTATCTCTCCCACGTTCTTTCTTGTTTTCTTCTCTGCAACTCATATTAGATATAGTAGGTAGAGCTGTATGACATTGCTGAAAGTCAACCATTTTGACCTATAAAGATAGTTTCACTTAATATACTGGTGCTTCTCTTTTTGTCATGCAGAACTCAAATTATTCTCTCATATTTTCCAGTTATTTATCTCTCTTTTTCCTGTATCCTGTGTGATTTCCCAATGTCTGCGTTAGAGTTCAATATTTTTGCTTCTATGTGTCTAGTCTTCTGTTTAACCTGCCTTTTGAACTTTTCTATTTTAATTATTACATTGTTCATTTCTAGAATCTCCTTTTAGTTCTCTTCAGATATGCCTTTTCTTTCACATACTATTTTGTTGTTGTATGTATTTCTTGGTTTGTATTTCTTCCCGTCTCTCTTCAAAGATTTTAAATATGCTTATTTTAAAGATTTTTTTCCCAAAATTGTCTTTTATTTCTAGTTCTTAAGGTGAACTTCTCTCCTTTGCTATGTCTTTTGATGGTACCATACCTTAGGGTGTTTTTTTTGGTTGGATGGATTATAATATTTTATTGTGAGCTCATCTTCAGTGGGGGTAGCTTTCTCTAGAGCTTGGTTTTCTAGTTTTAGAGGTATCACTTCTGAGTAGTTTTACATTTGCCTCTGCTAGGATCCTGTGTGTTTTGTCAGTTCTGGACCAATTTGGAGTAATGTTTTAGCTTATAGTTTCATGGGTGAGCAATGCTTTCTGGTCCCTGGTTTTGTGCAAAGACTCAGAGACATATCTCTGCCTCAGTTCAGCCTGAAGTCTCATCTCCTCTCTTAGTCTCCAGTTCCTATAATCTAGTCCAATATCCTGTGACGTGTTCATTTTCAGCTTTCATCAATTACTCCAGTTTGAGTTTTATCTTCACTTTGAGCTCTTGGAGATTTTTCTTTCCTTGCTTTTAAGCTTGGCTTTGTATTTGAAGAGGTTTTTGTCGTATTGTATCCAATATTTTTATTTGTTTGGGCTGGGGATGGGCAGAGTGGACAGTCCTTCTGTGCCAGCTCAGTCCACCATATGGACCGGGCATCTGAACATCCACATTATTATTATGAATATCTTTATTATCATGATAGAAGCCTCATAAGTCACCAGAAATAAGACAATTGCTATAAAACCACTCTGTAAACTGTAAAGTTCTCTATCAATAGATGGTATGAGGTGCTCAATATCCATTCCTAGAGAAGGTATTTAGGAATACCACCTATTTATTGGACTGAGTGAGAGAGCTGCCTGTATTTGCCGTCTCAGCTTTCTCATGTATCTAAGTTATCCATGTGACCTCCACTGGCCAATCCAATGGTCATCAGTCTTCTCTGTGATCCTGTTTGCTCCTTTTCGAAACTCTTTCTTTTCAATGCTTCCAGGACATCACACTCTCTTATTCTCTCCCACTCCCTTACTGGCCGCTGTATCCACTCTCCTTTATCCAGCTTCTAAAGTTTGGGTGTTCCTGGGTTCTCTTTCCTTCTCTGGCTGCCATCCATCCATGGCCGCACCTCCAAGCTCTATCCTGAAGTTAATATGCTTCTCTCCAACTCCGTTGTTCCCACAGCAGCCCATCATCTTTTGCCTGGACTGAGAAAGTCTCTTAACTGATCTGTGTTTTTCTATTATACTTATTTTGCTATTATCCTTTCCCCATCTAGCAAGCAGAATCAGAGCGCAGGTTAGACCCTGGAATTCCATAGCTGCAAACCCATCAGTGACTTCCTGTTGGGCCTAGAATAAAGCCCAATGCAGGCCCTCATCATGCTTTTTAAGGCCTCACCTGATATGCCCCTGCATCTCTCTGTAGCGTCACCTCTTCCACCTCCTGGTGCTTCCACATGCCCTGTCCTAGCCCTCGCAGTTCCACTCCAGGGCTTTTGCCAGTTCCACTCCAGGGCCTTTGCACTTGCTAATCCTCCTGTCTGGATCACTTTTCGCCCAGCCACTTTTACATGTCTACTTCCTTCATTTCATTCAGCCTCAGTTTGAATGCCAGCTCCTCAGGGAGGCCTCTGCTGGTTCCTGGTGCTGAAGTAGCACAACTCCTCCCTGCAGTCACAACTTTGCTCTTCAAGACATTGTTATCTAACATAATCTCATTTATTTCTTAACTTGCTTATGGCCTGCTCCCCCAGCAGGAAGAACGTGAGTTCTACTGGGACAAGGGCTGGGTCTGCCTTGTTCATTGTTGATTTCCAGCATTGAGAACCATGCCTGGTCCTTTGTCAGTTCTTAATTTTTTTTCTCCAAAGTGGTGAATTGATTTTATGCTTTATCTCTTGCAAGTCTCTCAACCACCCTACAAAGTAGAAATTCCTGTGCCCATTATAGAGATGAGGAAAGTGAGAATCAGAGAAGCACGATCCCCAAGGTCCTAGAGCCAGGAAGAGGCAGAGCCAGGCCTCAGGTTTTCCTGGCTAGATCCAATGTCCCTGCTCATTCTCTCGTATCAAATTGCCTCTTCTGAACAGATTTGGGGTTTGGGTGCAGAGGTCAAGACACAAACAGTTGTTGAGTCAGGATGTCTCTTTTGTTTGAGAACAAAACCTTTTCTTTAAGCCAACGAGAAGAACATTCAAGTCTCCGACGTCCCGCACCGGATGACATGCTTCCTTGAAAATGCCCACACAATGGTTGGCATTATGCACAGGCATTTTTTTAATCAACTCTGTTTTGGAGTCTTTCGAACCATAAAAAGATCAGTGTGAAACCACAGAACTTCTATGTTTCTTGCACTCTTAAAACTAAAGAAAAATAGGGTTGCGGGGGGGAGGTGGTGGCTGGATTATTTGAACCATATTTTGCAAACGCTAGCTTCTCTCGCACTCTGAGGCAGCTGGTGCCAAGTTGCAACTCGCCACAAATTTTTATGGTCCGAGTTATTAACCTTTGCAAACAGCTGCCTGCAGTGGAATTACTGACAGGGCCCAGATCCCTGGGCAGGAGTAGGGATCACTGCAGGGCCTACCGAATGCAGAGATTTCCACCCTGGCTCTGGAGATGTCATCTGTCCTTTGACTGTACATGCTCACTTGTGCCGCAAATAATTTCCTTGTTCTCTCATTCACTTGAGAATTTTGGGAATTGGCACTAGCAGTACATTGGCCCGTAAGTTAGCTCCAAATGAGGGGAGCATGCATCTTGATTGCCTGCATTGCCTGGAAATAGCGTGGAGCCAGGCAAAAGGATTTCTGGTCTGATGGACTAGATCCCTGGCTTCAGTGACCAACTCACAACTCACAAGAATTAGCTGTGGGCCAATGCTTTATCTGGGGCCCATCTTCGATTCCCTTGTCTGTAGAATGGGCCTTCTAATCTTGCCTTCTAGGCTGGACATGAGGATGAAATGTGATGGAGTGTGGGAGACAGCATGAACTGCAGAGTTGGTGAGACCCAAGACTGGATCCCAACACCAGCTCCTACCAGCTGTGAGATCCTAGACTAAACTTCTCTTAGCCTGTGTTTTCCCGTCTTCCTCCCTGGGTTATGCAGAGGTTTAAATGAGATAATGCACATAAAAATTTTGGCACAAAGCCTGGCTCCTTGCTCTCAATAGATAGAGATCATTTTTTTCTTGTTCCTGATAACCAACTCCCCCAATAGTGAATGGTGCTGGGCATGACCTGGAGGAGAATCAGTAGTATTTTGAATGTGTTCTTAGGCCATCTGGCCAACTTTTAAAGTTTTCTGGGTTGGTGATCATGAGGAGGTTTGTGTGTATCTGTGTGTGTTTTACTTAAACTCTGAGAGATTGGGGAAAAAAAAGAAAAAAAACCCCTTTGTTCCATGGAGAATGTGTTTCAAAGAAAAAGTCATCAGCCAAGAATATTCAGACCCTTTTGTTGTGTGTCGAAGAGATGATTATTTTGTAGGCTCTGGGGCACTTAAACTCTGTCCAGAAATTCCTTTGGTAAATAATAATAATAAAAAATATCCTTTGGAAATAATAGAGGGGATTTAGCAAATGCCTTTCTTTCAGCAATCTCAAAGGCGTTCATGCAATTTCAGGGCTTTAGTGATTTTCTTAAAAGGGTTTGACTTTCTTTCCTGCATCAGCCGGAGGCATGTTCACAGGAACTGTAGAACTCTAGAGCTGGAATGGATCCTAGGGGTGATTTTGTCCAGCCTGTCTGCTATAGCAATAGGGGAAACCAAGGCACAGGTAAGTGATGACACAGCTGTGATACCAGGGCTCGAATGCAGGACTCCTAATAACCACCCAGCACTCTTTCTGACTCTGCAGGCTTCCTGACTTCTGTGAGTTCCACATTCTCCAAAAGGCATCTGAAGACTGACAGTAGATTGACATTTGACATGTGTTTGCTCACTGCATCGTTGAGCTTTCACCTGTGTAAGTTTAACAGAAGCAGCCGGTGAACAATAAGCGTGTGGACTTCCCCCTGGGGCTCCTGTGCTGGGGCTGTGAGTGTCCAGCCAAGCAGAGGGCCACTTCTGGCTCTGGAGTCAGACTGGCTGCTCATTTGCTAGCTGTGTGGCCTTACACAATTCACCCAAGAATGACGGATCTCTTTGCCTTACCTTTTTTTTTTTTTGAGACAGAGTCTCACTCTGTCACCCACTGGCACAATCTTGGCTCAATGCAACCTGCAACCTCTGCCTCACCGGTTCAAGCGGTTCTCCTGCCTCAGCCTCCCAAGTAGCTGGAATTACAGGCACGTGTCACCATCACACCCGACTCATTTTTGTATTTTTAGCGGAGACGGGATTTCACCATGTTGGCCAGACTGGTCTCAAACCCTTCACCTCAGGTGATCTGCCTGCTTCGACTTCCCAAAGTGCTGGGATTAAAGGCATGAGCCACGGCGCCCGCCCTGCCTTACCTTTAAAAGGTAATAACTAGTTACTTGGGTAGGATTTTTGGATAGACTTAAAAACCCACACACCGTGGTCCTCCATCCCTAAAGCATGGGGTGTCATGAGCTGCATGTGTCAAGCCCGTCTCTCCAGTTCAGAAAATGCCTGTCGGCAGACCATCTTATTTTTGACTCATTCTCCATTGAGCCTGTTCATTCATTCATTCATTCATTCAGCAAACATCTTCTGAGCCCCACTGTGTGCTAGGCATTGGGTGGACTTGGTAGCCAGGACAAAACACGAATCCCAACATTATAGACCTTACTAAGGAAAAACAGAGCAGCAAATCACGGCTGCACCACCACAAAAATGTGTAACTGTCTGGTTGACATAGGTTATGCTGCTGTAACAAACATCTCCCACAGTTCATGGCTTAAACACTACATAAGCTTAGTTTCTTCTTTTTTTTTTCTTTTACTTTAAGTTCTGGGACATGTGCAGAATGTGCAGGTTTGTTACATGGGTATATGTGTGCCATGGTGGTTTGCTGCAACTATTGACCTGTCCTCTAAGTTCCCTCCCCTCACCCCCTACCCCTCAACCGACCCTGGTGTGTGTTGTTCACCTCTGTGTGTCTGTGTTCTCATTGCTCAACTCCCACTTATAAGCGTGAACATGTGGTGTTTGGTTTTCTGTTCTTGTGTTAGTTTTCTGAGGATGATGGCTTCCAGCTTCATCCATGTCCCTGCAAAGGACATGATCTCACTCCTTTTTATGACTGCATAGTATTCCATGGTGTTTATGTACCACATTTTCTTTATCCCGTCTATCATTGATGGGCATTTGGGTTGGTTCCATGTCTTTGCTACTGTAAATAGTGCTGCAATAAACATATGTGTGCATGTGTCTTTACAGTAGAATGATTTATAATCCTTTGGGTATATATCCAGTAATGGGATTGTTGGGTCAAATGATATTTCTTGTTCTAGATTTTTGAGGAATCACCATACGGTCTTCCACAATGGTTGAACTAATTTACATTCCCACCAACTGTGTAAAAGTGTTCCTATTTCTCCACAGCCTCACCAGCATCTATTGTTTCTTGACTTTTTAATAATCGCCATTCTGACTGGAGTGAGATGGTATCTCACTGTTGTTTTGATTTGCATTTCTCTAATGACCATTGATGAGGAGCTGTTTTTCATGTGTTTCTTGGCCGCATAAATGTCTTCTTTTGAGAAGTGTCTGTTCATATCCTTTGCCCACTCTTTGATGTGGTTGTTCGTTTTTTTTATTTTTGCTTTTGCTGCATGTCTGACACTGGTCAGCAGGAGGGCTCTGTTTGCCATAGATACTCAGAAACCCTGGCTAGGCAGAATCGCCCCAATTGGGCCTTCACCATCACTGAGGCAGCAAAAAGGGAATATGAGAATTGTACATGAGTACATGGCTTCGAGAGCTTCCACCCAGAAGTGACACACTTTACTTCCACTCGGATTTCCTTGGTCCAGGAAAGCTACACAGTCACAATTAGTTCAAAGGAGGTGGGGACATGCAATCCTACAATATACCTGGAAAGAAAGCTGGCGTATCTGTGAGCCTAAATTTCCCCTTCTGAAAAAACAGGGGGTGGGGGGAGGGCCAGCTGGCCTTTCCTTTCTGGCTGTGGCATCCAAGGTCTGAGCTCTGTGCATGCAGAGGCAGTGTCAGGTCCTGTCTCTTTGGGGGTGGGAACAGAGCTCACTCCTGTTCACCTGCAGGGAGTTGGCGGAGAAGTGGGTGCAGCCAGGGTGTAGAACTAATTTGGGTTTCTGATTTCCAGAGAGATGCCTTTATTTTGGGCCTTCTTTCCCTTCTGCTCTGAAATTCTGGCAGAAGTATTTTCAAGGTTATGGTTATTACATCAATTATTTTTCTAATTTCTTTTTTGAGTGAAATCCATTTTTGCAGAGTGAAGAAAGAGTGGTGTGAAAGGGGTTTAACAAGTGATGGGAAGCCATAATTTTGGCAGGAGAAATCGTGACACTTTCAAAATGAGTAATTACGGACGGGGTGTGCTTGAAACCAACTTTCACAGCAAATTCCCCTGCTGTTTCCAATTGGATTTGCTGGTTAGTTTTAATTCTTGCCTTGGCTTTTTCCACTGTTGCTGGAAATCCTTCCCCCGTGGCTGTCGGCCCCTCCAGAAGTGGCCACATTTCTAATGCCAGGGAACTCACGGGGGGCATTTTGATATATGACTTGGAGAACTGTCTCTTATGCAAATCCCAGGCCACTACCTGGGGGTGTGCCAGGGACCTCCTTGGAGGTTTTATGACTGAACTAAATTCCAAATGACAGAAACTTAACCCCGTCAATTTGGGGTCACCTCCCTCCCTGGAGATGAGCCTGCATGCTAAGGAGCTTGTAGCAGGGCTAGGCATGTCCACCTGTAGCCATCGTCTGTCCACGTTGGCACTGCTGACACCTCCTTTTCTCTTATGTGGTTTGACCATGTTCCTTGCCTTCCAAGAGAAATCCTCTCCCAGTCACTTTCGGGCCAGCAGAGAGTCCCGGGAGCACTTGAGAGCTGTTGGTGGCCTCCCCAGGCCCTCCTGCAGCCACAGCCAGGTTGCTGTTGGGCTTGCCACTTCCCTGGGTTCTCCTGGGGAGCGGAGCAGAGCTGCACTCTATTCTTAGATGGGCCAAACTCCTCCTCTGCCACCCAGGATGGGCCAAACTCCTCCTCTGCCACCCTTTACTCCATAGAAAATGCCCATACCCGCCCTTCTGACTTTCTCTTTGGCTCAGACCATTTGCTCCCTTGGTTGGTCTTCATCCTCCGTGATGGGGCTTATGGGGAGGCGTCAAGGCTGAACAGACCTGGTCTGGGTTTGAACAACCCCTCGGGCCTGTGGCGGGAGCGGCGGATCCTCGGGTGTGCTCCTTTACTGTGGGGGGGGCGCTGGCTCCTGATGGAGCCTGGTGGGACTGCTGAACCTCACTTGGGTCTGCACCCTCACCCTGGGCCACCCTCCTCCCCTCCGCCTGGCAGGCTCGTCCAGGCTGGCTCAAGCGTCACCCCTTGGTAGCTTCCCCTCGCTCCCCTGCTCCATGATGTGTCAGCATCCACAACTCAGAGCACTTGTTATGTTTGAGTCCAGGGGGTTAGCCAGCTGGGGGCGTGTCTTCTTGTATCAGTCAGGGTTGGGTCAAAGAAGCAGAACCACTAGAAGGTACATGTGAGTACAGACAGAAAGGGATCTACACCTGGGTTTTGACCGCAACCTCATAGCTGCGGGGTCTGCTGGAGCAGTCCCTGTAAATCTGTTGCCTTGGTGTCTGATGCTGGAGCTTCAAGTTTGCAAAGCAGGTAGTTGGGCAGAAGAGTGGGAAGTGAGGGGGTCAGGAGTCAGCCAGAAGCACACACAGAGCTGAAATGGAGGAGGACAGACAGGAGCCTGTGTTGGCTTGTGCTGCCAC
The DNA here is from genome assembly GCF_029289425.2 of Pan paniscus. Lineage (NCBI taxonomy): Eukaryota > Metazoa > Chordata > Mammalia > Primates > Hominidae > Pan > Pan paniscus. The sequence goes on along the minus strand of NC_073264.2, from coordinate 100,199,654 downwards.
CATTCCTGATGGTGTTCTTCAGGGTGTCCTGCCCAGAGAAGAAGCAGACGCCTTTCAGCTTGGAGCTCAACACATGCCTGGCCCAGGAATGAAAGAGATGCAGGAGCATCCTGTGGGAGGTGGAGCAGGTGCAGGCCTTAGTGCTGCCCACCTCAGGGAAGCCGGCCTGCAGATAGGCAGCACATGTGGCCTGCAGAAAGGCCTGTCCTGGACGGCTGAGCGTGGACATAAAAGCCGCTGCCACTTCACCGCCACCCTTCAAATCCATATGAGGATGTATCTTGGGCCTCACCCCGACTGGACACCTCCAGAGAGCAGAATTCTGGGAAATGTAGTCCAGCCTCACCAGGCTGGTGCATCCCCACCTGCCACATTCCTCCATTGGCCTTGAACTGCTCAGCAAGAGGCATCAGGTTTAGTTCAGGACATTTCATTTATTCAACAAACTTTTGTTGAGCCCTTACTATGTGGCAGCCCTGTGTCACGTGCTGGCAACACAGAGATGAATCAGGCCCAAACCCTGCCCTAAGGACCTTCTAGATTGGTGGAAGGGATTGGCTCAGAACCAGGCACTTATGCAGATGTTACCACAGAGATGGTGTGGAGCTGTGTCCATGGTGGCTGGAGGTACGGGGCCAGGCTGGGGAGAGGTGGGAGGCCAGCAGAGGCTTTGCAGAGGAGGGCCTGCTTGAAGGATGGAGCAGGAGTCTACCAGGCAGAGGAGGAGGTAAGAAGGTTCCAGGCAGCAGCACGTGCAAAGGCCCTAAGGAATAAGGAGGCACTCACATTGAGAAGCCCAGTCTGGCCAGAGTGTAGAGGGTGAAAGGCCTTGGCTGAATGAGATGTGAGGTGGGAAAGGGCAGTGTGGGCCAGCATCTGCAGGGGTTTGGGCTCCTGGCAAAGGAATTTGCCGGAGTGGGTGGATAAGGGGGTTTGCTGCTGGGTGTCCAGGGGTAGATGGAGGCTTTGGAAGGTCCTTGGTGCAGCAGACCTGCCCTGAATGGGAGGGGGAACAGTGCAGGGGGGCTGGTTGGGGGTCAGTATGGTTTTCACCGGGAGCCACGGTGGCGGCCTCCACAGATGCATGAAGGACAATAGACTTAATTATGTCACTGTCCTTTGCAGTCTCCGAAGGAAATAACAAAAACCACAGGGGAAGGCCTCCAGTCCTCGGGGAAGACGAACAGTTCTGTCTAAAGGCTGACTTTATTTTCACACTCCAAGCTCCCACTCCTATCACTGAGGTGGTTTGGGGGTGGGGCAATGGCCTAGGCACATGCTGTGCCCACCTGCAGGAGGGGAGTGGGTCCCCAGACACCCTTGTGGTTGCTCCCTGCTCGGTCAGGGAGAAGGAGTGCGAGGGAGGCTGGCGGGAGGGCTCGGAAGTTGGCAGAATGGAGGAGTTTCCACATGCAGGCCACGCCGGCCCGAGGGTTCCTCTGCCTCTGGCCACTGATGGCCAGATCCATGGGCTTCCATCCTGGCGCAAGAATATCAGCCATCAGAGGGCAGCCACGAAGGCCTTCGCTCCTGACATCGGCCTTTTATATAACGTGCTGCAGCCATAATAGAATTCTCCTTAAATTTCAAACAGAAATTTTCATCTGAAGTGTTTTGGGAAGGGTATTATTACGGAGCTTCTAATTCCCACTGCCGCTAAGTACGTATTAATAACAAGGAGAGGTATAGAAACTGCAGCTCCAGCCAACAGCACTTGACACTTAGTAGATGAATTAACGTTTATAGTGAAATGGGTTTTTAACTAGTAATATTAGAGGTCTTTGTTCCCAGCTTTTCTTTTGCGGTGCCTTCGTTCTCGCCATGTCTCTTTCTCCCCTGCTCCCTTTCCTCCCTCTTGGCGTCGGGTGTCTTTGTGTCATGCATTTGCGTGCTCTCCCTGCCTCCTGTTTTTCTCGGCACGAGCCCAGCTCACATGCTCTCTGGAGCAGTCCCCCAGCATTGGCGCTGAGCTCTGGTAAGAGAGGCAGGGGACAGGGAGGTGAGTGACAGGCTGCACTGATCCCCCGGCCATCCCTGTCTGCAGCCAGGCTCCTGGGAAGGCGCTGGGCATCAGAATTGGGCCGCGGCTCTGCTACAGGTCCTCATGGCTGGCCAGGCTGCTCTGCTCACCTCTCTGAGCTGAAACTTGCCTTCTCTCCAACGGGGAATTACCTACCACATATAATTGTGAGTCTATTAAGTGAAGTGATGCAGCCTGACTTCTACAGGCTCTGGCACTTGGAGATGATTCTTAAATGCAGTTTTCTCCCAGTCTGTCTTCTCCGGGATCAGAACTCAGGAGCTGGCCCAGGGTATGAGCACTGGACAGGGAGCAGGAACCCTGGTTTGGACCCAGCCCAGTGACCCACTCACCTCGGGACCCTAAGAGAGGTGCTTTTCTGCCTTGGCCCTCAGTGGCCCATCTGTAAAATGAACTGGGTTAAGGACACATGTAGCGAGTCCTTTTCAGGTCTCCATTAGAGAGTCGCGACTGGGCAGCCACAGAGGACGGAGGATACGAAGGAGAGGAAAGACTCAAAGGCCAGCAAGGAGAGAGCAGGCATCCAGCACTGGGGCCAAGATTTTACCTCCATCCTTCTCCAGGTTCTTACCCAGCCTCTGCCCCCACCAAATCTTTCCCAAGGGCAGGTCGTGCCAGCCCTGTAGCCTGTAGGGAGGAGAAAGGCCCCAGGCCACCCAATTGAAACTGTAGTTGAGGCAGGAGGGTAGAGGGCGAGGGGAAGGCAGGCAGATGCTGCTAGTCCAGCTGTGAGGCCCACCAGGGAAGAGGTAGGACAGACAGACACGCTGTGCCCCCCAGGGGCCTCCTCTTCCCCTGGTTGTTGGGACCATCTCCTCTGTGTGAGCTGTGAGAAGCAACTGTGTCATCTCATGGTACTCTGGCCCCTCATTCCTCAGGGCAGATACAGAGACCCCAGTGGGGCACCCTAAGACCCTGGGGGGTGGGTAGGAGATGGGTCCACTTGATGGAAGGAATGTAGGTTCCTTGCAGCCAGGCCAGCCCCCAACTCATCTCCCCTTCTCTACCACGGACGGAGGTGTGAGTCAGAAGTAAATTCTGGCTGTATTGAGCCCCTGAGATTTGAGGTTGTCTGTTATAGCACCTAGAATACCCTAAGGAATACGGAGAGAGGGAACCCCAGGGGGCGAAAGTTGACATGGATTAATTGTGAAAATCCATTTCTTATCAAACAGGATTATTTTGGGTACAAGTGACAGAAACCCCACTTGAAATGGCTTAAGGATAAAATGGAATGCATTAAAGTCCAAGGAGATAAGTCTAGCTTCAGGCATGGCTGGATCCAGGTGTTCAGACACAGTGACAATCACCCCCACCTGACTCTCCCTCTCCCTCTCCCTCTCCTTCTCCCTCTCTCTCTCTCCCTCTTTCTCTCTCTCCCTGACATATCCCCACACTTCTGCTTTTCTCTGTGTTGGCTTCATTTGCTACAAGGTGGCAGAGACGGCACAAGCAGCTCCAAACTTAGCAGCTCATTCAGCCTTGAGGAAGGAGGCAGCATATTTCTCAGTCATTCCAGCTAAGGGTCTGGAGTATACTTCCTGTGACTGACTCACTTCGGCTTCATGTCTGTCTCTGAGGCCATCTACGGTCATTTGGTGGTCAGGCTCTCGTTGGCCAGGCCTGGGTCATGTGCCCACCTTGGAGCTGGGGATGGGGCAGCCTTGGCCAACCCACGTGGCCCAGGCATAGTTAAGGGGAGGGTGGCTGGTCAGACGAAAACACATCCATCACCCATCATGCCTGGCCCATTATTGTGCTTTCCCATCATGCTCTGCATTTGTGGGAGGCCATTAGGGTGGTTAAGTAAGGGATCTGGTCAAGGAGAATGTGGCCCTCGTCCCTGTCCCCTGTCCTGTCCCTGTCCCCTGTCCTGTCCCTGTCCCGTGTGTGTGTGTGTGGCTTGGGGAACAGATAGACAAACTTTCATTGTCAGATCTTACGGAAGGAACTTCCTTTCTTCCAGCTGCATCACATCCGGTGCAGTCTCTGGGAGGGGCGGGGGAGTCTCCTTTATTGAATGTGTTTTTCTGTCCTGCAGAGAGGCCACATCGGTGGTGTCAGGGTTGGATTCCCATCCTTGCCCTGCTTCTTACAGCACATGCATCCCTGGCCCAGCCACTTCGCCTCACTCCCTTTGCAGGCCCTTGAGAAGACCAAGTTGGGTCTGAGCTCCGGCTGCCCCGGGACCTGGGAGAGGCTCAGGGCCTGTCGGAGACTCTGCCTTCCTCAGCCTCAGATGGTCCCCTGTCGGGGAGATGGGGAACTGCTTTCTTTTTTTTAAACCAATGCTTAAAATGGTGGTGAAATAGACATAGAATTGACCATCTCAGCAGTTTTTCAGTAGCATCAAGTACATTCACATTGTTGTGTCCCATGAATGGTACATCCATCTAGAATACCCTAAGGAATACGGGGAGAGGGAACCCCAGGGGGCGAAAGTTGACATGGATTAATTGTGAAAATCCATTTCTTATCAAACAGGATTATTTTGGGTACAAGTGACAGAAACCCCACTTGAAATGGCTTAAGGATAAAATGGAATGCATTAAAGTCCAAGGAGATAAGTCTAGCTTCAGGCATGGCTGGATCCAGGTGTTCAGACACAGTGACAATCACCCCCACCTGACTTTCCCTCTCCCTCTCCCTCTCTCTCTCTCCCTCTTTCTCTCTCCCTGACATATCCCCACACTTCTGCTTTTCTCTGTGTTGGCTTCATTTGCTACAAGGAGTTCTCCCTTCATCCTCCCAAACAGAAACTCTGTCCCCATTAAATAACACCTCCCCATTCCCCACTCCCCCAGCCCCTGGAAGTCTCCATTCTGGTTTCTGTCTATGATTTTGACCACTTTGGGTATCTTGTATAAATGGAGTCTTACAGTATTTATCCTTTTGTGTCTGGCTTATTTCACCTAGCATAGTGTTTTCAAGGTTCACCCATGTTGTAGCACACACCAGAATCTCCTTCCTTTTTAAGGCGGAACCATATTCCACTGTACATATACACCATGTCTTGTTTACCCATTCATCTGTCCAGGGACTCTGGCGCTGCTTCCGCTGTCTTTGGGCCTTTCGGCTATTGTGAAAAGCGCGGCTGTGTGCACGGGTGTGCAAATATCTGTTGGAGATGCTGCCTCTCATTTTCTGGGTGTATACCCAGAAGCGGAAGTGCTGGGACCAATGATCATGCTATTTTTAGTTTTTTGAGGAACTGCCATTCTGTGGGAACAGTTTTTAAAAGCCCTTGGTTCCATCAGCAAGGGTTGATAAATCAGGGCAAAAAAAAAAAAAAGATGAAGGAAAAAAGAAGAGGCCCTACTTTTGGGGGCTGAGATGGCAGCGGTGACAGGGGAAAGGATGTATTTTGACTAGCAAGCCAAGCAAGCGTCATCCAGGTGCTGGGCAGGGTGGTGGAGGGAGGGGCCGGGAGGAGCGCAGAGCCTCGCGCCCGGATGCCCGGCCAGCTAGCAGCGCGGGCAGCGGCTTTATGTTGATGGCAAATTGTCACTTTGGCGGAATTCAGGAACGCTACTTATGTCATTAGGCGGCAATCTATAATTAACGCACTCAAGGCTGTGTGAAGGGTAGGATTCTTCCAGGGACAGCTAGAGCGATTCCACCTGCATCTTCTGGGAGGGGGGGTAAGTGGGGGTGTTCACTTCAGCCAGCAGCTGACACCTAATTAGTGGCAATTGTATTGTTCTGATGCCTCCTCCACCAGGAAGCCTCAGGACTCCCAGCTGGAAGGGAGGCTGTCTCAGAGGTGGAGACCAGCCAGAACAAAGAGCTGGAGAAGGAGGTCTGAGCCAGGAGAGCCTGGGAACCATGGGGAGTCCAGCTCATCTACAGAGTCATTTTTATTCCTGGCCATGGAGCCCTTGAATGCCAGGGTCAGGGATGGCTCAGTTCAGCCGGGCCCCAAAAGAGTGGACCAAACTTCTCCAGGGGTTAAGCAACTTTTAAAATGTCGACAGGGAAGGGAAAACATTGTGGAGCTTTTTGACCACGGGGCTGCCTGCAGCCCGGTTTCCCAAGCCATGGGCGGGCTTGGCGTCTGACTGTCCCCTCTGGAATGTCTGGGCTGCAGCCGGGGCTTGCTCTAAATGAGAAACAGGCGGGAAGGGCTTAGCGGGCCTGGCAGGCCGTGGCCAGCTCCTCGTGCGGTCTGGGCAGGGCTGCTTGGCACGGGCCACCGAGGAGGACGCACTGGCTGTGCAGGCGGCCCTCCCACCAGCATGGAAGGCTTGGGGGGCCCTGGGCCAGCCTGTTCAGGCCAGCGCCTGCACGGAGGGAGGGCAGCCATCTCAGGGACTGCGGCAGAGCACCGCCCTGGAGGGCAGATGGAGCTGGTTCTGCTTCTGGCCCGGCCCCTTCTCCTTCTGCAACCTTGGGAACATGGTTCACAGAGCCTCCGTTTGCTCACATTGGAAATGGAAGCAACAACGCCTCCCAAGGTGGTGGGGTGATCGTGTCTCACGGAACAGAGGTGGTGCGAGTGGGTGACACTTCATAGACAGCTGATACCTGGAAAGATCTAGGAGGCTGGCCCAATATCCTGGTTTTATAGCTGTGGGAACTGAGGTTCAGAGAAGTTTGGGACTTTACCCATGGTCACACAGCAAGATATAGGCAAATAGATTCTTCTCTAATCCACGGATTCCCCAAATCAGCACTTTTTGCTAGAGCCCAGCCCACAAGAGTGTTTTCTGGCTCCCTCCCAGCCTGGCTCTGTCCTCTCTTCCTCTTCCCAGCCCAGGCTTGGTCATGGTAATCTACACTTGCCTAGAGCTTCCTGGTTTCCAGCGTGCTTCCCTGTACATTTTCTAATGCCAGGGGATGGAGAGTCTCAGAAGTCCCCAGGAGCTTCCAGATCAGCGTTGGCCCTGAAATCTGGGGTGGCTCAGATCAAACCCCCCTACCCACTGCTCTCCCACCTCCCAAGTGGTGAAATCTAGTTTCAGACTTTCTACTAGCGGATGTCCGTTACACATTTTGCAAAAGGCCCAGGAAATGGCACTTCTCCTTCTCAGTAATCCTCCCCGTCAGCCCAGGCTGTGTTCTTAGTTCGCTTTACAGATGAAGAGCCCAAAGGGTTCAGTGACCCACCAAAGGTCCCCCAGGTGAAGTGGGGAAGCTGGGATTCAAGCCAGAGCTGCCTGTGGGTGGCGCTGCTGCCTCCGCACAATCAAGGCTGTGGAAGGTGGAGAAAACGCCTGCGGGCCTCCATGTCCGACCCCTCCCAGGGGAAGAGAGCATGAGGACTTGGGTTTAGGTTGCTTATCCGTGTGCGACCTTGGGGATGCGACTCAATCACTTTGAACCTGTTTCTCCATCAGAGGTTGGGGTAATGATACACAGAATACATAGATGTGAAGACAAGAAGGGGGCCGCGGAGGGCACCCCGTGTAAACCCTGAGACGTCTGGTGTCTGGGGAGGTGTGCATGGCCCTGGGAGGGCGGGGCTTCAGGAGGGGTCTCCCAGGCCAGATTCTAGGGGAGCTCGGAAGCTTAGGACAGAAGAGGATTTTATCCTCTTGGTGGCACGAGACTGAGGGTTTTAAGTGGGAGGTGACGTGATCTCTTGGTGCTTTGGAAAGATCAGCCTGTTAGCCAAGTTGGAGACGGTGGCCTGGAGGGTCAATATGGGCGCAGAAAGAGCAGGGAGGGGGAGGGGCAGAGGGAGGGAGGGAGGAGGCAGCAAGGGGCGCCTTTGTCCTCCGCTTCCCCTCTTCCCTTCTCCCTCTCCCTTCCTTCTCTTCCTCCCTCCTTTTCCTCCCCCTCCCCTTTCTTTCCCCTTTCCTTAAAAGATAGAGTCCAGAGTGTCTAAGTCAGTACCCTATTGGAAGTTTGGGGTTCACTTCCATAAAAGAGATGGTGCTGGTTGTGACTAGGGAGGAGGCATCCTCATGGTTAGGACTGGGGCCGAGCAGCTCCTCACCTTCCTGCCATTTCCTCTTCCTGCTTCCCAGAAGCGCCAGTGCCCCAGCCCCTGAAACGTGTCCACTGGACCCCGGGTTGGGCCAGCAGATGACCTTTCAGAGGCCCCCGAGGTCGGCTCATCACAGGACAGTGGAAACTGTCCTTAGGAGTCCCTCACTGTAATGCACGACACCCATACCTCCAATGACTCACCTGCCTCCCAAGCCCACAGGGCTCCTGGCAGCCAGCTGGGCCCCACCTCTCCGTGTGTGGTCCTGTGGGGTCCCAATCCTCCAAGATGATGAAGGTCCCCAAGAAGGGCTGTAGCAGAGATGTGTCAGCCTGCAGGGGTGACCAATTCCCAACTTTCTTTCCTAAAAGAAGGGAAGTGGGGATGCAGATCCCTGATCGTGACGCTGCTCCAGGGACCAATTCTGCTCTAAGCTATAAAAATATCCCAAAGCCCTCTTTCAAGGCGGCATTTGAAAAAACATCTTAGGCCACTGCAAGAGTTGCCTTTGTGCACTTGTGCTTGTGCTTGGTAATGAGCATGCCTAGAGTGTGGGTGATGTCTTGGGAGGCAGGAGGGGACCCTCCAGATCAGAGTTGTCCCTGACATTTGGGTGGCCCAGAACAAACTGCATTACCCACCATTCTCTTACCTTCTCAAGTGGTGGGATCCAAGGAGAATGAAAACAGGACTGGAAAAGACATCTGAGAAAACACCAGTTGGAAGAGAGAGGCACATGTTGGAGCAACACCAAGTGGCCCTTTTGTCTTGGTGTGAAGCGGTGGTTTACAGACTGATTGCTTGTATGTGAGCTTCATGCCTTCGGTTGACTTTAGTGCTAGAATTCCATGTATGTTTAAGATGGTGCTCATAAGTGTGTGCTTGTGTGGGCACCTGCATGCCTATGCATATGTGTGTGTGTGTGTATGTGTGTGGTGTGTACGTGTGTGTAGAAGTGAGGGGTGCTTCCTTATTTCCAAAATGCCCTGAAAACAGCACTTGATGAATGGGTTCAGCCAGACTCAGACTTTGGGCCTGGGATGGCCACTGGCCTAAGTCACGGGTGCTGCACCGGCATCCACGGCATACAGATGATGAGCTTACATCAGGAGCAGGGATAGCAGAAGGGGTTAAGAAGCTTCCCCCAGGGTCATTGCCCCTCTGTGTCCAGTGGAAGATCGATAGGCCTTTAAAGTGATTTATAAAAATGGAAGGGGGAGCAATGCCCTTTCCTCAATCAACTCCGGCGAGTCAAATCAGCATCCTCCACTCGTATTGATCATCCCACTTGGTCTAAACGCACATTAGCAGGGGCAGGCCATAAAAACTAATCCTCCTCTTCCGTCAAATGGAAGGCCATCTTCCCAGCTTCCCTGGAGCCGGGTGATGTCATGAGACTTCTTGTTGGGAGAGAGAGATTTGTATTAAATCTGATGAGGCTGTTTGCATAAAAGCTAATTAGGATGGCCGAGTGGAGAGAGGAGCTTTGGTGTCCCAGACACACCTGTAAAGACCCTCTGGGTTAGGCAACGCCCCACAGGAAGCCTTTTTTCCAAGTCTTGACCTACAGCTGACCTAACTGGCCAGTTTCTGAGTTTTTAAAGAACAGTGAGCTAGTGTGATCAAGATGACGATGACAACAACAACAACAACAACAACAACAACAACAACAACAACATCAACATCTTTCTTCCTACCTGTTTCCCCAGCTTTCCTCTCCTATCTCTCTGATATCTTCCCTCACATGGTCTGCCTGTCATTGTCCTTCCACAGTCATGGGGACATTTGAAGCTGAGGGGGCCCTGGGGCTGGGAGGGCTTGGGTTTGCATCCCAGCTGATATGTTTGGCTCTGTGTCCCCACCCAAATCTCATCTTGAATTGTACTCCCATAATTCTCATGTGTTGTGGGAGGGACCAGTGGGAGATAATTTGAATCATGGGGGTGGTTTCCCCCATACTGTTCTTGTGGTAGAGAATAAGTCTCACGAGATCTGATGGTTTTATCAGGGGTTTCCGCTTTTGCGTCTTTCCTCATTTTCTCTTGCCACCACCTTGTAAGAAGTGCCTTTCAGCTTCCGCCATGATTCTGAGGCCTCCCAGCCATGTGGAACTGTAAGTCCAATTAAACCTCTTTTTCTTCCCAGTCTTGGGTATGTCTTTATCAGCAGCGTGAAAATGGACTAACACACCAGCTCTGACGCTTATTTTGTGTGTGATCTTAGACAAGATGCTTTATCTCTCTGAGCCTCAATTTCCTCCTGTGTAAAACACATCCAGTAATACCCACCTGGCAGTGTTAGTGTGAGCATATGTAATACAGTGCAGGCTTTCTCAAGCTGCGTCACACATGACAATTTTTGCCCTATCTGTGCACTTGGTCTTACTTAATAATTTTATTTAAATCAATTCATACTTTCCTACATACATTTGTTTAAGATAGAGACATTATACTATTATTATAAATGGAAAATACAATACCATTTATTATACCATTTATTATAAATACAATACCATTTAGAAATGTTCAAAAATACTTGGGTGTAAATCTGGCAAAACTTGAACAAAATGTTTATACTGAAAGCTACAAAATGTGGATTAAAAAAAATCACAGGAGGTCTAAATAAATGGAGGGACATGCTGTGGTCATATGTTGGCAGACTCAATAAAAATATAAAGATATACATTTTCCCCATATTGATAAAGAGGTTTCATACAACTATTATCAACATTACAGCAAGATTTTATATTCTAAAATTTACATGGAAAAACAAAGGAACTAGAATAACTAAAATAATTTTGAAAAAAAGAATAAAGTAAGAAGAATCATTTTACCTGACTTCAAGACTCCTTTTGGAGCCACTGTAATCAAAAGAAATGTAGATCTATGAGCTCAAAGATGCTTGTGCACAAACCTCTTAACGGCTCACTACAGGTCATTCAACAAACGTTTACTGAGCAAGTGCTATGTCCCTTGCCTGGGCCTTGTACCTGTGCTACTCAAAGGAATACAACACTCTCCCTGCCCTTAGGGGAGAGACAAGCTGAATGCAGAAAGTGTGTGTGTTTGTGTATCAGTATGCCTGCATGTGTGCATGTGTGTATGTGTGTCTATGCATGTGCACCTGCGTGTAACCGTGGGAGAAAGGGCAGTATGGGGTCAGAGCATTCCAAAGAGCCTTGTACTATGATGAGGACCCCGATACCTTTCTCCTTTCCCCTCTTTTTCATTCCCCGTCTTTTGTTTTCCTCTTGCTTCCTACGTCGTATCTTTAGGAATATTGCAATTAGGAGGAATTCCTATGCCACGCAATAGTCTTTGCAACTTTCTAGTCCTGCGGTGGAGACCTTTCAAAAATGCAATTTAACACATACCCCAATATCTAAAACTGGGAAAAGTGCAGCAGCTCAGTGGAGTCCTGCCTCCCCTCCAGACCCCCGGCAATTGCAAGTCAGCCTCGTTGGAAGCAGATGCTGCAATGGAGTTTGACAGGCAGAGTATTTATTAGTGATCAATACCTATGGGTGGGCAGGGGAGGGAGGAGGATTGGATGGAGGCTGACACTTTAGCCAGCCCTGTGGGGAATGTATAGGACCCAGCAGTGCTGTCTGTATCAGGCCTGAATGGCCAGTCCCATGTGCTCCTGTCTCAGTGGGTGGCCAGGTGGGGGTGCTCTGGGAAGAGTGTGCTCTTGGGTGGCGCAGGTCTTTGCAGCTGAGGCAGTCTCCCACGGGGATGACAGCTGGAGGCTGACTGTTGGTAGCTGGGCCAACAAATCCTTTGGTTAAGGGAGATCCAGGTGGAGCATCTCTGTTTTCAGCTCAGTGTCCACTCTTGTGCTGCCCCAGGCCACTGTATCTACACCTGGGGAGTGGTTCCTTCAGGATTCTGGTCACTGTGTTCCTGGAGGGAACTTAGAAGAGCAAGTTAACTGTACGAGCTACAGCTCTGGCGTGGTTGCTGCTCTTAGTGCTGCAGCTGGTGCTCATGGCTGAGCTCCTCACCACCTGCTGAAGACCCTCCCCTCTCAGCTGGAACCGCTGCTGGTCTCAGTGGGTTACCTGGTGGCCTGAGTCCCTGGTCAGTGTGACTTTCTTTGGCTGGGGTTGTTGCACTTATCCATTTACCATATGACTGGGAAAGAGAGCCCTGGAGGAGCCGGTGGACCCCATGCACAGCCTCTGTCTCTCCTGCTGCAGATGCACCATGGGGGGTGGCTGGGGCGGGGTGCTCTCTGGGGGGAATTAACACATGCCACAGGGACCATCCCACTTTGTGCCTCTCCCACATGCCCACCTGCCTGCCGTGACCCCAAACCTTCTTGTCCCCAATGTCTCTTTATAACCCCTGTCCACCACTGTTCCTGAGTCCATACATATTCTAACCTCGAGCCACTTCTCCTTCCACACACAGTGGTACCACCCGAAGCTCTGCCCGATAGGAGGATTCGTAAGGGAGGCCACACACAGCCACTGGTGTGAGCTGAGGACAGAGGTCGGCACAGCTGTGATGCCTGAAAGAGGGGCCAGGCTACCTGCGGTGCAGCTTGCTTGTGGCATCTGATCCTACTCATAATCCATCCTAGAGGCACCAGGTCTGCTTCGTGATGCCTGCTGCAGGCCTGCATGACTCAGGTCACGGTGGGTCCCACAGAACCCAGCTTGTGATGGGCACTTCTGGATACATGGTCACTTATTAGCATGTGTGTATTAACATGTCTCTATCAAAGTCCAGTGGCATGGTAGGAGTTATTTTTCAAAAGATGCCCAGTTATCTATTGCGATGGCACATGCCTGCTTTAGAACCCCCGGGGCCTCCCGCACTGTGATTTTTTTCTCTGGGGCTTCCTGCAAGCTCCACACAGCTCCTTTCCCCACCACCAATATTTCTAATAGCATAGCATCTTCTGGGTAATACGGCCCTACTGGCAGGGTTGATTGTACTACAGCCTGGTTCCCGCGGAGGTCGGCAGCAGCTTGTGTCATCTGATATATTCCTGGGTCTGGAATATCTGCCCTTAGAACACAAACAGTCCTGTCAGGCACAGTGCTTCCTTCTTGGTGGTGGGATACCCGATGCAATACTTTGGATTTTACTTTGTTCTCTGATGCCTCTGGCCACTGGGTCCCTAACATTTTTTGGGATATTGGGGTGCATGTGTTTTACCAAGGCCTCCCTTTTGCTGGCTGCTTCTTATTCATCTGACCCAATAAGCAATATATCATCGCTGTAAGAGATAAATACGGCATTCTGTGCAATGCCCCAACCACCCAGGTCTCTTTGGGTAGCATTATGACAGAAGCAATAGAGTTACAATAGCTCTGGGGCCAAACTGTGAATGTAGACTGTTGCCCACTCCCCGCTGGCTACTTATGATAATTGTGTCTACCTGGCTTCTGGTGGTGAGGGAGTCACCACCTGGCCTCTGCTTCTGGGAAACCTATTATCCCTCTTGCTGTTGGGGAGTCCAGTTCTGCAGGGACCTTTTCCATCTACAGCCAGAGGAGGGACACTGCTGCTGTACATTTCAGGATGCAGGTGTGCCTCTCGCCAGCCCATTCCTGAGATCTTAGTAAATGACGTGTCCTCTGGGTCCTTCCCTGGAGTGTAATTATCTGGTGACCTTCTGGTGTGACATAATGTGTCCATTCCAGTGTGCCCAGTTCCCCCAGCCTTTTTTTTTTTTTGAGACAGAATTTTGCTCTGTTGCCCAGGCTGGAGTGCAGTGGCGAGATCTTGATCTTGGCTCACTGCAACCTCCCCCTCCCAGGTTCAAGTGATTATCTTGCCTCAGTCTCCAGAGTAGCTGGGATTACAGGCACTTGCCACCACACCCGGCTAGTATTTGTATTTTTAGTAGAGATGAGACTTTATCATATTGGCCAGGCTTGTCTCAAACTCCTGACCTCAAGTGATCGGTCCACCTCAAGCCTCCCAAAGTGTTGGGTTTACATGCATGAGCCACTGCACCTGGCTCCTTGAGCCTTTTAGTGCCTTTCTCAGTATCTCCCAGGAGCTGGCAGCTGGGCCAAGTCCTTCCTTGGACAGTGTCATAGTGAACCCCCTGCCGCCACATTCCATCAGGTGCTTGGTTGGAGGTTCTGCAGAAGAACCTTAGCACTTCCTAGAGTGCAGTTTGGAAATTGCTTGGGGGCAGAGGTTGGGGGATCTCCCGAGCTCTGGAGTCAGATAGGCTAAGACAGGTTGCATAGGTACAGATGAACACATCTGGAGTCAGATGTCTTCAGATACTGGTTCTGCTATGGTCAGGCTATGTGGCCTTGAGAAGATAATTAGCCTCTCTGCATTTTATTTCTTTGATGTCTTATGAGAGTTGAATTCAGTGTTTCTAGGATGTTTACTATAGTTCCTGAGAGTAAGTTCCCAATAGGTGGCTGCTGTCCTTCTTGGTCACACATGCTCCTGCAGGGCTGCAAGACCTTGAGGAAGGCTTGGGTCAAGGTCCTTCCTTTCTCCTTCACCAGTCCTGTGATGTTGAACAACTCACAGTCTCCCTGAGCCCCAGTGTTTCATCCCTAAAGCAGCAAATGCAATAGTAGCACTCATTCTACCTTGAGGCTCCTGGGAGACAGTTGATGAGAGAGGGTTTGGTAAATGCCCAGGTGTGGTCCCTGCAGGAAAGAGTGTTGCTCTTCCTTCACTTCTGTGGCCTGTAGACGTGTCGACCGGAAGCCGAGCAGCCTTCCCAATCCATTACCCTTTCAAATGGACTTGAAATTTGCTCCAAAGTCAACCAGGAGGGAAGACTAATTATGACAATGTAGGAATTTCCAGAACAAGGTGCCAACCATACATTTCTGGCCAGAACAACCTGTGGACTGTATTGGACACTTGGGACAGATCTGGGTCTGGTTGAGACCACATTCTTAAGGAGACAAAGTGTCTTGTATGACCCATCTTAAACACCAGAATCCTGACTCTAAGGGCCAGGTGGTCTTGCTGAAGATCGGAAGGGGGCTCCTTGGCCCAGGGCTTGGAGGAAGATGGTGGAAAGACTTGCTGAGCATAGGTGCACTCACACCCTGGGACAGAGTCTGCAGTCACCATCACACATCTTTTCATATACTTGAAGCACTGGAGGGAGAACAGGGGCCTCTGTTCTTGGTCTCTTATCTCCCTTGTGGAGGACAGGAAGGAGCCTTCTATTGTATGCCTGGGGGAACAGCCCTGGCCTGTCTGGATCTGTTGCCGTGTGTCTCCTGCTCTGTCTCCTACACCCTCAGGTATCACCCTCTCACTCCAAGGCTTGTCTTGGGAAGGCTTTGCTTTGCTAACATGTCCTCACAAAGTTGCCTTTTTAAGGGCCCCAGAGGAGACCCTGCTTCCCTTGATGGCTTCTGGGCTGGAGGTGATCGTGTGACCCTGCAGCTCTCTCTCTCTCCCTCTGACCCATGTGTCATCCCCTGGCCTCTGACATAAGGACTGTGCTATGGTTTCTACAGGATCAATGCTGTTCTTAGATAGTAAGTGATGTAAGAGCCATTGAACCCATCTTGTCATGATGATATATTTCCTGCTCAGAGTGCAACCTGGAAACAAATCCCCCGTTGTGCAGTGCTGGGACACTTCCTGTGCAACATGAAAACAGATCCCCCATTGTGTAGTACTAGGGCATTTCCTGTGCGATCTGCTTAGTGGTCCCTCTGGAAGCAGGAGCATGTGGACACCACTGCTTAACCACTGATGTCTGGTGTGGTGATCAGCATATGGTAATCATCCATGCATGTCTCCCCCAAACTGTCTTATTCCCTTCAGAGTGTTTAAGACCTCATACTTTCCCATTTAGAACACTCACATGGCTGTAAGTACCTCTCAGCACAGCGCTTCCTCTGTAGATGGCAGATACAGATGATGCCTCTTTGTAGGTGATTAAGGCCAACACCAGACCACAGTGCCCAGAGGGTGAGAGGGGATGAGCTGCTCTTGGAGGTTCCCTCAGGGACCTGGTTTTGTGAATTGATCAGCATTTGGGGACACCCAGGGATCCACAGGGGTCCACTCTTTCCTCAGAGAGTTTAAAAGCGTCAGCAACTGGGGCCAATCCACACTCTCATAACAGCAGCGATGGGAAGGCTATCAGGAACTTTGCGGTTTTAAAAGCTGTTTGGCCTTCTCAAAAGAGAGTTGGATTAAACTATGGTTCTTAACCAGGGCTGCATATTAGAATCATCTGGGGAAAATTGCTAATGCACAGATGTCCAGGCTCTCTCCATGGGGGTCTGATTCAGTAGGCCTGGGTGGGGGCTGCCTATGATTTGCATGTTTTTTTCTGGTGTGGGTGAGGGTTGATCCCTTCAGTAAGCCTGTGTGGTAGGTACAGCCTGGAATAGGATCACTACTTTCAAGGTGAGTAGATAGAAGACCAGAGAGGTAAGTGATCAGACTCAGGCCTGAGCTGATTTTTTCTGCTGCTTTGTTCTTCGCTTTGTTCTTGTCTCATCAAACCCACCACTTTGTCTAGAATGAAATGGATACACCGCAAAGTGAAGGGAAAGGAAACTGCCCCAGCAGAGAGAGGGCCCTGTGATGGGTTTTTTCTGGGGGGCCGGACTCTTGTGAGGGCACCTGTCCTCCCGCTGCTGGGCTTGGGCCATGAAGGCACACTTCGGGGGAGCGCCAAGACGCTGATTCTCAAATGGGAAAGGCGAGGCCACCGGGACGCCTCATCCAGTGGGCACAGCCTCGTTAGGGTCCTTGCCTTGGCAAAAGACATCTGCTCGATCCAAAGATTTATTCAATTAATTCCTAAAAAGAGGGGAGAAGTTTCCTCCAGTGCACCCATTGAGTTATCTTCCTAACAATGAGGAAATGTTTTATTCAGGGTGTTTGTTTGTGTAACGACAAAACATCGGCACAGATGTTTTGCTGTCTGTTGGTCATTGTCCTCCCCTGGACAGCTATGGAAGCCCCTGTCCCATCCCTGTCCAGCAGGCAAGCACAGACCTGGAGGGGCCCTGGGGTGCAGGTGGCTTCAGCTCTCTGACACATTATTTAGTGACATTGAGTTAAGAGACCAAATGTGCTGATAAGAAAGGAAGCTTCCCATCCCAGGATGGTGTGTGCCTTCCGTGGGAATGACTGTGTGGGAGGCACTGCTCCTGCCCAATATGGAACATTCGACCACGGAGGTTCCCTTCACTTCACAGATCACTGTGTGGGGGAGACGTTGATGGGAACATGTTAATCCAGCCCCTGTCTGGTTCCTTTCCACCAAAGCTTCAATATGCATCTGATCTCAGAATATTGGATTTTTCTTTGAGGAAAGAAATAAATGACTTATCTGGGGAATCAGTCCAGAGTTCCCTCCATGCATTGCACATTCTCTATATTGGGCTAAAATAAGGTTTGCTGATTCTCATGTAAATCTCTAAAGCCTGGGTGTCATCATATGAGTATTTTATGTGCCAGGTAAGTAGGTTGCATCCCCAGGAAAAAAAGAAAGAAGGCAAGGAAGAAAGATTAGCGATTGTATCCAAGGAGAAGGAGAACAGATTCAAATACTTTAAGTGCCTATAGCTTCTTGATTCAGTGGCCGAGAAATATGATTCACTCTGAAAAGCAGTCGTTTTGGTTTATATTTGGAATTATCTTGAAGTCTGACAGATATGTTCTTTTTGTGGTTGTTGCTGCTGCATTTCTTTTCCACCTTTCCTAAGCCTGACAAAATGATGCTTCATAAAATCCTAGTGGGTTTTGCTCCTTTCCTGTGTAGCTTGTGCAAGACTGATGGAGAACAAGTTACCCTGCCGGCTGCAAATATTTATTGTGTGCCTGTCTGGTTTGGGCCAAATGGGTACCTCAAATCAGAATCTTGTGCATGTTTTGGTGGTTCTGAGGAGTGAAAAGCAAGGAGAACACATAAGGATCTTGTCAATACGACTTTGCCAGGCTGATAGGAGGAAAAAGAGGCAACTTTTCTGACCCTAAAGCCAATGGCAAATGTTCAGGACTTGTCAAAAATACAAAGTGAGAATCAAGATGAGTTAGAGGCATTGATTTTAGCCTATGTCAAATGCACAAAATGTTAGATGGTGGATATGTATTCCCAAACTTTACTCTGAATGCAGTGCTGTAAAGGTGGAAGGTCTTTTGACATATTTAGTCAATTCCCTTGTTCCACTGCTGAGAAAACTGAGACTCTGACAGGTGAAGTGACCTACCAACTGTCATGGAGTTGAGATGGGATTGAGAAGGTCCTGCCCCATCAACAATTTCAGCCGATTGCATTTTCCAATGATGGAGGCAGCCATGTCTCCCATTCCATGAACTCCTCTGCAATGTGACCTTGCCACCCTTCCATCAAGAGGTGGATCTATTTCTCCACCTCCTTGAATCTGGGATGATGCTGTGGCTGCTTTGACCAATAGACTATGGCTGAAGTGACACAGTGCCAGGTCCAGGCATGGCTCTTCATGGCCTGGCAGTTTTGCTTCTGACTTCTTGGTTTGCTTTCCCTCCAAATCCAGCCACCATATTGCGAGAAATCCAAGCCACATGGAGAAGCCATGCATAGACAGTCCCATTAACAGTCAGCATTGACTTTCACCATCTGAGTGCACCATCTTAGAGGCCAGCCTATTGAGCTTTCAGATGACCTCAGCTGATTCAGGAGAGAATTACCCAGCTGTGCTCAATCAATCCTCCCAGCTGTGAGAGTTAATAAAAAAAATTGTTGGTTTATTAAGCCACTAAGTTTTAGGGTTACTTGATATGCAGTAACATTTAACTGGAACATTACTTAATACTAACATGAAAACTCATGCTTGATAATCACTCTGCACTTTTACCAACTAATCTCCCATTTATTCTAAGATTCAGTGTTTTCCTAATAGGTCATGACTCATTAGTAGCTCATAAGACCAATTTTGTTAAGTGCCAAAAGTTAAATCAAAGAGAATTAAATGCATCAGAGTACATTATACATAATAAGGGTAATAATTGTTTTGTGAAATTTTTGGTCCAATTATGTGTGTGTGTACTGGATTTGGTATCTATTTTTTATTGTGGATTATAGAAAAAAATGTTAAGAAAATGCTGATCTCATTTGGCCCTTCCTGCAGCTTTGACAAGCAAGCAGGGGTGGTGTCTTAGTCCATTTGGGCTGCTATGAAAGAATTCCACAGACTGGGTGGCTTATAAACAATAGAATTTTATTTCTCATGGTTCTGGGGACTGGGAAATCCAAGATCAAGGTGGCAGCAGATTCAGTGTCTGGAGAGAGTCTGCTTCCTGGTTCATAGAAGTCACCTTCTCATTGTGTCCTCACATGGTGGAAGTGGTGAGAGAGCTCTCTCAGGTGTGTTTTATAAAAGCATTAATCCCATTCATAAGAACTCTGCCCTCATGACCTAATCATCTCTGAAACTCTCCACTTCCTAATAGTATCACCTTAGGGGAATGGGATTTCAACATATGAATTTTGGGGGGACATAAACATTCAGTCCATTGCAGAAGGTTTCATTACCTCCTTTCCATCAATGAGGAAACTGAAATTAGAAGGCAGATTATGTGGCAGACCTGGGCTTCTCCTCCCCTCCTGTCTCCCCAAGTCCAGCATGTCATGCAGCCTTCTTGCCATTGTTAAAACATTTTAGATCTTTCAGGGAAGAGCCACTTTCTTGAGCTGGTGTGTATAGGCAACAGTAACAGCAGGTGACATACATGTGCTTACTCTGTGCTTGGCCCTCACTTTGCTAAGGACTGTACACGATTAACTCATGGGAGGTGCCATAATTATGCCCTTTTTACTGGTAAGGAAACTGAGGCTCAGAGAGGCTGTTTAATTTAGCCAATGTTGCACTGCTAGTGGGTGGCAGAGCCAGAATCCAAACCTATGTAATATGGCCCCATGTCTATACTCTTATCCATTCAATTACGGTTTTTCTCCTCTAGTTTGGAAAACTCGAGTGTGAGAAAGCCTCTCAGCAAGCTTGCCTCCATTTGCTCAGTGCACTAGCTGAGGCTTCCAAGGCAGGGCCATGACTGCCCTGCTTCCACCAGGGTGGCATGATGGGACCTCCTCTCCCATAGAAGCACCAGGTGGCTCTCAAGAATTGCCACCCTGTCCCAGGGTCTGGAGAGAGGCCAGGCCTTTTTTAATGCCTGAGAGTGAGAACGTTATTGGGTGAACACTTCCCTTTTATTTACAAGATGAGAATCAACTCCGGTGGTTAAATAGTTGATGTTGGCAAAAGAGTTAAGACAAGAATGTCTCCATGTTCTTAGAGGCCCATTTCCTCTCCTTCTTGCTTTACTTTCACTTCTCTACCAACTGTTTACTTGTCTCTTCAAGTCCTCTAGGGAGAAAGGAGAAAACGCCTGGCCATCAGAGAATCTCTGTTCCTAAGTTTCCTTGCCTGGAAAAGCCAAAGCTTGGGTTGGACTGATCCAGTGGTTCACAACTGCAAGCATTTTTCCTTCTCAGGGGACACCTGGTAATATCCAGAGACATTTTTGGCTGTCACGCTGGTGTGTGTGAGTGTGTGTGCATGGGTGCACTGCTAACATCTAGTGGGTAAAACAGGGGATTTTGCTAAACATTCTACCATGTACAGGACAGTCCCCACAACAAGGGAGCATCCGGCCCCAAACGTCAACAGTGTCAAGGCTGAGAAACCCCAGATTAATTTATTAATATGAGAATCCCCACTCACTGAGTACCTACCACATACCAGGTAGTGGAAGGAAACCAGAGATAAAAACAGACAAACAAACACGCAAAATAAAAAACCCAAAGCACCCTTAGACCCTGCACTCAAACAGCTTGTGATATAGTGGGAAAACCAAATATATACATTTTTTCAGGAATGAGAAATACCAGCAAGGAGATGGGCATGCGGTGTCATGGGGCTTGCAGAAGGCGACCCCAGAGAGGCCAGCAGAGGCCAGAGCTGCGGCCCCGCCCCCCCACCCAGTACCTTAGCACATGTTGTTCCCTGTGGCTGGAGGCTTATTTCTCAGGTATTTCACTCATCTCTTTGGTCCCTGCCCAAATGCCACTGCTTTGGGCAGCTGGGAAGATTTCCCTGACCCCCTGAGGTCCTCATAGAACCCCTGACTAGTATTTCTGGCATTGATCTGAGTTTGCATTTCACATTTGTTTTTCTGAGGATTTGACTGTTGTCTGGGAACCTCTCCTGCACACACCATCCATTTATAAGCCTCCCCTATCCTGAAAACGGGATCTTAGCTCCTCCCACTCAGGGCAGCCCATCAGAGGTACTCTCTTGTGTATTCTGACTTCTCAGAGTCCCTGCTGCCTTTGAAGTAAAGCCCAAATGCTGAGCCCCACACCCTAGGCCCTTTGCCCTTTGCACTTTGCCCTTTGTGAACTGATTTGATTGCCCTCTGGCTCCAGATGGCTCCCACTTGTAGCTCATTCAATCCTTGGTTGCTGTGACCCTCTCCTTCTCTCAAGAGCCCAAAGTGGCTTTCTGCTTTCCTGCAGGTGGCCTTTTGCCCAGAAAGATCTGCACATTTCTCCCTGTGTCTGATTGGATCATAGGCTTCCTTGGATTATAGACTTGTTGCCTCCTCTTTCAGGAAGTCTTCCCTCTTTACATGCCTAAGTTAGGTGCTGGTATGGTTTGGATTTGTGTCCCTGCTCAAATCTCATGTGGAACTGTAATCCCCATTGTTGGAGAAGGGGCCTGGTTGGAGGTGACTGGATCATGGGGGTGGACTTCCCCTTTGCTATTCTTGTGATAGTGTGTGAGTTCTCATGAGATCTGGTTGTTTAAAATTGTGTGGCCCCTCCCTCTTGGCTCTCTTCCTCCTGCTCCAGCCATGTAGGACATGCCTGCTTCCCCTTCACCTTCTGCCATGATCGTAAATTTCCTGAGGCCTCCCAGCCATGCTTCCTGCACAGTCTGAGGAACTGTGAGCCAATTAAACCTCTTTTCTTTATAAATTTCCCAGTTTCAAATAGCTCTTTATAGAAGTATGAGAATGAACTAATACAAGTGCCTTCCTTTGTGTGGTCAGGGCATCCTGGGCTTACTGTGGTTTTCAAATATTTGTTGCACTGAAATTTCCTCGAGGGAGAGGATGGGTGGTGCTGCTGGCAGCATTTCCAGCACCCACCTCAGAGCCTGGCACATTCAAATATTTATTGAATGGGGAAATCAGTGGATACAAGTTCTAGGCCCTTCCTCCCCTCTGATTCCCTAGATCTTGTTGGGAATGGTTGAATTCACCTCCCTGGGGGCTACTCTACACCAGAAAATTCTTCCAGGTCCTGCAAGCCAGTTTTCTTACCTCCCTGGATGTAGATTTATGTTAAAACATTACTTTTTTGTCAAGCAGTGTTAGAACTGAGGCCAAGCTCCTGTTTCAGTGATATAATGGCAATAAATAGAGGCAGAATTAAAAAAATAAGGAATAATTATAAAAATGACCAATGCAATTTTTGAGTGATCAAACAATCCCATTACATGTGTGCACTGATTGGCCCACTAAACTGGATGTGTGGCTAAATATGTTGAACTACCCAAATGTATGCTGCTCAGGACCCACAGTATAATGGTGGTCTTAAAGATTTATATTTTCTTAGATCATTAAGGTGTTAGATGGCCTCATTTCTCAGGTGTGCTTCTAGCTCTTTAAATCTCAGCAGCAGTACACATGGGTGGGTTCCATGCTTCCACTTCCATCACTCCCCTGGCATATGGTAAGTCTTCCTAAAGGTTAGCACAGGAAATGCTCCTCTGTGTCCAATGCCTTATTAGGCACTGTGAGAAATTGCAGTATGAATTAGATCTGCACTCTGCCTTCCAGGAGCTCCCTGTCTTATAGGAAAATTAGGACATACATATTCATACCATACCACAAATTCTAGAAAGTGAATGAGAAATACAGAAAAACTAGAACAGATTCAGAAATTTTGAAGCAGGAGAGAGAAATTCTACCTGAAATGTTCAGAGACGGTGGAAAAGATCATATTTGACATGGATCTTGAAAAATTAGAGATTTGAAAGAAAAATTATTCATGTAACACCTTGATGCATAAAGTTTAAGGAGAGGTTAATCCAGGTAGAGAGAATGGCTGGAGAAAATGCCCAGAGGCAGAAAAATGAGGCCATAGTGACTTTGTTTCCTACATTTTCTCCTAGAAAATTTGTAATTTTAGGTTTTACATGTAAGTCCATGATCCGTTTTGAGTTGATTTTTGTATATGGTGTGAGGTATGGATTCAGGTTAATTTTTTTCCTGTGGTCAGTCCTGCTTGCAGTCTTTCCTGGGATCAGGTCCAGGTGTCCCTTGGAAAGGAAAGCCCTCACTGTCCACAAACATTTCAGAAATCACCAAGACACAGTGGTAAGAAACAGGGGTGTGGCTGTCCTTATGACTGATGTTTGGGAGAAGGCTGAGCACTCCTTAAAAACACATGTGTCTTTGAGCTTTGGCTTTTTATTGTAGAAGGAGATTTTGTGAATGAGCATTTTAGTTTCTCACTGAAACCCAGGAAATGTGTACTGTTTTCTGTTTAGCCTCATCTGCTCCATAGCAGCATCTTGAGCCCTGGTGACTGCATGTTGCCGTGTCCTGGGGACAGGGTGCAAACACATCTGGTGACCCCACCCCCATGGCATACCAATGTTCCCAATGAGGAGACAGACTGCCAATGCACAACCACCAAAATATATGTGCTCCTTTGGCCTCCTGGTCCCCTAGCAATGGCCCTTGCATACAACTAGTGCTTAATAAATGCAAGTTGGAATGGAAGTGTGTTTGCCCAGAGCAAAACACACCTGAGCTAGAAACACACCTGAGAAATGAGGCCATCTAACATCTTAATGATCTAAGAAAATATAAACCTTCAAGACCACCATTATACTGTGGGTCCTGAGCAGCATACAGCCTTCTGACCAACTGAACATCTCCAGCCCAGCAGTTCCATTGTGTTTTTGAGAAAACCATCAAGGCGAAGTGAACAAAAGGGGAACAGGCTGACCTCACTCCCCATGGGAGTCTCCTGAACATGCCAAGGAAAGAGCAGCAGATGCATGGCACCCTCCTGCAGACCACCAGTGGTCTGAGCTTCTATAAGGGCACTCTAAAGAAGAGAGGAAAAGCTAGCCCAGTGAAAGAAGACAGGGTTCACGGGGACATCATCATCTCTGAAGCTACGACATGCAGGCACTGTACCTGGCACTTCACATAGGTCTTGTGGTAAAGTCTCCCCCAAATCCCTGGAGGTGGAGGACAACCACCCCACCTCCCAGATGAGGAAACAGGCTCAGCAAGGTGGAGTTAGTCAGCCAGGGTAACCCAGCTGGTAAGTGGCACGGCTGGGTGGAACTCCGGGGTCCTGGCTCTTCCAACTACTTTTTGCTGCCTCCTGTCATTGGACTGGAAGATTCCCTGTTGCCCTTGCTGGCTAGGAGTCTCCAGATTCCTGCAGTCCCTTGCTCCTGTCCCGGACACTTGCTCCAGATGCTTGAGTAGGACCAGAGCAGACCCTGTGCCCTCGATCCACTGTTTGGGCATCTGTGATTGCAGCTCCCCTTGACGGCACATCGTGGTGTGTAGGGGGCTTATCCACACCACACAGACCCCACTGGACACCCCTGAAGACCTTCTGTGGCAGGCTCTGGGCTTCGTCCTACTGGTCCAGCCACTAGACCCTCAGGAGCACCCCATACAGGGAGACCCTGATTATTACAACACCTGCTTTCAGAGAGGGAACCCAGAGGAAGGGTCCCCATTTACCCTTGGGTGGTGAGAGGCTTGGAGACAGAGACCAGGAAGGCTTCCTGGAGGAGGTGATGAGCCTGCCTGGCCTCGAAGGGCAAGTCGGATGTGAAACCCTGGTTCTCAGCTCTGGCTGTGCATGGAATCACCTGGTATTCTGTGCTGGGCCTTGAGGTTCTGATTCAGTTGGTCTCGGGTGGGATCTGGGCGCTGGCATTCTTAAAAAGCTTCATGAGCAATTCTAGTGGGCTCAGATACACCGAATTAGGAGAAGGGGAAAGAAGATGATCTTGGGTAGAGGCTTATTTCAACGCACCGACTTCTAGGACAGCATGGAGTGTGGGCGGAGGGGGAGGTCCGGAGGGCCACTGGGGCCAGGCCACGAAGGCCTTGGACCCTTGTTCAGGGCACTTGGACCTTATCTGAAAGGACCAGGGCAGGCCAGAGCACTGAAGGTCTTGGCAGGGGAAGGGCCTGCTGAACTCTGGACTTTGGGAGGTCCTCTGGTGGCATCAGAATGGAGTGGTGGTGGTGAATGAGCAAGTGAAGGGGTGAGATGGGGTGGTGAGTTGTGGGGAGGGCAGGGGGTGGGCCCAGCGGGAGTGGGTGGGGCCAGCTGATCTCCTGTACCCTCCTCTGAGAGGCCTGGAACATTTGGAGGTGGGGCCCCAGGGAGCCCAGAACAAAAGGAGATGCCCTGCACGGTGGCTCACGCCTGTAATCCCAGCACTTTGGGAGGCCAAGGTGGGTGGATCACGAGATCAGGAGTTCGAGACCAGCCTGGCCAACATGGTGAAACCCTGTCTCTACTAAAAATACAAAAAATTAGCTGGGCGTGGTGGCAGGTGCCTGCAGTCCCAGCTACTGGGGAGGCTGAGGCAGGAGAATTGCTTGAACCTGGGAGGTTGAAGTTGCAGTGAGCCAAGATTGTAGCACTGCACTCCAGCCTGGGCAACAAGAGCGAGACTCCGTCTCAAAAAAAAAAAAAAAAGAGGAGATGCCCTTGTTTCAGCTCCTAGAGCCTAGGACAGTGTGGGCAGAGCCACCAGGAAGTCCTGGGGACAGGAATGGATAGGATGCAGTTCCCACCCCTGAGCTCCGATGCTCATCACATCGGGAGTTTTTCTGGATGGGGGCACAGGTTGCAGTGTGCACCTTGATGCAGACATTGCCTGGAAATGAACTTGGGCCTATTTCTTTCAATCAGAATAATTGAAATTGCACAGCCTGGGCTCTGTCCTATGCCCCTCCACCTCCCAGCTGCACCATCTCTAAACACTGAGGCACCTGAAGCAGCAGCCATTTGATGTATCATTAAATACACCTTCTCACACTTGGCACGTAAGCCCTGATAAAGTTTCGCCTTTTAACGAAATAAATGACTCAATTAACAAGATGAAAAACAGCAGTGTGTTGGCAGGCCCACTTGGTGGCTGGAAAAAAAGGGCTGGAGAAGAATTATCCCAGCAGGGAGTTAATGTGGGCAGAGGCCCGGTGCGCGGTGGGCGTCCGCTGACTGCCAGCCTGCCAGCCTGGGGTGGACGCGGGCCTGCTGACCATGGCTGGGCGGGGGTTGCCCACATTCTGGGCTGGGGTCCAACCGGGGTTGTGGGATCCAGGGGCACTCCCCCAGGCAGGACCTGTGTGTGTGTACGTGTGTACTCACGTGTGTGTGTGTGTGTGTGTGTGAACACAAATCCCTGCCTTTGCCTGCCCGAGCGCTTGGGATCATAGTCAGCCATGTCTTAGTGCTGAGGCTCCCCCATGCTAGGCTCTATGCTAAATGCTTTATGTGTTTTATCTCTGTAGGACAGAGGCTGCCCTGAGGGGGCAGAACCCAGGGTCTGAGTTCAGGCTTCCTACAGCTTTGGAATAACAACTCTCCTCTTGGTTTCCATTTCCTCCTCTGCAGCTAGAGATAGCTGGACTAAGGCGGAGGTATTACAAGGAGACAAAGGGTCTGTGGACAGGTCTGTGAACCTGGCTGGGGAAATGAAACTGCAGCTTTGTTTTCTCTACCCTCAGTTTGTAGAGTGTGCAGGACTAGGTAGGCATCGTATGCACAGTGTCTGTGATTCGGGTACTAATTGGAATCTCAGATATTTTCCTTTTCCATGGCCGTGGCTGTAGAAAATTCAAAATGCCATTTCCACTCCCCGATACTTTGAAATGATTGATAGTTATTAGACCCTCTGGTGGGCTTGTTATTTAATGCGTTAATAAAGAAGCACATGCATTTCTAGGTCACAAATCTGTTTTTAATATTTGATAACTTTCAAAATAATTGGTTTTCTTTGTCGTCATATATAGTTTATGGTATTTTATTTTATGCAGGCAAAACTTTATTCTGAGAAAAGGTCCCAGGCTTCATTCATTGGTCGGAAGATTCCATGGCAGGAAAATGACCAAGAGTGCCTGGGGGAGGGATTTCCAAGGGTCCTGCGAACTCCGACATCCTGGGAGTCCATGCGGTTGGCACACTCATTGTAATGATGACCAAGTATGTGAGGTGCTCACTGCGTGTCCGTGCAGATGCTATTTTTAAATTGAGGTCTACTTGTGACATATGTCAGAGCCTCAAGCTCTTAAGGGTCCAGATAGATGAATTTTGACAAATGTATACATTTCTTCAAACATCACTCTAAGCTATAGAGCATTACTACGCCCATAAAGTTCCTTTGTGTCCCTTATTGGTCTATCCCCTCCCTCCCAGCCCCAGCTAAGAGGTGACTACTGTTTTGTGCCACCCAAAATATCTTTTCCCTGTCGAGACTCATGTAGAGGGAGCCATGTTATGTGCTCTCTTTTGCACCGCTGTTTGCCCTCAGCATGTGCCTCTGGGATTCATCTCCGTGGCTGGATGAGTCTGTAGTTGCTGTGTCGTATCCCATTACATGAATTATATCCATCGTATGAATTATACTCTTTGTATTCTCATATTGATGAATTCAGATTGCCTTTATATTTTTTTCTTTTTGGTGTTACAAATGTGTGTACAAATCTCTCAGTCACTTGCATGGCAGTGGAGTGATGAATGGAAGGCCAGCTGTCAGGTGGACCCCATCCCCTCTGAGGTCCCCCAGGCCCGACAAGCTACAAATGTGACTCACTGGTGTGGAGCACCTGCTGTGATGTGGGGCCTTCCCTAGGCCCTGGGAGCATCTGAGTTTAGCCAGCACTCCGCCCATTGCTTTTGCTTTCTATGTGGTTTGGTTTGGCTCTCCAGGCATAGGCACTGACGAAGAGGGGACAGGAGGCACTAATACAACTTCAGTGATGACCATGATCCAGGCCATGTGCCACAGCTTTCAGGAAGTCTCCCATGAAACAGATAGTGTCGCCCCCATTTTATAGATGAGGAAACCGAGGCTTACCCTCAAGCTAGCACGTGAGTAAGAAGTGAAACCAAACACGCACATTCAGGATTAGTGGGTGTCATGGATGCTGAAGGTCATTCTCAGATCTCGAGTGAGGGGATGGGGGGACCTGAGCTGGCCCCTCTAAATAGGACACAGCTCTGACACTAGACCACAGGGAACACAGCTTTTTAAGTGAAGTGACACATTTCATGTTTGTGTCTTGTTTATGAAATGAATCATATAACAAGTTTATTTCCTGCCTTCTCCACTGGACTCTACATCATAAACGTATTTCCAAATCACATGTCTTCTACATTGTTTTCTGAAATGTTCTTTTGTATAAGAATACCATGTATTTCTTATATCTGATTTCCAGTTATTTGACCTTTTGGTTATTTCAGTTTTTTTTTTTTTTGAGATGGAGTCTCGCTCTGTCCGCCAGGCTGAAGTGCAGTGGTGCGATCTCGGCTCACTGCAAGCTCCGCCTCCTGGGTTTACGCCATTCTCCTGCCTCAGCCTCCTGAGTAGCTGCGACTACAGGTGCCCACCACCACGCCTGGCTAATTTTTTGTATTTTTAGTAGAGATGGGGTTTCACTGTGTTAGCCAGGATGGTCTCGATCTCCTGACCCTTGTGATCCGCCCGCTTTGGCCTCTGAAAGTGCTGGGATTACAGGCGTGAGCCACCACACCCGGCCAGTATTTTTTTATATTTTTCATTTTTGCTATAATTAGTAATACTGCAGTGAGCATTCATGTAGATAAACCTTTTTCTATTTTGCCAATTACTTCAGATACATTTCTTGAGAGGGGCATGTACCCTCTTGGTCTGTTGACACATATTGCTGAATTGATTCCAGAAAGGGAGGACCAAGTTATGCTTTCATCAACATTTTGGACACCCCCATTTTTTTTTTGCTCCTTGGCCAGTGCAATAAATAATGTTTTTAAACATTTTACCTTTTAAAAATAACTTTGCTAAGTTCACAAGGAAAACAAAGAGAGCAGGATCGCTTTAGTTTGCATTTATTTGATTGATGGGGAAGTTGGAGAGTTTTTTACAAGCTTGGAACTTGTGTATTTTTTCTGTTTGGGGAGTTGCTTATTTGTGGCCTGCGTCTGTTTTTCATCCCCAGATAGCACCCACTGGCTCCGGCAGGTGTCCTCGCCCTGTGCTGCTCCCAGAAGCCTGCAGGCTGCACTTGCCACCCGGCACTGGCCACCTACCCCAGCTTCCAGCCCGCTCTGCCTGGCCCAGCCATGGCTCTGAGCCCTCACCTCGGCCATGCCCGCTGTCTTGGCAGTGACCATGTGCCCTGTGCTCGGCTCTGCCTCCCAGCCAGGGCCATTGCTGCCTCCCCGGCTCCATTGCTAGTCCCACTCTGGCTGAGCATACCTCTAGGTCAGTCATCATGGAGACCGCCACCGGGTCCTTGGGGCTGATCCCAGGCTCCTGGTCTGTGCCCTCCCTGCTCCTGATGGGCTGGCTCCAGCCTCTTGGGCAGGATCTAGAACCTGGACACTGACCATGAACACACAGGAGAAAGAAAATACAATAATTTTGTCCTTAGGGAGGGCACAGCCACCGACATGGACAGACATTTTGATGTCACTAGTTCCAAATTCCTAACCCATGGCTGGGTTCCCACTTACAACAACAGGCTGTTTGTTGACAGGCCTGGTCTTGGACCTGTGTTTTCCTCTGTGTTTTTAGGGACTGGAGCTCACTGCCTCCCAGGGTGGCTGTTCCATTTCAGGCCAGTCTGCTTAGCTGACGCTTTGAGGCTGTAACATAGCACCCACTTATGGTCTTTGTTTGGGTTCTTCTGAAAGCAGAGACCAGGGCAAGGACTCAGGTGCAGACAGTTTGTTTGGGAGGGAGTTGGGCAAGTGAGGTAGGGAAGGGGAGAAGCTGATAAAAAGGAGTTGCCCCGCTGGTCACCATTGCAGGCAGCCAGGGCTCCAGGTCTCTGGGGATTCCGATGAAGTGTGCAGGGCAGGCCTTTGGGTGTTCCCTTGAAGGATGGGAGGCAGGGGCTCCCGATCTCTTGGGTGATTACTGTTTTGGGGAATGCCACATCCCATGCTCCGGGTTGCACCTGCTCTTGGGCAACGCAGTCTTCTGTGGCTTCAGAGGAGTAGTGAGACCCCACCGTGGGTACTGGTGGTGGGGTATTGACAAAGCGCATGGAGGCGACCACCAGAGCCGCACTCAAATCACAGGGCTGCAGGAAGGGGGTCTGTGTGTGCTTCACTTGCAGGACCACCCTCGGGGGTGAGAGGGGCATGTGAGGGGCTGAGACTGCAGAGTGAGTACCTGCATCAGGCACAACAATGGGACCTTCCATCCATTCTTTCTCCCGACCACCACCGATGTTGGCTCGAGATCCCCAGAGTAGAGGTGTCCTGGCTACACCTGAGAAGTCTTTGTGGGCTCCCTGCCTAGGCACTGTGCTGTCCAATGTTGGGTCTCAGGCCTCCACATCATTGACCCATGGCATTTCCCAAAGTGGAACATCAATATCTGGAGAGAAAATTCTATGACCAAGTAAGTCTGGGAAACCTTGTATTTTGTATCCCCTCTGGGAGAGTCACAGTGGAAATTCACATAGTAAAGGCTCTGAGAAGTCCTGCAGCCAAGAAATGTGTTTCACTTTGTTGACTCCAGGGTTTACCTCCCTTGACTGACTATGGGGCATCAGCCTAGCAGCATCTGAGGAACACACTTGCCGAAGCCTCATTCTGTGGTGTACACCCTGGAACTGACTGTGTATCCTTATATGTAACCACAGTCACGGTCACTGCTTCGAGGTGAAGATCAATGCATGCCTCTCCTTGCCCTCCCAGACGAAGTGCATGTGGCGCCTTGCTGCCAGCTGGACTTCCTGGAGCCCTCTGGGGTAGATGGCCTCTTCTGAAGCCAGGGCTGCCTCACCCATGTGCAGAGGGGCGCTCTCCCTGCTCCTCTGCCTTCTGGCTGGGGCCCAGCCATGCTGTTATTATTCCAACTTGCTGGAGCTCCTGGAGGGGACCCAGTGCTTCCTGCATGAAGACTCACCCTGGCAGCTCTCTCCCCACCAATGCAGAGACCCCTCTCCCCCAGGTCTACTTGGGTGGCCCCCATGTGTCCTCCACTTCCCTCTCATTTTAGTGAATGATGAAAGTTCTCAAGATCAAGATCAAAAGGATTTCTAAGGACAGAACCAACACATTGGCAGCTTCTTAAAGCCGAGCTCAGCAGCAAGGTGCTGGATGCCAGGCAGAGAAAGGGGCTGAAATGGGCCTGCAATGCTAGTGTGGGAGAGTGCCCTGATGACTGGCAGTCTCTGTGATTGCTGCGGTTGTTCAAGCTCAGCTGGCCACAATGCCTCTCTTTTCTGTTTCTATTTTTCTCTTAAGCCTCAACTACTGTTCCAGAGCTGAGCCTTCTCAGGATTCATTGCAGCCAATGGTCCATTTTCTTTGGATCCCATTTGGGGTGATCTTCCCTGCTTTTATCTTACTTCCCAGGCCCCTCTAACCTCGACCCTTCAATTTTTCCTAAGTTCTGGAATACATAAAGGGGCAAAACCTCCATCCTGATGGCAAACACAGCCTTTTCAATGCGGGAAGATGTGCTTTCTTTGGTGCTGGGGACATTTTTGCCTTGGTACTCAGTGACATTGTAAGCTTGACAGGCCCCTCTTTTCTGCCAAAGGAGAGGACAGGCAAATATATTTTAGCAATGGCAGAAGAAAGTAATTGAAGGGTGTGGAGGTGCCCTAGGCTTCTGATATGGTTTGGATCTGTGTCCCTGCCCAAATCTCATGTTCAGTTGTAATCCCCAGTGTTGGAGATGGGGCCTGGTGGGAGGGGACTGGATCACGGGAATGATTTCTCATGAATAGTTTAGCACCATCCCTTTGGTGCTATTCTCATGATAGAGTTCTCATGAGATGTAGTTGTTTAAAAAAGTGTGTAACACCTCCCCCGCC
Organism: Pan paniscus; assembly: GCF_029289425.2. NCBI lineage: Eukaryota > Metazoa > Chordata > Mammalia > Primates > Hominidae > Pan > Pan paniscus. The sequence goes on along the minus strand of NC_073264.2, from coordinate 100,167,640 downwards.
CTCCTCCTGCTCTGGCCATGTGAAGTGCTTGCTACCCCTTTGCGTTCTGCCATGATTGGAAGCTCCCTGAGGCCTCCCCAGAAGCAGAAGCTGTTATGCTTCCTGTACAGCCTGCAGCAAGGCTTGCCCCTGTCTGGGAAGGGCGAGGAGAGGCATGCATAGATCTCCACTTCAAAGCAGGAACCATGACTGTGGTTATGTATAAAAATACACAGTCGGCTCCAGGGTGTACGCCAGAGAATGAGGCTTCAGCAAGCGCGTTCCTCAGATGCTACTAGGCTGATGCCCTGTAGTCAGTCAAGGGAGGTAAACCCTGGATTGAACAAAGTGAAACTGCGCAAGGACAGACGAACACAGCATCCTTTCACTCCTCATGGCCTTTTGCATAAACCTGCTCCAGCTCAGGCGTCTTTGCTTCTTTGAGCCCCAGTTCTTCATCCATAAAATAGAGCTAAGATCATAGACCTCACTGGGCTGTCGGGAGAATGGAACAGGCTTCTGCTCTCACAATGCCTGCCAGAGCTAGGGTGGAACGAATGCTCTCTTTCTCCCTCAACTGTGATGTGAGTACCTGTACTAGCCTATCCTCACACTGCTATAAAGAAATACCCGAGAATGGATAATTTATAAAGGAAAGAGGTTTAATTGACTCGCAGTTCCACATGGCTGGGGAGGCCTCAGGAAACTTGCAATCATGGTGGAAGGCAAGGGGGAAGCAAAGACCTTTTTCACATGGTGGCAGGAGAGAGAAGAGTGAGGCTGGGAAAATGCTAGACGCTTATAAAACCATCAGATCTCATGAGAACTCCCTCATTATCAGGAGAACAGCATGGGGGAAACTGCTCCCATGATCCAGCCACCTCCCACCTGATCTCTCCCTTGACATGTAGGGATTACAGGGATTATAATCTGAGATGAGATTTGGGTGGGGACACAGAGCCAAACCATATTGGTACCTTACACCACACATTGGTGGGGTATTTGTAAATCAAGTAGAGGGAATGATTAGATGACTTCCAAGATATTCCATGAGAAAGCAAGTTGTCACCTGCAAAGCACCGGACACATCATTGCAATTATCCTCACCTCAATGTCACCAGGTCTCATGACACCCAGTGATGCGGTATTAAATGGATCTGTGGAAAAATAGGTCATTGATTTCTCAGCCCACAAAATTTTACAATTTAGTGGTTCTAAGATGTCTCTATGGACCTGATGTGATGTTGGAAAAAAAAAAAAATCCTTTGGAGCCAGACAGACATGAGTTTGAAGCCTGGTGCTACCACTTCATAGCTATGTGACCTCGGGCAAGCCAGGTTATCTCTCCCTGGCATAGTTTGCTTATCTGGAAGGTGGGAAGACCACATCCTGACTCACAAGGCTGCAGGGCGCTCCAGTGAGGTCCTGATAAGTGTCCTGGTGATAGGACGGGGCTGTAGAAACAAGCCCAGAGGAAATTGTGATGGGGTGGGAAAGGAACTAAGTTCAGCATAAGATGGTCTTGGTTTAAATCTGAGGTCACTTTCTTATTGGCTGGATGACCTTGGGCAGGTCAGCTGGCTTCAGTTTTTCTTGACCATAAAATGGAATGAGACGGAAGAGCAAAGGCAGGAGAGTGGGTAGCAGTGCTCTGCAGTGAGAAGACCCCATTCTCTTGTCCTCGGCAGCTCAGGGGGGCCTATAGCTCAGTTCCCAGGGTTACGAGCAAACACTGTCGCCCCAACTAGCCCTTTGAGGAAGCTTGGGATGTGTCAGACATGGCAGCCCACCCATGCTCCACCTTAGGGACCTGCTGACCAGCCCACAGAGCCCAAGGGGCAGCCCTTTGGACATATGGCCACGTGGCTGTGGCTGCAGCTGGCGGGACCAGCTTAGGGTGGACACCTCACCTAATGGTAAATTTTGTTTTTCCTCCTTGGAAACTTCTCTTGGAATTAGAACCCAGGGAGGCTGAATTGGGTGGCTCTGTGGGCTTGACCTGTGAGGGGTTGACAGCCATGGCGACTGCCTCTGGTGGCCTGTGCCCCAGCAGATGAAGCCAATCTGTGGAGAAGAGAGAGGGGAGAGGCAGAGGCAGGAGGGCAGGAGACCCCAGAGAAACGGGTTGTGTGTGTGTGAATGTGTGTGTGTGTATGAATGTGCATGTGTGAATGTGTGTGCGTCTGTGAATGTGTGTGCGTGCATGTGTGAATTTGTGTGGGTGTGAATGTGTGTGTGCACACGTGCGTGTGTGCATGTGTGAATGTGTGTGCATGCATGTGCGAATTTGTGTGGGTGTGAATGTGTGCATGCATGTGCATGTGTGTGAATGTGTATGCGTGTGTGAATGTGTGTGTGCATGGGTGAATTTGTGTGGGTGTGAATGTGTGTGTGCAGGCACATGCAACGGTGTGAATGTGTGTATGTGTGCATAAATGCGTGGACATGAATGTGTGTGTGCATGTGTGCCTGTTGATGTGTGTGTGCGTGTGTGTGTGTGTCAGATATGGGGGATAAAGCCGGAGAAAAACACAAACTTCTGTTCTCCACGGTTGGCCCCAAGTGTCAGCCCCACTTTGTTGTCCTCCTGCCCCGAGATTTCAGTTGCCCCTCCCCTGCCTCATCCCCTCACCCTCTGTCCCCTGTTTGAGCAGATTGAGTGGGATTCCTCTCCCGGTGGTCATCATGTCCGGAAAACACCAAGCTGGTGTCCCTAGTTCATGGAAACCGAGGCTCAGTAATAGCCAGGCAGGTGTCTGGGCCGTCGCGTCCGACACCTGGGCACCCGTCAGCCTCCCGTACCCTTGAGCTGCCTCTCTGTGGGTGGCTTCCAGAGCAGGACCATCACTGGCTCCTGGCGTGGGCAGTGGAGACAGCGTCAGGATGAGCAGGCGGCCTGCTCTCTAATGCCTCAGGAGGAGGGGCCGAGCTGATGAGCTAAGGCCATTTTCTCTGTTGATCTTGGCTGGCCACACCCTGGAGCCAGGGGCCTGTCTGGGGATCACAAACCAGATATTGGAATTCTGGGTTCCAGGTGGATATTCTCTGGGTTGAGCAAGGAGTCCAGGAACAGAGATTGGGCACGAGTCCCTTGAGGCCAGTGTCCGGTCTGTTTCCAACCGGGCTCCTTCTTGTGTGTTCCTCCCAGTGTGGGCCAAGAGCTGGGCCTCCCTGACAGGCAAGGACTGCAGGACACAGGGCTTGGCGGGGCTGAGGATAAAGGCCCAGGAGTCCCACACTTCCCGGGAACCCTCTGGGCCCCGAGCTCCCTCGGCGTCCTGTCCTGCCCTCTGTCTGCTGCCCCACTCCCATGCATCTCCTCCTTGACTCTGAACTCAGGGAGACAGCTTTGTGCCCGCAGAACATGGCTGGATGTTTTGCAGTGATTAAAGAATGAGTGTTCTTGAGCAAAGGAAGCCTTTGAGAAGAGAGGAGAGCAGGGGGCACTGGGCCTCCTTGTGAGGTCTGCAGCCCATGGCCTGCCGGGAAGCGTCTGGAAGAACCTCACCATGGACCCTCCCTGCAGTCTGGATGGCCCAGGCCTTAGTCACTCAACATACATGATATTGAACTGTGAAAGATCTCCAACCTGTGTCCGAAAGCCTCCATATATGCCAATTACAATACAGCAACCCATGTTGGATTTGCTTCCAATTTGTAATTAGAGTTGATAAACAAGGGAAGCCTGCATTTATTAGATGGCTGGTTTGGAAGCCTCACTAACCATTTTCTGTGATCGGTTTCAATTGTTTCTTTCCTGCATGTGAAAAATGCACTGTGATGTAATTTGAATACGGGTCTACTTTATGGGGTGGAACTGTCAGTCATCCTGACTCAGGAGTTGGGCTGGACTGCTGGCCAAGACTCACTGGGGGCCCACCAGACACTTCGCTGGAGTTTCGACTCATCCGTGGAGCTCCAGCCAAAGGCAATTGTTGATTTGCATTCTATGAAGAATCCCACTTTTTTTGCTTTCTCCAGATAATTTTACTCCCTTTTTAAGAACTCCTCTAGCCAAAAGTGATTACTCTGAGGCTTATGTCCTGGAAAGTCCTGGAGTCAGAAAGAACCGAATTTGAAACATGTCGTGTATCTTCTGTGTTATGATTGGCAAGTCATTTTCCTTTCCAGGGTTTCATATGCCAAATGGGGCTAAAATAGCTTACACTGGAAACGTATTTTTTGCATCAGATGAGACAGCAAATAAAAAGGCTTTGCAGGTTTAATAAAAACTCAAACTACACTGTATACATTTTCTCAAGTATTGCTAGTTAAATAGTTAAAAAATGAGCTGGCCATCACAAGGCATGTTGTTTAGTCAAAAAAAGTGACTCCTGCATGTTTCATTTAGTCATTCTGCAATTATTAGGCACCATCTGTTTTCAATGACGTGCGATGTATTCTGTTGAAAATAAAATGGCTTTAGATACCATCTTACTGTCTGGTAAGAGAAAGAGGACGTGGTATTGATAATGGCAAGGTCCCTTCACCCTAGGCTATTTCTTTATTTTTATTTTACTAAATGTATTTACTAAATCAAATTAGAATATATTTGGAATAAGGCTGGGGACAAAAGAATTTAGCTCTAGTGTTTGAAATAATCAAACATCTGGAAGAAATATGATTGTTAAGGTCCAGTTTTATGCCGTGAGTCATGGGCATTCTTGCCATTGGAGTGTTGGGCTTCTGGGTGCTCTAGAGAGTTCTAGGTCTCAGGCTGGACAGCCTGACCATTAAAAACGGCCGAGCCAACGGCATAGAGTCCATGGCTGCCTTCACAGGCACGCGACCTGGGCAATCACACGAGTTCTTGTGCTCAAAAGGGCCCCATGCTTGCGTTAATGCTCTGATCTTTGTGTCTTGAAATTCTTTTTTTAAAAAAATTTTTCTAAAAAAATTAAGTTCTGGTGTACATGTGCAGGATGTGCAGGTTTGTTATATAGATAAACACGTGCCATGGTGGTTTGCTGCACCTACCAACCCATCACCTAGGTATTAAGCCCAGCATGCATTGTGTGTTGTTCTTCTCCCTGTGTCCATGTGTTGTCATTGTTCAGCTCCCACTTATAAGTGAGAACATGCAGTGTTTGGTTTTCTGTTCCTGTGTTAGTTTGCTGAGGATAATGGCTTCCAGCTTCATCCATGTCCCTGCAAAGGACATGATCTCGCTCCTTTTCCTAGCTATATAGCATTCCATGGTGTATACGTGCTACATTTTCTTTATCCAGTCTATCATCGATGGGCATTTTGGTTGATTCCGTCTTTGCTATTGTGAATAGTGCTGCAGTGAACACCGGCGTGCATGTATCTTTATAGTAGAATGATTTATATTCCTTTGGGGATATACCCAGTAATGGGATTGCTGGGTCAAATGGTATTAATTTTATTCCCAAACTTAGGTTTTGTAAGTGAAGTTCAATGGGACAATGGAGCATGTGCCTTGAGTGCAACGTGCATGTCCCTGCTCCCTGCTGTCCCATTCACATGTGGCCTTCTCAATGTCTCCTTGACAGAATGTTAGTGGACCCCCCGGTGTGTAGAAGTTCAGCAAGATTAAAAGCCAATACAAGGTGAGCATGTCCTGGAAAACTTTCAGCTTCCATAGAATGTTGGCAGAATATGCACGTATGAAGAAGTGAAATAAAGAAGTGGAGTTAATTTTCTGCAGCGTTTCCATATTTCTGGTAAGAATGAAATAAACATGCATACACAAGCTGCAAAGTACAAATTGTATAATTTTGCTTATTCTATGCATGAGTTAAATGCTCTTATATTTGTGTTTAAACTGGAATTGCACGATATAAAGATGTATGATACACTTCATGCTAATAATTTACGTTTAATTTTTCTTTACTTAGAATGACAAATACATAGCAAACAAAGACACCGTGAAAAGTAGGGAGAGAGAGGAAGGAACAGTGAGGGTACATTTCAGTACCTTGCAGGGCACGTTTTTCCTGCTTTTGGAGCAAGTGCCTCTGCTTCTACATTTTATACTGTGCCCCACAGATTATGCAGCCACTGCTGACCAAGTCTTTCGTTGGGATTGAGACACAGATATATTACACCATATTCTAGCAGGATGAGGGTTTGCAGAAGCTCATATAACAAAGTGTCCAGAATTAGAGTTGAACCTACTCTACCAAGGCTTCATAGGAATAACCAGGTGGTGGGAATTGGTGAGAAGGAATCTCTTCCTTTTGGAAGTTGGATTTTCCTTGGAATTGTATATATGTGGTGTGATTATTCTTGTGGTGGACTAAGGCCCAGAGAAGTGCAGTGTTCCACTCAAAGTCACACAGTTCATCAGCTGCAGGGTAGACCTGAACTCAGGCATCTTACATCCTGATGGCCAGAGTCCTCGGCCTATCTTTTCTACTCCACAGTTGGAAGCCAGGTGGGCATGTTTCCTCATCTGTGCCTCTTTGATTGTGTCATGTGCACTCATTCTTCAAACATTCAGTGAGTTCTACCTTGTGTTGGGTCACAGGCCTGGTGCTGGGGAGATAGCTGTGCTAGCAAGGAGTGTGGGCTACTGGTTATGAGCTTGGTTTCTGGAGATGGACAGAATTGGGTTCAGAGGGCAGCCCTCCCCCTCATTAGCTAAGTGATGCTGGCCATATCCATAGAGCATTTGAAGAGTTCCTGCCCTGCCTGGGGCCATTAGTATGGCAGTGAGCAGATGGGTGCACTTCCCTCCTGGAGGCTAGAGCTAGGGAGATAGACATCAACAAAGCTACTACAAAAATATTTATTTACTGTGTGGTAAAGGCTATGAAGGAAATGTGCAGGATTCAAAGGGAGATTGTAACAGAGAAAGTTACCAAATTTTTAAAGTCTCATTTTCCCACCTGCAAAATGGGAATAATAAAACCTATCTGAGAGGTTCATGGGGAGAATTAAGAGAGATACTTCAGGCCAGGTGTGGTGGCTCATGCCTGTAATCTCAGCACTTTGGCAGGCTGGGGCAGGCAGATCACTTGAGCTCATGAATTTGAGACCAGACTGGGCCACGTGGCGAAACCCCATCTCTACTAAAAAATACAAAAATCAGCCAGGTGTGGTGGTGAGCGCCTGTGGCCTCAGCTACATGGAGGGCTGAGGTGGGAGGATCACTTGAGCTGGGAGGTGGAGGTTGCAGTGAGTCGAGATCACGCCACTGCACTCCAGCTTGGGCAGCAGAGTGAGACCCTGTCTCAAAAAAAAAAAAAAAAAAAAAAAGAGAGAGAGGTACCTTATGTGTGTACTAGCTGCTTTTAAAGGGAACTATTTGGGAAGCACAAATTTGGCCCAAATTTGGACCACTGAACTCTTTTGCCTTCCTTTAACATACGATGTCCATACTTTATCTTTGAAAGAAAATCAACTATTATATTTATTCTCAATAAACGAAGTTTCCTTTCAACTATTAATAATTATTGTTAGCTATATTTATTATAGACAGAGTTGTAGTTTAAAAGAATCTGGAAAAACCCTAACAGTTCACAAAACATTTGGGGTAAAAATTTAAATTTCTCCCAAGTACTATATGATGGTATTTACTTGGATCATTCACCAATTAAATGTTCCTTCTATTTAATAACATCATCTAGACACCTACAGGAAAGATCCCACTGTGAGTAACCTCACCTACATTTTCCCACTGTGAGTAACCTCACCTACCTTTTGTCTTATTCAAGCCTTGAGACAGGGCCCTTGCTTTGTATATAATTTTTTTGGCCAATGCTAATACAATGGTCTATAATAAATATATTCAATTAAATAATATAAAGTACTAACACATAGTTTTCTTATGAATATTTAATCTCATGTTTATAGTAATATTTTTCTTCTAAGGACTATATGCTTAAATATTTATTCTCACCAGGAATTGTATTTTGTATCATGATAGAAGTTGGGAAAATGATTAGGAAAACTCAGTGATTACCTGGGGAATAAAAACAGCATCATATGAAACTTAGGTGAAAATAAAATATACCAAAAAAAAAACCTCCATAAAATGTTAAAGTATAACCATTTCTAAATGATCACTTAAAAAGGGTTCCAAAGAAACATTTCTTCTAGTTCCTGTTGTAACATACAAGTTAATATTAAAAATTCTTGAATAAAGACGATGGTTGTAAAATTCCGTGAATACACTGAAAACCAATGAATTAAACGGAGGAATTGTACAGTATATTGGTATGTGAATTATATCTCAATAAAGCGGTTTTTAAAAAGACTGAAAAAACCTCTCCAAAAACCGAATGTCACTCTTCTCCCCTTTTTGTTAAAATGAGCAGAGGGGCTGCTAATAACTATATTCTGTCCTCCAGCCATCTGCTGAAGGGCTTCTCTAAAACCAGTCAGCTAAACAACCAAACAGCCAAACCTAAGCCTGTATTCCACAGCTGCTGTGAACAAGGACACACAAGGCCGCTTTCTTTAGGAAGTTTCCCCTGCGCTCATGAGGGGGATGAAACGTGCCGTCTTCCCTGATGTTTCATCCTGGCTCTGTTGGGTTGTTTTTGGTGACACTGAACAGAAAATCTGGCCCAGTGAGGCATACATAATGGCCCTCATATGTAAAGAGAAGTCCAGAGGTATGTGAGTTTCAGGTGCTGAATATCAGGGGTTGGGTGGGTGCTTGGTTCTGATTTTTTGTGATTCTCTGGGTCCTGCTTGATGTGTGAGCTTCACCCTTGGGCTGGTAGCAAGATGGTGGCAGCAGCAACTCTTGCTTCCCATGAGCCTCTTCTTATCATCTGGGACGACTTTTCCCAGAAGCACCAGGGAGAGGCCCCTCATGCCACATCTCATTGGCCAGAAGTGAGTCACATGTTCACACCGGAACTCATTGCTGGCTCAAGACATGGAGTTACGCCATCTGGCATAGACCAATCAGGGTCTCCCCCAGAACGGGGCTTGCCAGTTCCTGAATTCCATGGTGAGCTGGCAGTTTCCCTGAGCACCATCAGGGCTTCTGATAGGAAGAGACAGCAGGCGAATGCATGCTGGGAAGCAGCCGTACGTTCTCCCTGGGCTTCATCCTGCTTGCCTATCTATACTTTGTGCCCCTTTTCTGGATGCCTGAAGGTCAAGGCCAGGGTCTTTCTTATCTCTGAGTCTTCCTCACTGCCTGATACCCAGGCTGTAATCCTGGGAGTGAGCTGATTAGATTGCTTTCTTTTTAAAGGGAATTAAAACAAAAACCCAAATGCTATGAGCGCATCACGAATATGTAGACACTGCCATCCGCTGTTGTCTTTGGTGGTACTTAAAAAAAAAAAAAACACCTTAGCACTGACAGCATGCTTACAAACCTGCTATATCTGCAGTGAGCAAACAATTTCATTTTGCAACAATAACAGGCAACTCCTGACGCACGTTCATGCTAACCGCTTCTTTTCGGCAGGCAGCCATCTCCCCTCTGTTGGTGAAATTGGCCTCTCCTCCTCTTCCCGGTATCTTCTCCCAGAGTCTACATCCTTGGGGTGTTTGCTCATAAGCTCAAATCAGGCAAATTCCCTCTTTTTAATACACGGAGGCATACACAAAACATTAATACTAAAACAAAACCTACCTGCACACAGATCCTTTTTTATCTGTGATGTTTGTCTTCAAACTTCCAAAATTTGTTTTCAATCCATCCTTGAAATCCAGAGGAACTTTCTCTGGATCATTAACAATGGAATGTCAACAGAAAGCGAGGCCTGCCACTGTGCATAAGAAATGGGTGTGGAACCAAGGAGAGAAAAAAGAGGAAGAGTGGAAGAATCTTTACTCCCTCCCTTCAAAAAGTCACACTTTACTATTTCTCTCTCATTTTCATCAATCACCAGGGCAATACCCCCTAGATCAATGCATTAACTTGTTTGTTTTTTACAATGAAGAAAACTTCATAGCCTCATCATTCATTCCAGAGTGTGGGGGAAAAAAACAAAAGCCAGCCACCGAAATTTGCATGGTGCTCAATTATACATTAGTGAACATCACTTGGCAATCTGTTCATATCAATTTAATTGGATTTTAATACTGCCTCTGATCTTGTTTTCTAATTAACAGCAGTGCTTGGAAATAAAGCAGAACCATGCACCCAGCAACACCTTTGATCTCGACCATATGGAGCCCCACCAAGCTCTGGAAAAAAAATCTCCCTTGCCTCCACAGCCGGCCGAGAGAAGCGGGGGCCCCCAGATGGCCAGATACCATGGGCGCCCGCACCCCATGGCTTGTCTTGTCTTCTGATTCGTCCCCAATGCAAAGGCAGGGGACTCGCTTCTCACGCTGGAGGCAAATCCGTGTCCCCAACGTTGGTGAGGTTGACAGTTTTCACAACTCGGTTTTGGGGGGGGAAATATTTGAGTAAACAGCCCTGACCCTGTTGGGTTTGTTTTATAGTGGAATCTCACCATCAGGACAGAGCAAAAATGTCATGGGCCCCTAGACCAGTGTGGAAAGCTCACTAAACCATTTTTCCAGCTGAGGCTTTTTCCTCTCTTTCTTTTGTTAAATCCTTGGGTCTCTAACTTTGCTGATCATCGTCTTGAGAATTGACCACATGGGAAGACTGATTTACACACTGGGTCAGCCTGAGAAGGAAAAAGCCCATGACCAATGACATCGGGGGGCCCAGAGGGAAGCCGGCTGGGGCAGAGGGAGCAAGTGGGCCGTGGCCAAGGGCCAAGGACCTGCATCCTCATCTTCCTCTCACCAGCGTGGGGATTGGCAGGTTTAAGAGGCAGTTAGGAGAGGCAGGTGTGAGTAATGGGAACAGCACTGGCTTTCACCAAGCAACAAGGTTCGCGGCAGTCGTCATGTGACCTCGGGCACGTGACTCCACCTCTCTGTGAGGCAGTTTGCTCATGGATTCTTCGGCAATTCTGAAACATGAAAGTGCCAAAAGTCAACGCTTTGATAATTTCATAGCAGACTCATGTGGCAGCAAAGCCTGACCTGAGCTGACGTGAGACTATTTGTAATCTTTATTTATGCTGCTTAATGCAGGTACTCATTCATTCTGCTGTGGAAATAGTCCTGTCTGGGACAGTTGAAGGCTGCCCTAGACTCCATTGGGATATTATATGTTTACTTTTGTAAAATCCAAAATATCCTGGATTCTAAACCACACTGGGCCCCAGGAATTTAAGAATAGGGATTTTGGACCAGAGCCTTCCTCTGGGATGTCAGTTAATCAACCTAGAGCAGTGATTCTCTCCAGGGTGATTTTATTCCCCAGGGAACATGTACCAATGCCTGGAGACATTTTTTATGATTGTAATGTGTGTGTAGGGTTCCCACTGGCGTCTACTAGGCAGAGTCCAGGGATGCTGCTAAACATCCTACAATACCATAGGACAGACAAAGAATACTCCAGTCCCAAATGCCCATCATGCTGAGAGTGGGAAACCCTAATCCATAGAATAGTACACATTCCAGCTTTATTCTTATTTCACCACTCTGAGCTCCTCTTCCTTCATCTGCCAATTGGAGAGCATGAACAACTGCCTCCAAGAGTTCTGGGGAAACTGTATGAGACAGTAGACGTGACTGTGCCTTCTGAACTTTACCGCTCAATAGAAAAATGAAAGATAGTTTACTCATTCAAAAAATAAAGTGTCGGCTGGACCTGGTGGCTCATGACTGTAATTCTAGCCCTTTGGGAGGCCAAGGCGGGTGGATTGCTTGAGCCCAGGAGTTAGAGCAACATGGCAAAATCTGTCTCTGGAAAAAAATACAAAAAAATTACCTGGGCGTGGTGGCACACGCCTGTGGTCCCAACTATTTGGGGGTCTGAGGTTGGGGGATCACCTGAGCTCGGGAGGTCGAGGCTGCAGTGAGCCGTGATTGCACCATTACACTCCAGCCTCGGTGACAGAGAAAGACCTTGTCTCAAAAAAACATAAAACCACCACAAAAAAGAATAAAGTGTGTTCTTTGTAACCCTGGTCTTCATGATAAACACCTGTGTATACACCATGGGAGCTAGGCAGTGTGCAAGACACGTGGAGAGGGATTCATGGTCTCCCTTTTCAGGGAACTTGTAGCCTAGTTACTCTCCTGCTAGAGGTAACCATTTATAACTTGATCTATAATTTAGATGTTCTTGAAAGCAATATTTCCTTTGACTTGTTTTAACCTTTAGACTTCCCACTTTCCGAAGAACCCCAGCCCACGCACACACATCCCTTGTTGCTAATTAGAGAACTTTGATATGCAGGAGAAAGCACTAATAAAGAACCGTAAATAGCAGGTCCTGCCTGGCTCCTGCCTCCTCTGAGCTCCTCTCATTCCAGCTGGAACCACTTCACCCCTACTTGCAGGCTTAACCCCAAAGCTAGATTTCAGGAACAGCATTGCCTATGTAGTGGGGGCCCTGGAGCAAGGAGCTCTCTACTCTGTTAGCTCAGCTTTGAGTCTTCATGGATTTAATCCACCCCCACACTTGTGGACTGTCTGTGGCCTGTGGGCTTTGGTCTTGTCCCAGGTCCTGGTCTCCTGAGTCCCAGGTTTGGAAACTGGGCTTCTTTGCTGTGGTACTTCCTGGTGACTCAGGTTGTTCCAATCCCTTTACACTTTGCCCTTCCTTGTGCTGGTATAGGCTCTGCCTGCAGATATTGGATCCTGGCTCTTAGCAACCAGTGAATGGCAGACTATTTAGATGTTGCCTGCCTGTTCCCCGACCCCGTCCTTGGGTTCCTGTGACCCTGATCCTCTGTGAGGCAGGACATTTTATGGAATAGGCCATTCTGGGATGTAGAGGTCAATTCAAACTGTTATTGCTGGAACACAGTGACTTCTGCTTGAAGGACCTTTGATTGGCCACAGTCCTTGCTATAGTGTCCTACATTCACTCTGGTGTCTGGCCATTTCCAAGCCACTTGTGCCCTGCAGAAGTTACACAAGCTCCTTGGATGTCAACCAGCCTTTTGCCTTGGCTCAGATGTTAGATACACGCATGCCAAGCTCACATATACTTCCTTAAATATGACCAGGTGTATCGGTTATTATAAGTAATACTGGTTGCTGAAATAACCAATCCTTAAACCAGCTCTCAGGAGCTACAAAATAAAAGTTGATTTCTTGCTCATATCATCATCTAATGACCTTCACAAGCCTCTCCTGGGCAGATTATCTTCAAGTGGGGACTTGGGGTTCCTGGTGTTTTCTACTGTGTGGCTACACTGCCTTGGATTCCTTTGCTTCCAGCCATATGGATTGCAGGGAAAGAGACAATGAAGGTAATATGGGACTTTTTGGGGACCAGGCAGAGAACTGATGTATATGACTCTTACACCCACATTCAGTTGGCCAGAATTTAGTCACATGACCCAACCTGACTACAGTTGGGCTGGGAATTATAATCTCCCCATGCATCCTGGAAGAGGGAATGGGATTGAGGAGCCTCAAGATAATGATGGCCACAGTCCATCTTCCTGGTTGTCAAATCACTGTTTGACTTTTCCTCCTACACATAGAAGACACTCACCCTCTTCCCAAGGGGAAAATCCTCAAAAGCCATCCAGTTTCCATTCAGTCTCCACATCCAGCTGAAAGTCCAGGATTTCTGAGTGCTACGTTATCCTCTACATCTGGTCTAAATGTGGCTTCTCATGAGCCAGTGACTTATGCACCACAGTGACAAGCTACTTGTCCCCATACACCCAACATGAGGTGGTAGAACAAAGGCTAGGTCATTGCAATAAATACTTCCTTTAGGAAAACAGATGAGTGGAAGACATTAGCAGCCCCTGATTCATAACAGGTCTGAGATCCTCAGCCTGGGTGTGCATTATGAAGGCTCTCTGCACCTGAGTTCTGGGGACTGTCACTGATGAAGTTCTGGTCTTGGTCTCTGAGAGAAACCCCTGGGTACGTGTTTCTCTGCCGCTCCTGCCTCCATCCGTTAGGGGAGTCCCCTTGTTCATCTCTCTCCTTAGCCACCTCTAAAGTTGTTGTTGGGGGCATACTCTTCTTGGGGGCTGAACAGCCTTTGAAGGCTGCATTCTCCTTGAGGGGAGGTTGGGGGCTTCAATGTTTTTAATCCAAATCAATTATTGATTGCCTATGATAAGCTTTTATTCATATTTTTAAAAATTGAGGTATAATTTAAGTATGGTAAAATTCACCTTTAGTGCATACTTCTGACTTTTGACAAAGACTCATAATCATGTAACCGTTGCCACAATTGAGAATTAGGATAGTTCCATCACCTCCCCAAATTTCCACATCTTGTTTGTCATCAACCCCTCCCCCAACTCTAGGCCCTGGCAACCTCTGATCTGTTTTGGAATCATATAGTATGTAGCCTTTGGGTCTAACTTCTTGCACCATGCATAATGCATTTGGAATTCATCCAAGTTGTTTCCCATATTAATGAAACAGTTTATTTATTTTTATTGCCAAGTAATATTCTAAGTATATAGATGTCACCTCTTGAAGGACATTTTTGTTGTTTCTGTTTTTTTTTTTTGGCTGGAAATAGAATACAGCTGCTGTGAATAAATAGAACTTTCACATATAGGTTTTAAGTTTTCTTTTCTTTTGGGTACATAGAGAATGGAATTACTGGGTCATATTGTAAGTGTATGTTTAATTTTATGAGAAACTGCCAGTGTTTTCCAAAGCAGCAGTACCATTTTGCACGCCCACCATCAGTACACGGGAGTACCAGTTGCTTTCTGTCCTGTCAGCACCTGGTGTATGTCTTTTTCATTTTAGCCATTCTAATAAGTGTGTCGTTGTATCTCATTGTAGCTTTAATTTGCATTTCCCTAATAACTGAGCATGTGTTTATTTGACCTTTATCAATCTTATTCCATGATCGATCTCTTCAAATCTTTTGCCCATTTTGTTATCGAATTATTTTCTTATTTTGAGTTGTGAGAGTTCTTTGTCTACTTTGAACACAAGTCCTTTCTCTGTTATGCGATTTGCAAATACTTCTTCCTAGTCTTTTGGCTTGTGTTTTACTGCTTTTCTTCTTTCTTTCTTTCTTTCTTTCCTTCTTTCTTTCTTTCTTTTCTTTTTTTTTTGAGACAGAGCCTTGCTTTGTCATCCAAGCTGGAGTGCAGTGGCAAGCGACTCTCCTGCCTCAGCCTCCCAAGTAGCTGGGATTACAGGTGTCCGCCATCACTCCTGACTAATTTTTGTATTTTTAGTAGAGATGGGGTTTCATCATGCTGGCCAGGCTCATCTCGAGCTCCTAACCTCAGGTGATCTGCCCGCCTTGGCCTCCCAAAGTGTGATTACATGCATGAGCCTCTGCACCTCGTCTGTCTTTTACTGTTTCTTAACAGTGACTTTTAAGAGCAGAGCTTTCATTTTGATGAAGTCTAATTTATCAATTTCTTTCTTAAAGGTTGTGATTTGTGATGCTGTATCTAAGAAATCTTTACCTAAGCCAAGGTCACAAAGTGTTTCTCCTGTTTTCTTCTAGAACAAAATGTGTTTTAAGTCTTGAATAGTGAAAGGCCTTTAGAATTCAGACTTTTGCTTTCTTTAGATACATAACCCTGAAGAATTTAGTAAGCTTCTGATCCATTTGCCTGGCTCCATTCTGTGTACTGGTAGCCACACCCAAAGTCCCTTTTGAGGTGTGGTTCTCAGATGGGTTTCATTTCTTTGCTTTCTCTCCCCTGCCTTTCTCTCTCTCACTCTCTTTCGATTTACTGGTGTTTCTTTGGAGTTAAAAGGCTTGAATAGAAATGCCACACCCTTAATCTGAATCTTTGCTTCAAGTTCCTTTACCCAACTCAGAAGATTTCCTAGGCCTTTGCCCTTCAAACCTTTTAAAATCCCATTTCTGACTCCTGGGGACTTGAAGCATTTGGCTTTTCTAACCTGGCCAAATCCCAAATTTCTGGATTCTCTAATTCTCCTTCCATTCTGCTTGCAAACTGGTCAAATCTTTCCTCAGCTTATCTTTCTTTAATAGTTTTCCAGATGCACTCAAATGTAGCTGAAACATGCAGATTATGAATGCTGTGTTTTCCAACCGCTTCTCTAGAGCTGTAAGTTCAGTAGCCACAAGTTCTGCCTGCCACATAATCACAGGCTTAGAAAGTGCCTTTCCCTGGATAACTTAAATGTCCAGCCATCTATCCTGCAAAATCTGTTTCCTCACCTCCTGATACTTGACTGATAATCTGATGACATCTATTTTAGAATATAAAGAAATCTGCACCCCTCTTTTGTCTCCTTGTTTTGTTAATCAGGATAAGAAACAGTAGTTGCTATAACAAACAATCCAGCATTTCAGTGCCTTAACATAACAAAAGCTTACTTTTGACTTGTGTTAGAGTCCATTGAGTTTCCTCTGAGTACTGACTGGGCTTCTTCCACAGTGCAGCTCCCCTATGTCCACAGCCTTTTACCTTCAGCCACGAGGACAGAGGAAGCAGAGGGAGCATGAAGTAGCCTATAGAGTGAATTGGAGCTGGACTTGACAGGTGCCTGTGTGTCCACTCCCATTCCATTGGCCAGAACCGAGGCACATGGCCCTAACATCACTGTGAGCAACATTGGAAAGTGTAGTCTTCCTGTGTGTCCAAGAAGACAGGAGTGGTGAGAATCTCGCTGGATCCATCCTAGAACTTTTTCTGTGGCAAAGAGATGGGGGTTCTCCCCTGAGTTAGATCTCTCCTGGCTCTTTTAAGGATTCTGTATTGAGTAAAACCTCAGCACCTTCTTAAAATCCATCCATTCAGTGATTTATTGGTGAGCATTTGAACCTGCCAGGCATAGTGTTTGGAAGGGAGAGGTGGGAGGGGAAGGGGGTGGTCCTAACATGTAGTAAGTAGCTTCTATGTTTCTAGCACTTGAAATGATTATTTATTTATTTATTTTTGAGATGGCGTCTTGCTCTGTTGCCCAGGCTGAAGTGTAGTGGCGTGATCTCGGCTCACTGCAACCTCTGCCTCCCGGGTTCAAGTGATTCTCCTGCCTCAGCCTCCTGAGTAGCTGGGACTACAGGTACCTGCCACCACGCCCAACTAATTTTTGTATTTCTAGTAGAGACAGGGTTTAACTTGTTGGCCAGGCTAGTCTCGAACTCCTGACCTCAGGTGATCTGCCTGCTTCAGCCTCCCAAAGTGTTGAAATTACAGGCGTGAGCCATCACACCTGGCCTGAAGTGATTATTTACTCCCCACAGTGATAGAGATACCTGTTTTATCCCCCTTGGACAGATGAGTGAACTGGTTCTGAAAGGTGATTGTGCCCAAGGTCACAGAGCTAATAACCTGATGAACCACAATTACATCCTACATTCATTCTACATGACTAACCTATGTTTGTACCACAAGGAGGTTTATATCCTCTAATTATAGTCTGGTGCGGGACACAGACATCAAAATCCAGTGAGACAAGTGGACATGGTATTGTCAGAGTACTGGCCACCGTAACTGGGGGTGGAGGATTTCATGCGCGTCCCTGTGAAGAGACCACCAAACAGGATTTCTGTGAGCAATAAAGCTTTTAATCACCTGGGTGCAGGCGGGCTGAGTCCGAAAAGAGAGTCAGTGAAGGGAGATAAGGGTGGGGCCGTTTTATAGGATTTGGGTAGGTAAAGGAAAATTACAGTCAAAGGGGGTTTGTTCTCTGGCGGGTAGGAGTGGGGGTCGCAAGGTGCCCAGTGGGCAGGAGTGGGGGTCGCAAGGTGCTCAGTGGGGGTGCTTTTTGAGCCAGGATGAGCCAGGAAAAGGACTTTCACAAGGTAATGTCATCAGTTAAGGCAAGGACCGGCCATTTACACTTCTTTTGTGGTGGAATGTCATCAGTTAAGGTGGGCAGGGCATATTCACTTGTTTTGTGATTCTTTAGTTACTTCAGGCCATCTGGGCGTATACGTGCAGGTCATAGGGGATGCGATGGCTTGGCTTGGGCTCAGAGGCCTGACATTCCTGCCTTCTTAATAAGAAAAATAAAACAAAATAGTGTTGAAGTGTTGGGGCGGTGAAAATTTTTGGGGGGTGGTATGGAAAGAGAATGGACGATGTTTCTCAGGGCTGCTTCAAGCGGGATTAGGGGCGGCGTGGGAACCTAGAGTGGGAGAGATTAAGCTGAAGGGAGGTCTTGTGGTAAGGGGTGATATTGTGGGGATGTTAGAAGAAACATTTGTCGTATAGAATGATTGGTGATGGCCTGGATACGGTTTTGGATGAATTGAGAAACTAAATGGAAGATATAAGGTCCGAATAAAAGAAGGAGAAAAATGGGTATTAAAGGACTAAGAATTGGGAGGACCCAGGACATCCAATTAGAGAGTGCTCAAGGGGGTTCAGCGTAATTACTTGCTTGGTTGGCAAGTTTTTGGGCTCTATCCTTGAGTTTTTTTATGTTGTCATACACCAGGCCAGATTGATTTAGGTAAAAACAACACTCCTCATTTAAGAATATGCAGAGTCCTCCTTTTTCAGCAGTGAGTAAGTCAAGGCCTCGGCGGTCTTGGAGGACAACTGCAGCTAAAGAGTCAACTTGGGCCTGGAGGACTGATAAAGTTTGTGACATGTCTGTGATGCTAGCAGAGAAGTCATTAGACAGGCTATGGAAGGTCATGACAGACGTTGAAATGCCTGCTATTCCAGTACCGAGAGCAATAGTGGAGGCAGAAAATCCTAAACCGACCATCAAGGGAATTAGTGGAATAACTCTTTTTTTGTCGTGTCGGTGTCATGAGGGGAACAGGGAGCTCTTCGGTCCCATTTGCAAATTGAATTTCGGGGGTAAGGAAGACGAGTGTACATGTGCCTGTCCAATTGGCAGGTAGACACATGTAGGAAGAGGATCCACAGAGGAAGAAGAGACCTTGTGCGAGGCAAAACTGGAGATGTAAAGTAAAAAGGTGAGAAGGAGTGCTGAAAGGGGTGTCTTGTACCCAGACTCCTAGGGATACAGCTAGGGCGGCAGCTGTCAGAGGTTGTAATGGGGACTGATGAGGTAACTGCGTAGAGGGGGAGGTTCGATTTTCATGGTGTATGAGAAAACGTCGACTATCTAAGAGCAACCTTTCACTGTTATTTTCAGGGCTGGGTATAAGTAAACAAGAAGAGGGCCTGGGAGGAGAGTCTGATGAGCAAGGGGAAGGTAGCCAAGGATGGAATGAAAAACGGGGCATGTGTCTTCCTAAGCAATAATTACTGCTAATGTTTTTAAGTTTGTCAGTATTGATAGAGAGTTTGTCTGTAATATGGAGCCGGAAGGCTCCAATTGTTTCAGTGATGTGTGTAGTTGGACTTCGGAGATGAAGAGTAAAGGAACATCGAGAGGGTGAAAGATTACCTAGGGGGATTCCAGTGGGTCTTTGCAGAGAGATACATATAGGAGCGGCCACAGGAATAGTAGTTTGTGTTGTGAGAGGTCTAAATATGGGGGGAGTAGAGTTAATATAAGGAGAAAGGTTTTTTAAATAAGTGCGAAGGAGGGCGGCAGCTTGCTGATGTGAAATGTCTGGGGAAGTCTTGCTGGACCTGTCTAGAAAGTAAATGAGTTCTTCAGGAGGGTAAAGGTGAGGGCTGTTAAAGGAAGTTCGGAGGTGTAGGGAGATGGGAGATGTTGCCCAGTTTGTCTGTAAGGTGGGGACAGCTGTGTAGGCACTGGAAGAAAGGGAAATGCAAAGCCAGCAGTTGTTCGCTAAGGAGGGATTAGAAGCGGCTAGGAGAGAATGGGTAAGGTTGATAGTGTGGTGGAGATAGCTGGGGAGAGGTAGAGGGTGACATAAGAATGGGAATGAGAATAAGAGTGAGTATAAAAGTAAAGAATAGAACTTCATCAGGGTGGAAGTATTGGAGGGTGCCTTGCCAGCAAAGATCATCTATCCACTCTAAGAGGGAGTTAAGAGTGGCAGTTTGGGGATAGCACCAAGAGATATCAGCTGTGATGGCTTGAAGAAACAGTGTAAACCAGCGGTGTAAACAAGAGTAGGGCATTTATAATAGTTGAGAATGGAGAATAGGAGTATGACCGGACAGAAGATAGTAGGGATGACTAGTTTTTTGGGACTTGGCCTAAGTGGTGGGGTGACTTCGTAAAGCCCTGTTGCAAAAAGTAGGATAAGGATGAACAGACCTAATAGAATGAAGGGATGTATTAGGCTCATAAGGGTTATTACTGTTCTTCAGAAATACGAGTGAGTTCAAGGGAAGTGGGGGAGAGTACTTGCGACTTCCAGGAGGAAGAGGAGGGATTAGGCTGGCTGTCCGATGGACACAGCTTTATTCTGGAACGGTGAACCCAGTGGGAAGGATCCTGCAGGCGGACGGCAGTTGGGGTACTATAGATGACTAAGTAGGGTCCGGTCCATCGAGGCTGTAGAGTTTGAGGGGTCAGATTCTTAGCAAGAACTGATCGTCCAGCTAGGTTGTCTTCATATGGCTGGGGATCTGGAGTAGGTAAGAGAAGATTAGCAGCCTGGCGAATTTCCTGTCTAGCCTGTTGGAGTACTGGAAGATAGTCGCCTAGAGGGCTGGTGTCTGGGATGAGGTTGGGGCCAAGCAAGAAAGCGCGTCCATATACAAGTTCAAATGGACTGTACCCTGTAGCATCTCGAGGACAGGCTCTGATTCTGAGAAGAGCAAGAGGTAAAAGTACTGTCCAATCCTTTTTAAGTTGGAGGCTGAGCTTGGTGAGATGTCTTTAAAAGATGATTAGTCCGTTCTACCTTTCCTGAAGATTGAGGATGGTAAGGGGTATGAAGTTTCCACTGAATACCAAGAGCCTGAGAAACTGCTTGGGTGATTTGGCTAGTAAAGGCTCATCTGTTATCAGACTGTATTGAGGTGGGAAGGCTAAACTGAGGAATTATGTCTAACAGAACAGAAGAAATGACTGCGGTGGCCTTCTCAGACCCTGTAGGAAAGGCCTCTACCTATCCAGTGAAAGTATCTACCTAGACTAAGAGGTATTTTAGTTATCTGACTCAGGGCATGTTGAGTAAAGCTAATTTGCCAGTCCTGGGTGGGGCAAATCCTCGGGCTTGATGTGTAGGGAAGGGAGGGGGCCTGAATAATCCCTGAGGAGTAGTAGAATAGCAGATGGAACACTGAGAAGTTATTTCCTTGAGGATAGATTTCCACGATGGAAAGGAAATGAGAGGTTCTAAGAGGCGGGCTAGTGGCTTGTACTATAGCATAACCTGCCTTTGCTGGTGTGTGGCGATTAGGCCTGGTGGAACCACCATCAATAAATCAAGCGTGATCAGGGTGAGGATCAGGAAAGAAGGAAATTTGGGGAAATGTGAATGTCAGGTGGATCAGAGAGATACAGTCATGGGGGTCAGGTGTGGTATCAGGAATAATGTGGGAGGCCGGATTGAAGTCTGGGCCAGGAACAATGGTAGTTGTGGGAGACTCAACAAGGAGTGAGTACAGCTGAAGGAGCCGGGAAGCAGAAAGTATATGTGTCAGATATGAGGAAGAAAATAGATTTTGGAAGTTATGAGAACTGTAGAGAGTGAGTTGAGCACAGTTTGTGATTTTGAGGGCCTCTAAAAGCAGCGGCAGCTGCTGCACACAGACATGAGGGCTAGGCTAAAACAGTAAGGTCAAGTTGTTTGGACAGAAAGGCTACAGGGTGTTGTCCTGGCTCTTGTGTAAGAATTCTGACCGTGCTAACCATGCCTAGGAAGGAAAGGAGTTGTTTTGTAGAAGGTGCTTTGGTTTGAGAGATCAGTTGGACAGGATTGGCAGGGAGAGCACGTGTGTTTTTATGAGAATTATGCCAAGATAGGTAACAGATGAGGAAGAAATTTGGGCTTGATTGAAGTAATGGGGGCTGTCTGTGAAGCTTTGCGGCAGTACAGCCTAGGTAATTTGCTGAGCCTGATGGGTGTCAGGGGCAGTCTAAGTGAAAGCGAAGAGAGGCTGGGATTAAGGGTGCAAAGGAATAGTAAAGAAAGCATGTTTGAGATCTAGAACAGAATAATGGGTTGAAGAGGCAGGTATTGAGGATAGGAGAGTATATGGGTTTGGCACCACAGGGTGAATAGGCAGAACAATTTGGTTGATAAGGCACAGATCCTGAACTAAATTGTAAGGCTTGTCTGGTTTTAGGACAGGTAAAATGGGGGAATTGTAAGGAGAGTTTATAGGCTTTAAAAGGCCATGCTGTAGCAGGCAAGTGATAACCGGCTTGAATCTTTTTAAAGCATGCTGCGGGATGGGATATTGGCATTGAGTGGGGTAAGGGTGATTAGGTTTTAATGAGATGGTAAGGGGGGTGCATGATCGGTCGCCAAGGAGGGAGTAGAGGTATCTTACACTTGTGGGTTAAGGTGGGGGGATACAAGAGGAGGACGCAAAGGAGGCTTTGGATTGGGAAGAAGGGTGGCAATGAGATATAGCTGTAGTCCGGGAATAGTCAGGGAAGCAGATAATTTAGTTAAAGTGTCTCAGCCTTATAAGGGAACTGGGCAGGTGGGGATAACTAAAAAGGAGTGCTTAAAAGAGTATTGTCTAAGTTGGCACCAGAGTTGGGGAGTTTTAAGAGGTTTAGAAGCCTGGCCGTCAATACCCACAACAGTTATGGAGGCAGGGAAACAGGCCCTTGAAAAGAAGGTAATGTGGAGTGTGTAGCCTCCGTATTGATTAAGAAGGGGACGGGCTTACCTTCCACTGTGAGAGTTACCTGAAGCTCGGCGTCCGTGATGGTCTAGGGGGCTTCTCAGGCGATCGGGCAGTGTCAGTCTTCAGCCGCTAAGCCGAGAAGATCTGGGAAGGAGTCAGAGAGCCTTGGGCCAGAGTTCCAGGGGCTCTGGGAGTGGCTGCCAGGTGAGTTGAACAGTCCGATCTTCAGTGGGGTCCCACACAGATGGGACGCGGCTTAGGAGGAATCCCGGGCTGCGGGCATTCCTTGGCCCAGTGGCCAGTTTTCCAGCACGTGTAGCAAGCTCCTGTGGGAGGAGGTTCTGGAGGAACGCCTGGCCGCTGCGGTTCAGGTGTTTGGAAGTTCTTGTGTGCTGGAGATGTGGCTGGGGTTTGTCTCACAGTGGAGGCGAGGAATTGCAACTTTTTTCTATTATTGTACACCTTGAAGGCGAGGTTAATTAAATCCTGTTGTGGGGTTTGAGGGCCGGAATTTAATTTTTGGAGTTTTATTTAATGTCGGGAGCAGATTGGGTAATAAAATGTATTTTGAGAATAAGACGCCCTTTTGACATTTTAGGGTCTAGGGCTGTAAAGCGTCTCAGGGTTGCTGCCAAACGAGCCATGAACTGGGCTGGATTTTTATATTTGATGAAAAACAGCCTAAATGCTATCTGATTTGGGATAAAGAAAAAGGAGCATTAACCTTGACTATGCATTTAGCTCCAGCCACATTTTTAAGAATAAATTGCTGGGCAGGTTGGGGAGGGCTAGTCACAGAACGAAACTGTAAGCTGGACCAGGTGTGAGGAGGGGAGGTGCTAAAAAGATTATAGGGTGGAGGAGCGGAGGCTGAGGAAGAATTGGGACCTAGCTGGGCCTGGCGAGGAGCAGCCTAGGGAGGAAGGGAGAGGTCAGATGGGTCTGTAGAAAAGGAAGATTAGAAAGACTCAGTGATGCTTGGGGTTGGTACTGAGGGGACAGGCGGGAGGGAAAGAAGGAAGATTTGGGACGAGTTGCACTGGGCACAGAGACTAGGAAGGGACTGATGTGTAAAAGAATGCCTGGACGTCAGGCACCTCAGACCGTTTGTCTATTTTACAAGAATTATTTAGATCTTGCAGGATGGAAAAATTCAAAGTGCCATTTTCTGGCTATTTGGAACTACTGTCGAGTTTGTATTGGGGTCAAACGGCATTGCAGAAGAAAATAAGGCATTTAGGTTTCAGGTCAGGTGTGAGTTGAAGAGGTTTTAAGTTTTTGAGAACACAAGCCAAGCGAGTAGAAGGAGGAATGGAGGGTGGAAGGTTCCCATAGTGAAGGAAGCAAGCCTAGAGAAAAGAGAGTAGAGAAATGGAGGGAAGGGGTTCGGGGGTTCTTACCTTCCAGAAAAGTGGGAAAAGGGGTTGGGGCACAGAGATAAGAGGTTGGGGTGCGGAAATGAGGGATGGGACACAGAAATAAGAGGTCAGGGCACGGAAATAAGGGATTGGGGCACAGAGATAAGAGGTTGGGGCATGGAAATAAGCGATTGGGGCACAGAGATAAGAGTTTGGGGTGTGGAAATAAGCAATTGGGGGTTCTTGCCCCCTAGGAAAGCGGGACTTGCTGCTAAGGGTGGAGGAGAAGGGGTTGAGGGGTACTTGCCCCTGCCCCAGGAAAGTGGGACTTGCCACTAAGGGTGAAGGGGAAGGGGTTGAGGGGTACTTGCCCCTGCCCCAGGAAAGCGGGACTTGCCACTAAGGGTGAAGGGCAAGGGGTTGAGGGGTACTTGCTCCTGCCCCAGGAAAGCGGGACTTGCCGCTAAGGGTGAAGGACCAAGGCAGGCGTCCCTGCGTGGTCTGACACCCTTGAAACGTGAGTGTATAATCAGAGAGGCGTCCCTGCAATGATTAAACACCAAGGGAAGGCTGCCTTCCCAGTCCGTGACCGGCGCTGGAGTTTTGGGTTCACGGATAAAACATGTCTCTTTTGTCTCTACCAGAAAATGAAAGGAATTGAAATTAAGAGAAGGGAGAGATTGAAGTGTGGCGCCAAGATTGAAAGGAGAAAGAGGTTGAGGGATAGTGAGGGAGGTTGGAGAAGAGAGTAAAAAGAGGCCGCTTACTGGATTTGAAATTGGTGAGATGTTTCTTGGGCTGGTCGGTCTGAGGACCTGGGGTCGTAGGTGGATGTTTCTCACGGAGCAAAGAGCAGGAGGACAGGGGATTGATCTCCCAAGGGAGGTCCCCCGATCTGAGTCACGGCACCAAATTTCATGCACGTCTATGTGAAGAGACCACCAAACAGGCTTTGTGTGAGCAATAAAGCTTTTAATCACCTGGGTGCAGGCGGGCTGAGTCCGAAAAGAGAGTCAGTGAAGGGAGAAAAGGGTGGGGCCGTTTTATAGGATTTGGGTAGGTAAAGGAAAATTACAGTCAAAGGGGGGTTTGTTCTCTGGCGGGTAGGAGTGGGGGTTGCAAGGTGCTCAGTGGGCAGGAGTGGGGGTCGCAAGGTGCTCAGTGGGGGTGCTTTTTGAGCCAGGATGAGCCAGGAAAAGGACTTTCACAAGGTAATGTCATCAGTTAAGGCAAGGACCGGCCATTTACACTTCTTTTGTGGTGGAATGTCATCAGTTAAGGTGGGGCAGGGCATATTCACTTGTTTTGTGATTCTTTAGTTACTTCAGGCCATCTGGGCATATACATGCAGGTCACAGGGGATGCGATGGCTTGGCTTGGGCTCAGAGGCCTGACAGAGGAGACACTGGGAAATCTAGGGGGAAGGACATTTGAGCTGGGCTTCTGCAGGACAGCCAAGAGCTCACCAGATGGTGGAAGACAAGGTACTTGCTACCTATAGTTTCCCATGGCCTCTGCTCCAGGCTAGGCTCTACAAGGGAGGACCTCCCTAAAGTTTCAGTTTGGGGTTCTTATTTTAATTTGTGGTGCCTGTGATGCGGGGTTCTGGGGAGAAGACCTAAAGGAAATTGCTGTTTTGAGCCTGTTGGGCTGTGTCCCCAGTAGGTGCAGATGTTCTGATAAGGTGTGGTGATCGTGACCTCACAGAGCCGCTCTGCCAGGAGATAAGGGCAGATGAGTTGCAGAAAGAGCTTCCTGTCATGGGCTGATTGGCTGGCGGGGTGGATCTGAAGCTGCGGCTGGGCCAGCCCTGCAGAGGCCGCTGACTGGGTCAGTGAAGTGCTGAGGCTGCTCTTCTTGCTCTACCCTCCATGGCTGCGTCTCTGGGTCACCTCGTCCATGGAGGACCCCTTTGAGACACGCGGGGGCAAAGGAGAGAACAGTGTTTTAGGGGATCCTTAGAGCTGGTTTCAGTCTTGCCTATGTTATTAGTTAGCTATGCGGTTGTAGCAAAGCCACCTCGCTACTCTGAGCATCCTTCCCCCATCTATAAAATGGAGTTATCAGTTCCAACTTCAAAGGACTATTGGTGGCGTTCAGCAGTCAGTGAACCCGAAGTTCCTACGAGGGCACCGGGTGTAGAATAGATGCTCAATCAAAGGTGGCTACACTTTGTGTCATTGCCCTATTCATCATGATTGTCCCATCACTCATTATCCTGCTCTGATTTTGGCTTCTGCTCTCTGGAGAATCTTTCTTGAGCTCTGTAGCCTTGCACCAAGCTCTGGGATTTCAGCTATAATCAGTCTTATATACAGTGCCCTGCCTGGAGCTTCCAGGCCAGGAGAAGAGACTGGGCTTAACAGTTGATCAACCCCATATGTCACGAGTGGGGTGAGCTCTGTGGAAGTAAAGTCTGTGGGTGGGGAGGTGGCCTATGGGGTCTCACCCAGACCAGCCAGAGATGTTCCACCAGGAGCCTTCAGCCTGGTAAGCAGCAGGGCAGGGGGTGTGACTCCAATCTGGCTCTGCCTGACTCTGAAGACGTTGTGCTCTTTGATAGCTATGCAATGAGGTCACCATGCTCTAGGAACCAACATTTGTCCTATTTGGTGTCACCTCAGTCCTTTGGGTTCAGTCCTCAAAATAGGTAAACGTCAGAAGTCATCCCTTTCCTTTTTGGTTTGTCAAAATGCTGCAGGCTTTTTGCTCTTCCTCCCTCCCTCCCTCCTTCTTTCCTTCATTCCTTCTTTTCTTTCTTCTTTCGTTCCCTTTCTCCTTTCCTCCTTCCCTTTCTTCCCTTCCTCCCTCCCTTCCTATTGATGTGGCTTCACAATGTGAAACTGTGTCCCTGTGAGTACATGATCTGTACGTGTTGCTGGGGCACTGCACTTGAGCTCCGATATCATCCCTCCTCTGTGTGCACCATGAAAACCAGTTTGCTACCTGGAGGAGTCCAGACACCTCAAATGTCAAAGGAAGCTTCTCTTTCTGTCTCTGTCTCTTCCCTCTTCTGTGGGAGGGGCCACAGCTTGAGGAAAGGGCCCATTGTGGGGGCCAAGGAATTATTCAAGGGGGCCAGGGAATCAATTTTTACTCATCTACTAAGGAGCAGCTCCAGGACTGGCCCAGGGCCCTGCTAGAAAGAACATTCCAGTACGGGCTGACAGGCTGTAGAAATTAACGCGCAATACAATGAGGGGTCGTTATTCACATGGGTTGGGAACAATAACAAAAAATGCGGGAATATTAATTGATGTGCCAAGTTCATAAAATGAAGAGGGGGGAGGAGAGCTTGAAATGATGGCGACAAAACAGTAAGAAGATGATTCCTAACGGGAAACATTAAACATACATACAGTGGCAGCGAATTGGATACGTTCGCAACAGATTTCCCGCTAACACAAATTGGCTGTTAGCCTCTTTACAGACAGCTGAGGGAAGTTGGCATCTTGGTTTGTACTAAGTGGAGAATTTTAACCGGTTAGGGAATGTGGGGTGCTAAAAACCATCCTCCATTCCCTGATAGCTGATATATTATTTGGTAAAGTCTGAAAAAGCAAGCTAAGAAGACAGGTCTAAGTCCCTGGCTTCTGGATTCCAATGTTCCTCTCATCTTCCTCTCTCAGGACACACATGTGATTTCCCCTTCTGTAGCACTTCCTGCAAAAACTTACATGTTTATTTATTTGGTGTGATGTCTGTCTCTCCAGCTAAGCTGTAGACTACAGTGTTTTTGCCAAGACATTCTAGGAGTTGGGTGTTTCCTCTACCTTGGCACCTTTGAGATCTCCTGTTCTTTCTGAATGCTGCCTTGTAGCACCGTAGCCCGATCCCAGAAGAAACAATTCTGGTATCACATCTGGACCCAAGTCCTCGTTTTGCTCTCTGGCTACTCTCAATGTGACCTTGGGCAAGCCACTCCACCTCTCTGCATTTCAGATTCCTAGTCTGCATAATGGAGGTAAGAACTGGGTGAGATAGAGTGGCACAGGATATAGTAGAATCCAGGTTTCCTGACCCCACGCCAACACTCTGTTCCCCACAATTGAATGTTCTACACTGGCGGCTTCCAAAGGGGGTAGATGTACGTGCAGGGAGTTAACACTGAAGACAAGGAAAAAACACTAGAACTTTTATTTATGGTTAACTCAGCTCAATATAAATAACAACACATGCTTAACAATACATGTGTTTAATTTATAAAGAAGGGTATACGTAGGAAGTCCATGCTCGAACATTCCGTCTCTGCTTTGAAATAGCTCACAAACTATATCTAGATGACAGAAGCTCAGCAATTTAGGCGTCTACCACCTTTTGTTTTAACCACTCTAAGTGGAAATAATTTCCGCTTAGGCAGAGACAGTGGAATACGATGTAGCATTGTCTGTGAAATTCCGAGCTCCGGTTGGGAATATCAGCTTGTACCACTCTAAAATACTGTGTGACTTTTACATGGGGCTACTATTTTTCAGTGACACTAAATGGCCCCAGACTTCAGTTCCTTTTCAGGTTTCCTGTCTGCTTTTTGTAGTCGTTCTATCTCTTTCTCACGCTACTCCATAAAGGTAAGAGCCTAAGAGGAATTTTGGAGGATTTGGGATTCTGGGTTCAGGTTGGCCACTAGCTTACCAGGTAAGCTTGGGAAGATCCCTTCTCTTCCCCGAGTTCTGGGTTCCTGGTTTGTAAATGAGTGGATTGGTCCAGGTCATCACCTCTGGTCCCTTCTAGCCCAGTGATGCCGTCACACTGAAAGATGTTGGCCAGTATATCTTTCAGCATCACTCCTCCCACCCCCTCCCTGAAATCTATTGTGGATTGGAAAGAAGAAACATATACAAGAAGTTGCCTTAGGTCTTTATGCATGGAAAAAAAAAAGTAAATAAGCAAGATTATTACAAAAGAGCCAAAGTAAGATTTAAGAGAGAATTGGAGGGCCTTTCCCTGGGACAAGTACATGAAGTTTCATTTATACTTTTTTTTCTTTTTTTTGAAACAGAGCCCCACTCTGTCACCCAGGCTGGAGTGCAGTGGTGAGATCTGGGCTCACTGCAGCCTCCACCTCCTGAGTTCAAGAGATTCTCGTGCCTCAGCCTCCTAAGTAGCTGGGATTACAGGCGCCTGCCACCACACCCGTCTAATTTTTGTATTTTTAGTAGAGATGGGGTTTCATCATATTGACCAGGCTGGTCTTGAACTCCTAACCTCAAGTGATCTGCCTGCCTTGGCCTCCCAGAGTGCTGCGATTATAGGCATGAGACACTGTGCCTGGCCCATGCATGTGTTTTGTTTTTTTCATTGTGTTAACATATACCTAACATATAATTTATCATCTTAACCATTTCTCAGCATGCTGTTAATGGCATTAAATACATCCATAATCCTGTGCAAGCATCTCCACCATCCACCCTCAGGGCTCTTCATTGGAAACTCTGTCCCCATTAAACACTAACTCCCCATTCCCCTTCCCCTAACCCTGGCAACCTCCATTCTACTTTCTGGTTCTATAAATTTGACTACTGCAGATACCTCATGTAAGTGAAATCATACGGCATTTGTCCTTTTTTTTTTTCTTTTTGAGACAGAGTCTTGCTCTGTCCTCCAGGCTTGAGTGCAGTGGCACAATCTCAGCTCACTGCAATCTCTGGCTCCCAGGTTCAAGCAATTCTCGTGCCTCAGCCTCCCAAGTAACTGGGATTATAGACATACACCACCAAGCCTGGCTAATTTTTGTATTTTTAGTAGAGACGGGGTTTCATCATGTTGGCCAGGCTGGTCTTGAACTCCTGACCTCAGGTGATCTGTCTACCTTGGCCTCCCAAAGTGCTGGAATTACAGATGTAAGCCACCAAGTCTGGACAGCATTTGTCCTTTTGTGACTGGATTATTTCACTCAGCATAATGTCCTCACGGTTCATCCATGTTGTAACATATGTCAGAATTTCTCTCCTCTGTAATGCTGAATAATATCACATTGTATGGATAGACCTCATTTTGTTTATCCATTCTTCTATTAGTGGACACTTGTGCTGCTTCCATGCTTTAGCTATCATGAATAATGCTGCTGTACAAAAATACTGAACATAGCTGTACAAATATCTCTTCAAGAAAGTGTTTTTAATTCTTTTGGATCTATACCCTGTCTTAGTTCATTTGGGCTGCTTTGGAGTGGGTAATTTATAAGCAATAGGAATTTATTTTTCACAATTCTGGAGGCTGGGAAGTCCAATATCAGGGTACCAGCAGATTCAGTTTCTGGTGAGGGCCTCTTCCTGATAGATGGCATTTTCTAGCTGTATCTTCACAGGGTGGAAGGGATAAAAAAGCTCCTTTAGTCTCTTTTATGAGGGCACTAATCCCATTCATTAGAGTGGAGCCCTCTTGACCTAATCACCTCCCCAAAGCCCCACCTCTTAGTACCATCACATTGGAGATTAGGTTTCAGCGTATACATTTTGAGGGGACACACACACTCAGACAGTAGTATAGCCAGAAGTGGAACTGCTGAATCCCATGGTGTATTGGTCTGTTCTGGCATTACCATAAAGAACTACCTGAGACTGAGTAATTTATAAAGAAAAGAGGTTTAATTGGCTCACAGTTCCACAGGCTGTACAGGAAGCATGGCTGGGGAGGCCTCAGGAAACTTAACAATCATGGTGGAAGGTGAAGAGGAAGGAGGCAAGGATGGCATATCTTTTTTTTTTTTTTTTTAGACAGTCTCACTCTGTCACCCAGGCTGGAGTGTAGTGATGCCAGTCTTGGCTCACTGCAACCTCTGCCTCCTGGGTTCAAGTGATTCTCCTGCCTCAGCCTCCCGAGTAGTTGGGACTACAGGCATGTGCCACCATGCCCAGCTAAGTTTTTGTATTCTTAGTAGAGATGGGGTTTCACCGTGTTAGCCAGGATGGTCTTGATCTCCTGACTTCATGATCCACCCTCCTTGGCCTCCCAAAGTGCTGGAATTACAGACGTGAGCCACCGCACCTGGCTGGAAGGAGGCATATCTTACATGGCCGAAGCAGGAGGAAGAAAGTGAGGGGGGAGGTGCTACACACCTTTAAACAACCGGATAGCATGCGAACTCACTCACTATCATGAGAACAGCAAGGGAGAAGTTTGCCCCTATGATCCAGTCACCTCCCACCAGACCCCTCCTCCAACACTGAGGATTACAATTTGACATGAGATTTGGGCGGGGACACAAATCCAAACCATATCACAGGGTAATTCTAATTTTTTATTTTTTGAAGGAGTGACATACTATTTTTGCAGCGACTACACCATTTTACACTCCCACCAACAGTACATAAGTGTTTCAATTTCTCCACATCCTTACCAACATTTCTTTTTGTTTTAAAAATTACTCTTTTGAGATTTCTTTATGTATTCTGGTTATGGTTCTTTATTAGATATGCAATTTGCAAATACATTCTCTCATTTTGTGGTTTGCCTTTTAAGTTTCCGAAGTGTCTTTTGAAGAACAGAAGTTCATAGTTTTGATGAGGTCAATTATAGTTTTTTTCCTTTAAGAATTGTGCTTCTAGTGTTGTATCTAGGAAATATTTGCTTAACCCTAGGTTACAAAGATTTTCTTCTATGTTTTCTTCTAGAAGTTTTATAGTTTAATTTTTTACATTTAGTTTTATCATTCATTTTGAGTTAATTTTTGTATATAGTGTGAGGTATGGATTGAAATTCTTGTTTGGCATAAAATTGTTTAGTTGTTCTAGCACTATTTATTGAAAAGACTGTCTTTCCTTCACTAAATTGTCTTAATATTTGTGTTGAAAATCAATTGACCATATCTATGTGAGTTGATTTCTGAACTTTGATCTAGTTGTCTATTTTAGCACCAATACCATACTTTTTTGATTACAGTAGTTTTGTAATAAGTCTTGAAGTCAGTCAGTGTTAGTCACCCTACTATGTCCTTCTTTTTAAAAGTTGTTTTGGCTATTCTAGGTTATTTGCATTTCCATACAAAATTTAACGTTGGCTTTCTACAAAAAGGCTTGCTTGGATTTTGATTGAGATTACATTGCAGCTATAGATCAATTAGAAGAGATGTGGTATCTTAAAATTGTGAATCTTCTGTTTCATGATTATGAAAACCTTCATTAACTTAGATCGTTCTTAGTTTTTCTCAGCAACATTTTGTAGTTTTCTGTACTCAGGTCTTCCACATCTTTAGTTAGATTTATTCCCCTAAATATTTCTTATTTTTTAATGCTACATAAATAATTTTTATTTCAATTTCTGGTTGTTTGTTTCCAGTCTATAGAAATATAACTGATTTTTATATTGATCTTATATTCTGCAACCTTGCCATACTCACTTATTTAGTTTTAATCAATTTTTTTTTTGCAGATTACATAGAATTTTCTATATGGGCAATATGTCCATGAATAAAAACAGTTTTATGCTTTCTCTTTCAATAATTCCTTTTATTTCTTTTTCTTGCCTTATTGCACTGCCTAGAACTTCCAGTTCAATGGTGAATTGAAGTGGTGAGAGTGAGCTTCTCTGACTTGCTTCTAAACTTAGGATGGAAAAATTTAGTATTTTACCATTAAATATGCTATTAGCAAAAGTTTTTGGACAATGATCCTTATTATATTGAGCAAGTTTCCTTGTATTCTTAGTTTGCTGAGTGTCTTTGTTTTTCTTTTTTTCTTTTACATGATCGGCTCTTTTATTTATTCATTCACTACACATCTTCAGAAATGGATGCTTCATTTGGCCAAATGCTTTTTATGTGTCTATTAAGATGATCATAAGTTTGTAAAAATTTTTTTGTCTGTTAATATAATGAACTGTAGTGATTTTCAAAAATTAAACCAATCTGTTATTCCAAGGAGAAAATCCTTTATATTTGTTATTAGATTTGATTTGCTAAAAAATTTTAAAGAAATTTTGCATTTATGATTAAGCATTTATGATCATGTTGTTCTATAGTTTTTCTGTCTTGTAGTAATCTAGTTTTGTTATCAAGATTGTGCTGGTTTACTGAATATGTGGAGAAACACTCCCACCTCTTCTATTTTCTGGAAAAATTTGGTATTATTTCTTTCTGAAATATTTGGGTAGGATTTACCAGTGAAGCCATCTGGGCCTGGTGTTTTCTACTGGGAAAGTTTTAAACAACAATTTGAATTTATTCAATAGTCAAAGTGCTATTTGGGTTATTTACTTCTTTTTAAGTAAGCTTTGGTAATTTGTCGAATTTCATCCAAGTTGTTGATTTTGTTGGCATAAAATGTAATAATGTTCACTAGTTATCCTTTTAATATCTATAGAATTTGTAGTGTTATCACCTCTCTTATTCCTGACACTAGTAATTTTTTCTTCTCTTTTTTGTTCCTGGTCAGACTGGCTAAAATTTCATCAGCTAATCTTGTCAAAAAAACAGTTTTTGGTTTTATTAGTTTTTTCTACTGATTTCTATTTCTTCAATTTCTGCTATGATTGTTTTTATTTTCACTATTTTCTGCTTAAATTTGGATTCATTTATTCTTCTTTAGCTAGTTTCTAAAGCTGAAAGCTGAAATAATTGACTTGAGACATTTCTTATTCCGTAATGCCATAAATTTCTCCCTAAGTGCTGCTCTAGCAGCATTCTATAAATTTTGATGTGTTTTCATTTTTACTCAGTTTAAAATATTTTCTCATTTTTATTTTGATTGCTCCTTTGCCCCGTGGAGCATTAGAAGAGTGTTTAGTTTCCAAATACAGTTAGCCTGTGTATCTGTGGGTTTACATCCGTGGATTCAACCAATTATAGATTGGTTGAATCATAGATTGGCTTGAAAATATTTAAAAAAAAATCGCATCTGTACTGAACATGTATTGACTTAGTTTTTCTTGTCATTATTTCCTAAACAATACAGAATAACAATAATTTACATAGAATTTACACTGTATTTATTAGGTATGACATGTAATCTAGAGATGATTTAAAGTGTACAGGAGAATGTGCATAAGTTATATGAAAATACTATGCCATTTTATATCAGAGACTTAAACATCTGCAGGTTTTGGTATCTGTGGGAGGTCCTGGAATCAATCCCCCACAGATACCAAGGAATGACTGTACTTGACGATTTTCCAGATATCTTTGTGTTATTGATGTTCAAGTTAATTCTATTGTGGTCAGTGAAAATGCTGTGTATGACACGGATTAGTGAGACTTGTTTTATGGCCCAGAATATGTTCTATTTTGGTGATTGTTTCAAGTGCACTTGAAAAAGAATATTCTGCTGTTGTTGGGTGAAGTGCTCTATATGGGTCGATTAGGTTGGTTGATAGTGTTCTTCAAGTATTATTAATGATTTCACATCTACTTGTTCTGTCAATTACTGAAAAGGGGACATTAAAATCTACAACTAGAATTGTGAAACTGTCTGTTTCTTTATGCAGTTCTGACAATTTTTCCCTCTATATTTTGAGGTTTTGTTAGTGGATGCGTAAACATTTAGGATCATTATGTTCTCTTGATGAATTAATACCTTTCCATTAAAAATGACCTTTGCTATCTCTTTGTTATTCTTTGCTCTGAAATCTACTTTGTCTGATTTTTAATATAACCACTCCCACTTTGTTTTAATTAGTGTTAGTGTGGTATATTTTTTCTCATCCTTTTACTTTTAACCTTTTAGTGTGTTTATATTTAAAGTGAGTTTCTTATAGGTAGTATAGAGTTGGGTCTATTTGTTTTGTTTTTATCCAATCTGACAGTCAATCTCTGTCTTTTAATTGTGATGTTTGGATGACTAATTTTTGATACCATTATAGATATGGTTAGGTTTAAATCTACCATCTTGCTATTAGTCTTTTATTATTCTCATCTGTTGTTTGTTTGTTTTTTCTTCTTTTCTACCTTTCTTTTGGATTGAGTATTCTTTTTTTTTTTTTTTTTTTTTTTGAGACAGAGTCTCGCTCTGTCGCCCAGGCTGGAGTGCAGTGGTGCAATCTCGGCTCACTGCAACCTCTGTCTGCCGGTTCACGCCATTCTCCTGCTTCAGCCTCCTGAGTAGCTGGGACTACAGGCACCCGCCACTACGCCCGGCTAATTTTTTGTATTGTTAATAGAGATGGGGTTTCACCGCGTTAGCCAGGATGGTCTTGGTCTCCTGACCTCGTGATCCACCTGCCTCGGCTTCCCAAAGTCCTGGGATTACAGGCATGAGCCACCGCGCCCAGCCTGGATTGAGTATTTTTTAAATGATCCATGTTGTCTCATTTGCTTTATTAGCTTATTAGTATAACTTCTTGCTCAGTTATTTTAATAGTTGCTTTAGGGTTAATATGCACTTTACTTTATCATGGTCAACCTTCAAGTGTTATTATATCACTTCACATATGGTATAAGTTGCTTATAACACTATATTTCTATTTTTCCTTTCCTGGCCTTTGCACTATTGTTGCCATACATTTTACTTCTACATACATTATAAACCCCATAATACATTGTTGTTATTTTTCTTTAAGCAGTCAATTGTCTTTTAAAGAGTTTCAGATAATAAGAAAAGTGCCTGTATATTTACCCACATGGTTATCACGTCTGGTGCTCTCCATTCCTTTGTGTAGATCCAGGTTTTAATCTGCTATCATTTTCCTTCTGCGTGAAGGATTTTCTTTAACATTTCTTGTAGCACAGGTCTGCTGGTGATGAATTCTTTTAGCTTTTATACGTCTGAAAAAAGGCTTTATTTTGCCTCTACTCACTGAAGGACAGTCTCAAAGTCTCAACAAATCTACCAACAATTCCCTTTTTCTTTTTTACTGCCCCTCAAGGCTCTAAGAGGATTGTGCAAAAAAATGGTAGGATTTAGAATTATTTCTTTTGTGCAGAATATTTTACAAGGGCATAGAGGAATCTGCATGTGTCTGAGCATCCACTGAGGCAGGAGCCAGTGTGGCTGATTCTCCATTCTGACAGCAGGAGTCATAATTAGAAAACAAAAGGACAGTGTGTGGGAGAGGGTAATTTGTCACTAATAAGATTGATGTGGCCAGGGGAGGAGAAGAGTATTTTTTTTTCTTAACTATCTCCTCACTGAGATAAATTTTTTTGTGGTGATAAATTTTTTGCCACCAGAAAATGAATATCTTTTGTGCCTCAGTGACAAAGTTTTAGGTTTCCATGTAGCATCAAAGTCATGTCTATCTTTCATGCTGTGTAGAAGGAACTAGATTTGCAGAAATTGTGAGAGATTTCTGTCCTCTTGGCTTATGGTACCTGCGGCTGGTTTCACAGATCACCTTTTCCTTGTCCTCCAAGGCAACACCTCCCTGGTTCAGTTGACATTCTGAGTCATTCTGTCTTGTTAATTTGGTTGGCTGTGTGAAACTAGACAAACAACCTTCATGCTTTCAGATCAATATTTTCCCCCTATGGTGCATATTGCTTATTTGAACAATCCTGGTACTGACACTTAAGCCCAGCTGATTTTGTAAGGTGGTAGAACTTAGAGGGAAAGGCCACAAAAACCAAAAACAATCAAAGCCTGGTTCATGGAAAAATCTTCAGAGTCTGGTTGTCTCAAGGTCAAGGCCTGGCTGGCTCATCTGAACCACTCTCCTTTCTAGGCCTCAGTCTCTCAGCTGTGCAAATGGATTAGTGACTTCCTTTCCAACTCTAATATCAAATGGATGCACCATTCCAGATTCCATGCATTCTCTCCCTTGCATAATCTCACATTGGATATTTTGCATGTGTCGAGTGTGTTGCAAATTCCATTCCTATGCTTTCTCGTAATAAAAACAGGTATTTTGTTTAATGTTCATAATTATTTTTTCTATTACAGAAATAGCCATGTGAATGATAGAAAATTAAGAAAATACAGATTTGCAAAAAGAAGAAAATATCTGTACAAAAGTCATACTGTCCAGAAATGACCACTATTTTAAATTTTTGGTTATATATCTGATATGATTTGGATCTGTGTCCCTGTCCAAATCTCATGTTGAATTGTAATCCCCGATGTTGGAGGCGGGGCCTGGTAGGAGGTGATTGGATCATGGGGGCAGAGTTCTCATGATGGGTTATAACCATCCCCTCCATGCTGTTCTTGTGATAGTGAGTGGGTGAGTTATTGTGAGATCTGGTTGTTTAGAAGTGTGTAGCAACTCCCTCCTCTCTCTCTGTTCTTTCTGCTCTGGTCATATGAAGATGCCTCTGCTCTGGTTTTGCCTTGTGCCATGAGTAAAACTCCCTGAGGCCTCCCCAGAAGCAGATGCTGGCACTATGCTTCCTGTGCGCCTGTGGAACTGTGAGCCAATTAAACTTCTTTTCTTATAAATTACCCAGTCTCAGGCATTTTTTTATGGCAATGCAAGAAAGGATTAATACAATATCCTTCCAGTCTTTCTTCTCTATATATCCTTATGCATACATTTATATTTTTCCTTTATAAAATGGTATTATACAGGATAACTGGCTTTGTAATTTTTTTCATTTAACATTTTCTGTAATCAGCTTTCTACATAATTAAATATTCTTTCACCATGCATTTTCAATGCCTACCACATATTTGCTCCTAGATGTGTCATGACTTATTTAGCCATCTCCTGTTTTTGGACATTTGAGTGGTTTGCAAATTTTCACTGCCTTGAACAATTCTATGCTGAGTCCCTTAAAGTGGAGATTTTGTACACAGCTATAATAATTTCCTTAGGATCAATTTCTAGCAGCAGAATTTCTGGGACAAAGAACATTTACTTTTATTTTACGTATTGAAACATTCCAAATCAAATTCCAGAAAACATTTTATGAATATAAACTTCAATTTATAAAGTAAGAGTACATCTTTTTCTAGCCATCTCCTCAATTCTAGATATTATTTATAAGTTTTCAACCCTTCATATGTAATTCTGATATCCAAAAGGCTCTGAAAACCCAAAATTTTTTCATCATTCATTTAGCATCAAAATCTGACCTTAATTGACATGAAGACATTAACAGCCTTCATCTGTCTCATTTAGTGTGGATATTCATATTTTGCTTTAGAAATATCTTGCTGTTGGATTTTGGGGTGCTGCTCCACACATTTCAGGGTGAAAGGGCTGTTTATGTCCAGCATATGCACCACAATTCCTTTCTAAAGTCTGAAAATTTCTAAGTTTGGACTCACATTTGGCCTCAAGAATATCAGATAAATAGCTGTGAGCCTACATTAAAAAAATAATTGACACCAGCTAGTAGGCAAACATGATGCCTCAGTTATTTTAATTTACATTTCTTTGTTTACTAGTAAGGTTAAATATATATTACCTATCTTTAGCATCAATATGATTATTCAATTTTTGTTTATTTTGGTAGAGATTTTGGTTGTCTAGAGAATTTCTTTTTTTTGAGAGACATAGTCTGTAACTTTATTTGGCTGATGATTGCAAGGATGTATACATTTGTCAGAACTCATTGATCTGTACATTTTACTATCTGTAAAATATTCTTCAAAGAATAAAATAAAAAAAAAAAGCAACATAAAGGAGTGGTTCCATCCTGGCAGCCCCTCCCTGCGTGTGTTGGTGGGAATGTAACAGTTAGTATAATGAAGGAGCGAAAATAGACTTTAGGATACACTGAACTGAGTGTATATTTTTTCTTTTCCATTCAATAGTGGTGACCATGGGCAAATTCTTTAATCTCTGCAAGCCTTAGTTTTCTTATCTCAAAAATGATGCTGGTGCTAACATTTACTTTATAAAGTTCCAGTGAAGAATGAATGCATATAAATAGATGACGAAGTCAGCACAGTTTCGGGTACACAGTCCCCCAGAACCAAACACTCCCTGAAGGTGGGTGGTTATCTGCCATGAAAAACGGTGCACAGGCTGGGCGCGGTGGGTCACGCCTGTAATCCCAGCACTCTGGGAGGCCGAGGCGGGCGGATCACGAGGTCAGGAGATCGAGATCACGGTGAAACCCCGTCTCTACTAAAAATACAAAAGGTTAGCCGGGCGTGGTGGCGGGTGCCTGTAGTCCCAGCTACTCGGGAGGCTGAGGCAGGAGAATGGAGCGAACCCGGGAGGCGGAGCTTGCAGTGAGCCGAGATCGAACCACTGCACTCCAGCCTGGGCGACAGAGTGAGACTCCAACTCAAAAAACAAACAAACAAACAAAAAAACCGGTGCACAGTGAAGGAAAGAAAGATCTCTCTTTAATTATGAGAACCTTGAGTATTTTCAGGTCTTGAAGATATGTTTTATTAATCCTTTCTTCAGAAACATGATCCAACATCTGGACACCAATATCAAAAATATACTTTGGAAAAATTTTAAGAAAATTGGGCATGTCTCTGATGGAGCTCTCCCACCTTACAGAGACATTTTTATGTATTTCTGGTTACTAGATGATTTATTTTGAAATGAAATAAGGGATGATTAAAAAAATAGATAATTTAGAGCAGGAAGGATTCTTATTTCCTGGTTCAAGTTAGAGAATATCTCTCAGAGTAAATGTTTTCTCCTCAAAGCCATGTGAGAAATATATTTTCAGAGTTCCAGAGTCCTTTCTTTCATTCTTTTTTTCTTCTTCTTCATCTTTGATCCATTTCTTGGCAGGGAAAAATTCTTGGGTCACTAACTCTCCCTCCTAGTCTATGGAGAAGGCCCTGTTGTGTTCCATCATTTGGGAATATGGAGGAAAATTTTGAAGCCAAATCATTTTTCCCCTACCTATGATGCCAGTACATTTTTTTTTTCTTCATCCTTTGGCATTAGTCTCTTTGATTTTGTCTAAAAAAGAACATGAAAAATCAACACAAGGAGAGATTTCTTGATCCCAGGGCAACTATTTTCCCCTTAGTCCTTAAATTAGTACTTGCTTTCTGTCTGATCTGGACTCTCTAGAATTTCAGTTGCACAAATATTGTGCCACTAGCATAGTTTTCTTGACACATATCACTTTATTCCTCATGCTGTCTATTGATCCTTTCTTTTGGGTTACAGGAGGATTTTTCAGCCAGTGCTCTACTTGGCTGATTTGGTTTTCTACTCCATCAGTTCTGCCCTTCTCTCTCTCTGTCCCTCCTGCTTGTGTCCATCATGTGAATATTCCCTTAATCTCAGTCTTTCCTACGCAGGAGGGGTGGTTAGGAGTCAGAGTGGACATCCTGGATGGCCTTTTTAGCACCGTAATTCTAAGAATTATCCTTGAAATTGCTATAAAAAGAGGAATAATAAACACTTGCCTCAATTCCTCCCCTCTCTTCAGTTGAAGACATTAAAGGGTCATGATATTTAGTGTTTGGGGCCAGAAAAAAATCCTGTAAGAATACATAAAAGGGCTGGGCACAGTGGTTCATGCCTGTAATCCCAGCACTTTGGGAGGC
The DNA here is from genome assembly GCF_029289425.2 of Pan paniscus. NCBI lineage: Eukaryota > Metazoa > Chordata > Mammalia > Primates > Hominidae > Pan > Pan paniscus. Next base: position 100,127,425 of record NC_073264.2, on the reverse strand, counting down.
TGAGGTGGGTGGATCACGAGGTCAGGAGATCAAGACTATCCTGGCTAACACAGTAAAACCCCATCTCTACTAAAAATACAAATATATATATATATACACACACACATACATATGTAATACACATACATATATATATACACATACATATATATATATACACATATATATATATATATATATATATATATATATATATATATATAAGCTGGGCATGGTGGCATGCACCTTGTAGTCCCAGATACTTGGGAGGCTGAGGCAGGAGAATTGCTTGAACCCAGGAGGTAGAGGTTGCAGTGAGCCGAGATCACGGCCACTATACTCCAGCCTGGGTGACAGAGTGAGACTCTGTCTAAAAAAAGAAAAAAAAAGAATACATAAAGGAATACACACTCCTTTGATCAGAATAGCCTTGCTCTGGGGTGCAGAAATGCACCTCCCTGGGGGTTAGGGGCTTGTTATGCCACCAGCCCACTGAGTACCTGGGGTGATCCTTTCTCCCTGTGTGCCTCAGTTTCCCCATCTTCCATATGTAGGGGCTGGACCATGCATGCCAAATTCTCCTCCCCCTTCTATGGGACCCCACGGATCTGCTGGAGGACAATTCATTTAATGAGTGGAATGTAATCAATTTTTGGTGAATATAGTTGTCTTCTTTCCTTGGGCCCTTCAAAACTGTGATGAATGTGTTTCCCCCCAAGGCATCTGATTTTGGACTAACCCCAAAGATAAACAGCATGAAATTGTTCTGTGCCTGCCTCGTAGCTAAATGTACATGCTTGACTTGACAGAGTTTGCCCATTTCCAGAGTCTCCCGGGGGATCCGCTTTTCATATATGTAAATTTCCAAACAACTACAGCTGCTTGAACATATACGGTTTGTCCTCTTTGGGAGTCAAAATGAGGGGAAACCATTGTTTCCACTCAAAATGGGTTCAACATGGCGAATCTCAAGACAAGTTTTGACCCACAGTGACCTGAGTTTTCTGTTTATAGTGAGACTCCAGGCCATGTGAGAAATCGTTGATCTTGAATTTGGTTTCTGTCTTAGTCCATTTGTGCTGCTATAACAAAATCCCTGAGACTGGTAATTTATAAAGAACGGAAATTTATTTTCTTATGGCTCTGGAGGTTGGGAAGTCCAAGATCAAGGTGCTGGCAGATTGAGTGTCTGGTGAGGGCTCCTGTCTACTTCCAAGATGGAACCCTGTAGCTGCATCCTCCAAAGGGAAGGAAGGCTGTATCTTCACATGGCAGAAGGAACGAAAAGGCAGGATAGTGCTCCTTTCAACTTCAAGACCTTTTATAAGGGTGCCTCTCAAAGGCCACACTTCTTGATACTGTTGTACTGAGGATTAAGTTGCAACAAGAATTTTGGAAGGGACACTTCTATACAAACCATAGCAGTTTCAAAGAGTTTACATGGCTTTAAGATGCACTGGGCTAGAGCTTCTACCTTGGAGAGAGGGCTGTAGTCCTTGAAATGCCTTAGCATCAATCTGGGGACACAGCATGGTGTCTTACAAAGATCATGGGCAGCAGTCAGTTGATGAATTAACCAAGCTCTGCCACTTTCTATGTAACCACAGACAAGTTATTTTATCATGAGGAACCTCAGTTTTCTCATTTGTAGAATAGGGAATGCTAATGCCTACCTCACATAAGGTAAAGATCAAATGAGATCACATATGAACAGTGCCTGGCAGACCTGTTCTTTTTCATTAATGAAGCGGGGGCCACATACAGATCTAGAACAGGATTTCTCAACTTCAGCATTCCTGCATTTTGGATGGGAGAAGTCTTTGCTGTGGGGGGCTGTCCTGTGCATTGCAGCATCATGCTGTCTACCCATTAGATGCCAGTAGCACTGAGATTGGGTCAAATGTGCCCTGGGGCACAAAATCCTCCCTGGCTGAGAACCACTGCTCTGAAGCAAGCAAGGTGCTTTTCTAGAACTTCACTCTGAGCTATCAGTATGGGGATGATTTTTGTGCAGGTGGAAAAGACTCGGTGGGATGTTGTCTACCTCATCTAAAATCCTCATCTTCCTGGTGATGGCTGTAGCACATTTAAATCAATAGGCTATTTCCCGATTGCTGGGTGTGCAGGTGGACTTGCATGTCTGCTGCCATAGGGCCTGCAGCAGTGGCCATCACTGTACAGGTCTCCTTTGCACACCTGCCTTGAACTTCTAAAGGGCTCTACTTTTAGTATCAATGTGGCCTCCCCCTGGGATCGGCCTATGAAGTAGGGATAACAAGTGTGGTGCGAAGCAGCCCAGGGATTCTGAAGCCAGTCTCACTGGTGCCCAAACATGATTGTGTGGGTGGAGGTTGCCTAGCCTTCACTTCTCTCTACCTACCCCATTCCCTGGAGCCTGCCAACGTCCTCTGTAATTGTGGCCCTAGAACATCTTCCAGGCCAATCCTGAGTACCTCATGTGTCTGGAGAGACCAGTACTCGATCAGCTTTTACTCAAAGCAGCGAGGGCCAGGTTTCCTTCCTTCCGTTGGGTCGGTGAGTAAATAGAGACTCAGAGAGAATTAACTTTCTAAGGTTACACCAGACACTTTTCTTTTGTGGTAATGAGCTCTCCATTCCTGGAAGTACCCAACACTGGGGACCTTGGCATGGTGCAGGGGAGCATGCTGGGCCATGCCACCAAGTTCTCCCTCTTGGGACAACACTTCTCTTCCTTCCTTGGAGGCTGCCCAACTGGCTTCAGCTCTTTCCACTTTCTTCCTTCTCCCTTGGAATCTGGTCTCCATCCTCCCTCTGAAGTGAACTCGCTCTATGAGTTCTAACAAGAAACATTATGATCTAACTTCTTGTGGCTTCAGGAGATACAGATCTGTGGCAACACTTCAAATTAAGTGTCGTGAGTGAGTAATTACTTTCTGAATCTGAGGTGTTCCATTGAATGGGAATCATTACTGTGTGTTAATTAAAATCCCACTGATTATTAAAATTATATTTTGGTGTTTTAATAACTCTATAAGGGACAGGTAGATAAAGCCCAGAGATACACATTGGTGTGGATTCTTGTTCAACCCCAATAAATATTTATATTACTTCAGACATGTACTCATTGGTTCATGAAATGTAAGTGGAATTCACACTGGAGATGGGTCTGGGTGTCGCAATGAGATCTGCCCCTCTTTGGAAGCCAAGTGCAGGGATCTTTTGATCTTTATAAAGTCTGAGTTTGGAGCAAGCTTCTTCAGAGTGCAGAGTGGTTGGGAATATCAAGGAGGAGGTGTGGGGTGGTTATGACACACTCCTGTCTAATTCCTTCTGGGTGCTTCCAAGGACTAGAGTAGAATTGGAACTTGCAATCTTCACGGAATCTGATTAATATTAGATCATAGGGCTGTAGATACTCAGGATTGGCATTCAGGAATTTTAAGTCATTTACTCACCAAGCCTGGCTGCTGATCAGAATCCCCCTGGGAAGCTTTGCAAACATTCACATTTCCTACTGCTTCTTTGAGGTCCTGACCGGGCAGGTAGCTGGGTCCGGTCCAGCCCCATAGGTGATCTGTCCATTCCAGTGTTTCTCTTTGTCTGGGGATGCATCAGGAATATTTTCACTTCCTCATTCCTACTCTTCCATGTCCCTCTTGGGGCTCTGTCTTCCAAAATTCCTTCCACTCAAAGAGTCTGCAGAGGTGTTTTCTAGAGGTTGGCATTCACTGGATTGGGAACATTGACACATTCCTGTCCTCTGTAGCAGTATGGGCTCCAACACCCACAGCAGTGCCCAGCCAGCCTTGTCTTCCTGCTTCTAGAAGCTGAGCTCACCCCAGGACTTCTCAGATGTCTAGAAAATTATTCTCCAGGGGAGATAGGTGCCCCAAGAGCTAGGTGGAGAAATGATATTATCTACCGGAATGAAGCAAGATATTTGGAAGCGTCCACTTGATATGGCCATTTAATGAGGCTGTTTTGCTACAGGAAGTGTTTGGTCAGGCCCTGGCAGGAAATAGGACACCCTCAAATTGGGTCATTTGAGGAGAATTTAGCAGATGTGCCATCTGCAAAGGGGTGAGGAGGGAGAAGGGTCATGATAAGAGACAGTGCAGTGCCCTGGACTCAGCACCTGCAGTAGAGACAGGAGGAAGAGCTCCCTGGGATGGGGATGCAGAGAGAGCTGGGGATGGGGAGATGTAGCCCACCTGCCTGTGGTGAGCCTGGGAGAGAGTGCTGGGGAGGAAATACCCGCCCACCTCACTCTCCTTCCCACAGAGCTGAGCAGCAGCAGCAGCAGGTCTCCTGTGGCTCGGCAAGTTGCACAGCATAGCAGGTGCTCACAAGTGACCAAGGGGCAGCACCTCTGTAGAGCGCATGGCCTTTGAGATGGCCTGGGTGTGGTGGCCGTGGAATTTGGGCTGGTGGAGCAGCAGGCTGGGGTCCAGGAGTTGGGGGATGACGCTTGATCTGGGTGGAGGGAGTTTTCAAGTTCAGAGTCGGGGTGGGTAAGGCCAGGAGCTGGGGTCTGGATTGGACAGGGGCCCAGGCTGGACCAGATAGGAGGGTAGGGAGGGCTGATTCCTGTCCCTCACGTGAAGGGTCTTTGATTCCACAGGACATGAGCATCCACTGATGGGGTGAAGAGAGGAGAGCCTGGTTCTGGGAAGAGGACTACGGTGATATGGATTGGACTGGGGAGATGCTGGAGATGGGGACCTGTTGGGGTTACTGTGTTGTCCAGGTGGGAAGTTAAGAGGGTCTGGGTCCCAGTGGAGAGGAGAATGGAGGGAGAAGTCCTGAGGCTCTTGCAGAGGAAGGACAGGACTGGATAACAGGGATCACGGGGGAGGAGAGGGAGAGACACCTTGGCCCTGAGCCAGGTGATACCTGCAGAGGGAGGCTCATCCTTCCCATATCCAAGGAAAGTCCTGGTGGATTTTTCTCTTACTGGCATGGAAACTGAGGCACAGGGAGGTGAGTGGCTTGCCCAGACTCATACAGTTTGAGCCCAGGCTGGCATCTGTGCAGAGCTGCAGTCCTGTGGTCTTACAAAGCCAAGACCTGGAGGAGACTGAAGGGGAGGGGTGGGAGCCCGACTTCGGTTTCTTTACTCTCACCTCTAGAGCTACCCACAGCTCGCTGGGAGGCCGTCTCCTGCAGCGCAGGGTGGGGCAGGGCAGGCTGCACAGGGAGTGGGCGTGTGGGTGCCAGATCCTTCCTGGTGGCCAGGACCTTGGCAGACAGACCCCGGCTGGGCCTGCTCAGGCTCAGCAAGCCCTCCAGAGCAATCTGAGCAAGGGTGGGGGGTGCTGATCAGCCCCTCGGTCCTGGAGGGTTCATTTTGAAAGGATTATAAATGATGAAATGGGCTTGTATCCTTCTCTCTTCAGCTGGAAACACTGCCAAGTAAAATCACGTTTTCATGCCTTGGGGATTTTACTGATTGATTAACTGTGCTTCACCAGGGCAAGGTGTGTGGCCTCAGTTTGCCTAACCTGTCAAATGGGAACTAGTGTGGAAGTTTAGTGTCACATTGTCAGATGGGCCTGGCTTCATATCCCAACCCATGCCCTTGGGCAATTGTCTTTGTCTCCTACTTTCTACATCTGCAAAACAGAGACAGTGATACCAGTCTCACTGTGTTGCAGTGGGTATCGAATGGAATGCAATGAGAAGCACACGTAGCTAAGCACAGTGCTGGGCATGGGGCAGGGGGAAGCTACTGATTGCTGCTATTAGCCCAAGTACCTGGCACATCCCACATGCTGTTCATTTGTCGGTGAAGACAAATATTTAGTGTCTGTGTGAATTGCTGTATGCAGGAATATGGACATATATGGAACTTGGCAAGCAGAAGTTTATGATCTAATGGGCTGGGACAGCAGAGGGATCTGCTGTCTGAATACCTTGTTGTGTCTTGAGCACTGGCCTGGGTCTTCTTTGGGACCCAGAAATGTGAATAAGAGAAAGAAGAAATTTCTTAGCACCCGAAGTGTGCTAGGGTCACCCCAGGCTGTTTATAGTCAGCCTTACTGAACTATTTGGCAAATTTTTCTTTTCTTTTCTCTTCTCTTCTCTTCTCCTTCTCCTCCTCCTCCTTCCTCTTCCTCTTCCTCCTCCTCCTCTTCCTCCTCTTCCTCCTCTTCCTCTTCCTCCTCTTCCTCCTCTTCCTCTTCCTCCTCCTCTTCTTCTTCTTCTTCTTCTTCTTCAGATGGAGTCTTGCTCTGTCACTCAGGCTGGAGTTCAGTGGCGCGATCTCTGTTCACTGCAACCTCCCCCTCCTGGGTTCAAGCAATTCTCTGCCTCAGCCTCCCTAGTAGCTGGGACTACAGGTGCCCACTGCCACGCCTGGCTAATTTTTGTATTTTCAGTAGCGACGGGGTTTCACCATATTGGCCAGGCTGGTCTTGAACTCCTGACTTTGTGATCCACCCCACTCCGCTTCCCAAAGTGCTGGGATTACAGGCGTGAGCCACTGCGCCCGGTCTTGGCAACTATTTCTGAACTTGATGTGTGCCCTTTCTCCTTCATGATGCCACCAACTCCTATACATCCTTGAAAATCCTACTCATATATTCCTCTCTCTGAGAATCATTTCCTGACCCACGCATGCTCCCCTGGGCTGGGTTAGTGCTTCTCTGCCTCCATGGCTGGGGCCTGCACCATCGGATGCCCATCTCACTGTGTGGTAGGAGGTGATTGTCCAACCCCCACTGGATTGTCAGTGGCTGGAGGGCACCAGCCATGACCCTAGCGTCCAGCCCAGGATGTGGCACAGAATAAAGGCCAGCTTTGTTGAGTAAATGAATGGACATAAAGAAAAAGAGATCACAGTCCCTGCCTGAAGGAATAAGCATGGACACAGGGCGATTGGGCCGTCCTGCCGAACATGACAAGAGCCGGGTAAGTGATGCATTGGGGGAGCCCAGAGAAAGCAGCAGTTTCTCCGGGGGACCCAGAAGGACTTCCAGGAACAGGTGGCCTTTGAGATGGACTTGAAAGGTAAAGGGATGACTTATTCCCAAGTTCGTTCTTCTCCATCTTACAGGGAGCGAGCTCAGCCGCGACAGGGTGGAGCAAGATGATTCACCTCCAGGCCGCTCCCTTGCATCAAGAATCAGGTGCATATTTTGCCGAGTTTGAGAGTGGGTCCCATCGCTCCGTGGTTCCACTGGCCACAGTTCACCTCCAACACAGTTAGTGGTTTTATTTTCAGAAAGGTGGGACCGGAAGAGCTGAGGCAGAGCCAAAGGAAAATGAAATGAGGCAGGGAGAGCCAGGTCTGCCAGGCTGGGGCTGGCCCCACCGCTGGGACATCCTGGGCAGTGGACAAAGATGTAATGTCAGGGGGTGCATGGGACTATTCTGGCACAGTGGCCGCTATTCCTTTAGTCGTTTGGAATACAAGCTCTGGGGGCACCTCCAATGAGATGGGCCTTGTGCTCTGGGCCAGGGGAGCAGGTGAACAAATCATACCCTGTGCCCCTGGGAGGTCACAGGTGAAAGAGGCAGACAGATATGGAGATGATCAAGTGCATGAAAGCCTCCTAGAATCGCTGAGAGCCTACTTTACAGAGACTGTCTGCCCTGTGAAATGACCATTCACACACATGCACGGATTAAACATGTGTACGTGCCCAGTAGCATGGATCAGACAGTTAAAGTCCTGCTCCAAGGAGCTTCCATTTCAGTAAGTGAAAGAGCTAGCCATTCATCAAAGCATCACTAGTAAGTGCTGGAGATGCCGTTAGGAGTGAGGTCTTCCCTGGTCAGCAAGGCCAGGAGTCTCCACTCATGTGAAGGTAAGAAGGCCAGGTAGGGCAGGGACATCACTAGAGGGGAGAGTGCAGGTGCAAAGGGCCTGAGCAGGGGCCCTGGAGGGGGCCATTTTGGCTGACGTGGTAAGAGTGGGAGTTGAGTGGCAGGAGGTGGGCTGGAAGGGTGGGCTGGAAGGACATTATCCCACCCACCAGGGATCTCACACCACCTGGTGCTCACTGGAAACCCCCTGGGCATCCTCTCCCACCCTGGCCCTTGGCTGTTGTGACATGGTGAGATCAGGCCTGTTAAATGACTGGCTGGGCCCCTGACTCAGGGACATCCTGAGTGGACTCAGGGATGGAGTGAGAAAGAGGGAAAGAATAGAAAGGTAGCAAACGCCAAATGCCTTGATGCCAAAATGATGGGCGTCCGGGCCTGAGTAAAGATTCCATCTCTACCCCAAAAGCACTGGTAGAAGGACCCTATCCTGCTTTAGGTGGGGTGTATATGGTGTGACCAGATTAGCATTTGAAAAGGATCACACTGATGGGAGCAGTAAGAGCAGAAGCTTCTGGAGGCCTGAGTCATGGTATTTTCTATCCAAAGCTGTTTCCAGATGAGTTTTGAGACAATGCCCATTCATCTATTATTACCTGCTCTGTCCTGGAGGAGAAGCAATGGAAGTGTTCTCTGCCTCCCGCTCAGTCCACCAGCATTTGATGCCAACCACGAAAGGGGTGTGCCTGGTGCTCTGGGGCCAGCCCTGGGTCCTCAGGAAGCTCACAGCCCAGCCAGCATGACCTGGAGGCCCACCTGGCAGTGACAGTGGTGCTCCCTCCACACCCCGGGAGCCCTAAACCAATCACGGGGGCTAGGGAAGGATTTCTGCCTGGGCTGATGCTTGGGCCTTATCTGGGTGCAGAAGGCAAGGAAGGGTGTGCCAAATAGAGGAAACAGCAAACTTGAAAAGGGGGAGGCTTTGGAGAGCGTGCTATCTGAGGAAGGTGGTTAGGTGCTGTTAGAAAGAGAAATGCGAGTAGGTGGTGGGGGTGGAGCAATGCCTGGGCCAAGGTGGGGTGTTTGAAAAGGCCTGGGACCTGGCAGGCGGGGTGGCAGGCAATGGGGCAGGACGCAGCCTGGGCCTGCTCCAGGTGGTGGGGCGCTTCCCGCAGGTGTCCCTTTGATCTCACAACAAATGGCCTATTCAGCATCTCCAAGACTGGGCCAGCTCCTGGCAGCCAGGGTGGGAAGGTGGGAAAACACAAGGGGATTGTCTGCCCAGTTCCAAAGCCGGGAATTTGCTCAGCAACACTGCACATGCAGGGAGTAGCCAGGTTCTAGCAGTCGTCAGGATGGCTGTTTGCCAAGGACTCCCCTGACGGGCTGCAGGCAGACCCTGGGGGCTGGGATGCCCAGGCTCCTTTGCCTGCCTTTGCAGGTCCTGGGGCAGGAGTGGCGTGTAGGATGGGGCGTTGGATGCAGTTGTTCATTTGTGCACAGATCCAAGAAAGACAGACCCTTCAGCAGGGCAGAGTGAACTGGCAGCCTTGCCACTGAGCCCCCAGAAAAACTGACAGATGCAAACTTCCTTCTTCTGCTGGAAACTTTTTTCTGTGGGTGAAGGCCCAATTGTGGAGAAAGGCAAGGTTGGATAATGTGATCCTGCATACTGAAGAAGTTGGGTTCTCCTTCCCACCCTCCACCTGCCATTCCAAATGAAGCCAACACTAAAACTACAAGAGACTCTTTTATTTTATTGAAGTGACACCAAACATGACGAATGCTGAAAACCAAACAGCTTCTTTGTAGACTTTTGGGTTCTTTCTCTTTATTACTTTACTATAGGTGTGTTCTCTGGTGTCCCAAGCCCACATTTGGAAGGTCCACTGGATAAGTGCTGACGCTGGAGAAAGGTCTGTTTGCAGACTGCCAAATTCAAGAGAGAAAGTTTGTTTGGGGGCTGAGCGGTGTTCCCGGGCAGTGTGGGCAGGTCAAGTGTGGATGCTCACAGTCCTGGCCTTTGACCTTCCTGGCTTCACCAAGCTGTATGCACTCAGGGAAGTTGCACAGCCACTCTGAACCTCGGTCTTTTCCTCTGGTAATAACTGGCATTAACGCCCATTTGCAGTGTTGCTGTGAACCAGATCAAGTGTGTCGATACGCCCAGGATGGTGTGTGTACTTATAGTAGCTGCTCAGTGAACATTAGTTTCCCATCTCTTCAGAAAGAAAAGTTGGCTTAGAAATCAACTTTAAAATATTTTTGTTGTTTGTTAAGAATGGTTCAAAAGTCACAAAATTATTTAGAAATTGTTTTCACTGAGTTCAGAAATCCAGGAGACTATTTAGTCAACAGTCTGTTTTCTTCCCGATAGCCTCATGATGGACTCATCTTTGAAAACCCAAGTGAAGCAATTTAAGTTTTCAAATTCATTTTGCTCATTTACCCACTCATTCATTTATTCTGCAAACAAGTAGTCAACACCTCCTATGTGTGAGGTCTGGGGCTGCTCCCAATTATACAGAAAAAGTGGAGAGGAGGCTTGGAGCTGTGGGAAAGAGGAAACTCAGGTCCAAGAAGTCCCTGCGATTTACTAACTGTGACCTGGGGCAAGTCATTTCAGCTCTGGAGCCCTCGGTTTTCTCATTTGTATAATCAGGATAATAATATTTCTGTTGCAGGATTGTTTGTGAGAATGAGAGATAATATGTGTAAAATATGGGGTGCATGGAGCCATGGGAGCAGCTGGTCCTGCTAAGACGAGGTCCCTGCCCTTGTGGCTGAGGCCCCTGTGGTGGTGACAGACCGATGGACAGAGGCACCGAGAGTGATTTAAGAGTACATCTCTCCATCTGCATCTGTATATAACAGACCTGAGATACAGACTTGGGCAAAGGTCTGTTTGCAGACTGCCAAATTCAAGAGAGGAAACTTGTTCGGGGGCTGAAGGGTGTTCAGGGGCAGTGTGGGCAGGTCAAGTGTGGACGCACACAGTCCTGGCCTTTGACCGTTCTGACTTACCAAGCTGTATTCACTCAGGTAAGTCACACAGCCACTCTGAACCTCAGTCCCTTCCTTGTCTCCAGGCAAAATGACCCAAGGACCTTTCTTTGGGTGGGCCTTTTTATCCCGTCCATGTGTAAAAGCCCACTCCAAATGAACCAAATCTCCCACAGGCTTTGCAAGGTGTGACTCAAGAGTCAAGGCAGCGCGGGGACCTGCCCGTGGACCCTGGATCTTAAATGAGCCCCTGGAGCTCAGCAGCAGGTTCCTGGGAGTCTGGCTGGCTGAGTGCTTGGCTGGGATGAGTGGGAGCAGCTGCAGGAAAAGGGAGAACTAGTTTCTCCGGAGTGTGTTTATCCTGCTTATCTGACCTCAGAACTCAACCATCCTAATGATTTTTAATGACTCTAATGTGCCTCACGTCTTGACTGGACCCACTGGCCATGTCACGCTATCGAATGGCCTCTTTCCCATGCATATTGCCCGGTGGAAGTGGGTCCAGATGCCAGGTGGGATTACTTGGGTCACACACATGGTGGGACTTAGTTCAAAAGGATTTGACACCAGGCTCTGCCAGAGCTCAGAGCTTGGGGAGATGGCTCCAACCAAGCCCCTTTGTCAAGCCAGGTGGAAACATGCTCAGGGAAATGGGATCAGCTTCAAAGTCAAATCTCAGCTGTGCTGCTGACTAGCTGAGCTCTCAGGATACGAACTTGGCTTCTCTGGTCTCTATTTCCTCATCTGAGAAACGGGTGCCGTAATGAGATCTTCCTCGCCTCGCCAGGATCCCTGGTCCTCCGCCCTCTGTGGGCCTAAGCTTCGCCTGTAGCAAATGTAGGATTTCTCAGGCGCCTCCCAATTTTGTAACCCTATGACTCTCTCGCTGGCCAGCTTCTTCCTGTCCACGCCCATTCCCACCCACTTGAAAAATACCTGCCCTTGGACGATATAGCCTTGACCAAGCCATTTCCCAAGAAGGGCTGCCATGGCCTGGGGTTGCCACCCACCTGAGACCTCGTGGGGCCAGGGCTGAGCTCTCAGGGTGAGCCTTGTGAATAGCATAAACACTCACTAGTTCCCGTCCCGTCCCTGCTGGCTGTCTTTAGGCAAACTGGACAGGGAAGCACCAAAACCCTTGCCTCCCCTTCACATGCATGACGTAACTGTCACTGGTGAATGTGGAGATTTCTAGAAAGTCAGGGCTTCTCCATTAGTGAGTCAAAAGGCTCAGATCAGCTCTCTGCCTTTTATGCAGGCTCCAACTGTTGCTTCACCTGAACCCACCCTCTTTCGTAAGCAAGAGTATCCTTGCCAGCTGAGTCACTGAGTCCGGGGACTCCAGCCAGAACATGGTAGCGGCTTCACGGCCCAGACCCTGGCCTGAGGAGGGGCCTTGTCTCTTCTTGGCCAGCTGTGTGGGTGGGATCCCCCTCATTCCAAGGGATCATTTGCTCTCTCTCCCCCCACAATCTGCAGATGAACACCCTTGGGGTGGAGGAGAATTTCAGCTACTTGCCTGATGCTTTATGGCTCTGGGCAATAGAGCAGCTTTGTCTTGGGGTCTGACCACAAAGCCCTAGCCATTATTATTATTAATATTTCTTAGAAATATTTATTTCTTATTTAATAAGATGTCTTAGAAATCTCATGAGTGTGTCAGATGAGAAAGTTGGGAAAGATGTGAAAGTGTCCTTAATGACAGCACAGTGCTTCTCAGCTGGGGAAGTGTTGCCTTCAGGAGATGTTTGGTAATGTCTGGAGACGTTTCTGGTTGTCATAATTGAGGAGCAGGAGGTGTCACTGGCATCAGGTGAAGAGAGGCAGGGGATGCTGCTATATACATGCCACAAGGCACAGGGCAGCCCTCCACAAAGAGTGACCCAGTTCAAATCATCAATATCGCCCAGGCTGAGAATTCATGATACAGGGAAGCTGTATCATGAAGGCCTTGGAACTAGACCACAAGGCCTCCAGAGGGTCTCAAAAATAGTGTTTATATATATAAAAACAAAAACCCCATTTTAATTGTAAGATAGATTTGAATTTTGAGGTTGAAGGGCTGGTGAGTGCCCAAGTCAGAGTGCAGCCTGGTGGCATCTCCGGGAGGCCCCATCGCTGCCAGCCCCGGGCTGTCCTGACTCCTGCCCCAGGGGCAGTGATGACACCTACTCCCTGCTCCGGGTGCATGTGGCACCCCACTCTGCTTCTGCAGCCCTGATCTCTACCTGGGGCGATTCTCCCACATTTCACTGCTGGTGGGAAGTGACACCTGGGTTTCCCACCATAGCTCAAAATGCAATGTGTCCCGACCTCAGGCCAGCACCTGCCTTCCCAGCCTGCTGCTCCTTGTGGGTCTGGTGTGCCTGAGCCCCCTGTCATTCCCTCACCTCATTGGCCTCCTTCCCACCACTCCACAGCTGTCTTATTTTATATTCACCACCATCTTTCTGTCCTTCCTTTCCCTGCCCATGCCTTCTGTCATCCTTTCCTTTCTACCTGGAATCCCGTTCGAGCTGTCTTCTTCCTTGTCTCCTCAGGATTCTCTTGTGTGAAATGTTTTGTCTGAACCGCTGTGAACTTCATCTTTCCGAAGCTGTTTTTTCACTTGTACTACTTTTCTGGTCAAAACTCCTCCATGGCTCCCTTTGCTAACAAGGGAAGGTCTTTCTACCTCCCTAACTTGGGAGTCATGGCTCCTTGCGACTGGGCTGTCAACTTCCCACGACAGTGTGAACTTCTCCTTCTCCCAGGCCACTCCCTGCTGCAATATGGGGCACACTTGTGGTGGCCAGAGCTGTCTAGGCACCCCGTAGACCGTGAGATCTGTGAGGCCAGGAGCAAATCTTACCTGTTCAGTGTGGGGAAGCTGTGCTAGTAGGTTCTCAACTCACCTTTGCCAAATGCTCCACTGAATGGTAGATGAACCAGCCCCTCTCCTAGGTGATCCATGATTCCTCCCTCTGTTGTCCTTCCTGCTGTTCTCCACCCTAGAACCTTCCCTCTCCTACATCCACACCTCACTATGGGTCCCATTTGAAGTCAGCTCTCTGCTCAGATGCCACCCCCCGACTGGAAGAAGGGATGGTTTCAGTTTCCAGTCAACCTCCACAACACTTTTTCTACCCCCCTCGAACAGTGCTCACTACTGTCAGCCTTAAATTATAGCTATTTATGATAAAATAAATAATAAGGGTGGTTGTTGAGTGCAGCCAGGCTCTCTTATTTGCAGGCCAGGCACCTTGTTGAAGCCACACGAGGACCTGGTTCATGTAGGCTTCAATGGGTCCTTTTTACAAAGAGGAAAACAGAGGTGCGGAGATGTTTATAGATATGCCTCCAGGGTGCGAGGCTAGTTTATTTCCGAGCCAGAGGCAGTGCACCTTAATTATGAGAGCTCAATGCTTGGATCTGAGAGCACCAAACCCTGGGCCTAGGACTTGCATTCATTCCCTCATTCATTCATTCACTCATCCATTCATTCACTCGCTTATTCATTCATTCATTCACTCGCTTATTCATTCATTCATTCACTAATTCATTCATTCACTCATTCATGAGGGAATGCACAAATCAGTGAAACGAAAGAATTCCTTTGTTCACTAAACTAATATTAATTGAGTATTTTTCATGTGTCAGGCACATCCTAGCTGCTCAATGAGAGGTTTTCTGCTGTCTTTTCTTGAGGAGGAGGGAATGAACACATCGATACCTCTGGTCTATTGAATTAGGAAGCCAGTGGCTTAAAATCATCTTTTGAATTTCAGAGCCCTAACCTGGTAACACTGAAAGGGACACATGTGATTGTTCTTATCCATGGGATTATGTTACAGATGAGAACAGTGGGCCCGCTCAGGGAAGGGCTTGCTCGGGGCCACCCAACAGCTCCATGATCAAGCCTGGACTTGGCCCCTCTGGCTTTAGACTTACCATTTGTTGTTTTCCTTTCACCGACTAACTGCTCTTCACTGTGTCTGGGGGATGGGTATGAGTAACCCGGGCTTCCAGGACATGTATGACTTGAGTGAGATGTGGATTTGGGGGTGGACAAGAAAACAGAGGAGAGGAGAGATTTCACAATTTCTTATCAGGTCCTTGTCATCTTGTGTGCTGTGAGGGAGCCATCAGGGTTCCATTTCACCGATGGAAACCTGGACCTTAGGAGAAGGGAGCCCCCCAGGAGCATGCAGGGCTGAGTAGCACCAAAGCTCCCATGAGTGGAGAGGGCATGGCGGAGCCACCCGGAGAGAAATTAGGCACTTTTGCTGTAGTGATGGGGAACCTGGGTTTGAGCTCTGCCCCGCACTTCTGTGTGGCCGGGGCAGGGTATTTCACCTGTGTGCATCTCAGTTTGCTCGGGTATAAAATGGGGAACTGGTGCTTCTTACCTCATACACTTGTTGTGAGGATCCAATGAGTAATAACCCAGCCAGGACTCAAACCTGTGCCACACAAGTGAATGCTCATGGTTGGCTCGTATTTTTAATGTTATCATCAGAGAAACCTTTGGTTCCAGACCCAGGTCTGCCAATCACTCCCCAGGTGACCTTGGGCAAATCCGTTAAAGTTCCCGTGCCTTGGTTTCCTTATGTGTAAGATGAGGCAGACAGTAACCCCCAGCCATACCCTGAGATCCTGGTGCCACGGGCCTGGCCTCCTGCCCTGCTCCGGGAGCTGCTCAGCCAGCACAGGCGGCTCTGTTTCCACTGCTCCATCGAGGTTGTTAGAGTTAAAAGGAAAGGAAGGGGTTTTGATGCTGAAGAAAGAGCTGGGGAATTAGGGGAGCTGGGAGTTAGCCCCGAGGAATTCTGGCTTTTGGCAGTTTTCCCCGAGCTTCTCTGGAAATGTCGGGTAGACACCGAATGTCCCTCTTGCTTCATCTGGCTGGGCATTGCGACATCGGCACAATGTGAAAAATAGAGCTGTCCTGGGAGAGCTGCCTTAGTCATGGGAACCTGGGGAACCTCTCCCAGGAGTGTCCTGCAGTTGGGGCAGGGCTTGGACCACGGGATCGGCGGTTAGTCAGGGGCCTGGCCGGGGAAGACCTTGTTGTGCAATTAGCCACTTGGCAGGAGCATCCCCGGCCTCTGCACAAACTCAGAGGTCTTGGTGTGCCCAAGAGAAAGTGGGGGGCTGCTCCTGCCCCCCATAAGCAGGGGAGGTCATAGCTAGGATTTCTGTGGCCTCCTCAGCAGGCCAGGAGGCATGGATCCAGCTTCTACTCCTAGTTCCTCCATCAACTTGCTGGGTGAACTTAGGCAAGGCTGGACCTCAGGGCTCCCATCTGTAAAAGGAAGTGATCAGACTTGGTCTCTGCCATCCATTTCAATTTTAAATTTCTCCAAGTTGAGTTCTCTGCTCCTCATCTAGGGTACATGGTGGGTTCCCAGTAGCTGTGATGTGAAGAAATGAATGAACAAATGATAGATCAAAACAGGAACCTCTCCACTTCTTTCCAGCCTACGGAATGCTTAGCTCAGAGATGAGCTCAGAGCAGAGCCGTCAGCAAATGCAAGGTGGCTGCAGAGACCAAGTGCAAAGATTCTTTTAGAGAGGCTCAAGTCGGCGGATTAGAACAAACCAATTAAGGGTGTTTGTGTATTTAGCATTTTGCACTCAAAATACTTACAGGGGAAGGGTAATCCTTTGAAATCAAACACATCTTGCCGGTTAATGTTGGTGTAAGTTTTTATTGGAGGTAGGGCCCAGACATGGCAGCCAGAGCTCATGTGAAAAGGCAAATTACCTATACATGAGGTTATGGCTAATTACCTGAGATACCCTCCTCTGTTGAGTGAAAAACCCAGTTTTCATCAGTCCCGTATTAATTATGGCTGCTGAGAGCTGCAATTGGCAAAGGCGTGTTTTTAGCTTATGACTCAGGGCTGACTCAGGGTTGGGGACTGAGCTTTCTGTGGCCTCGAGCTGGGCTCCCCTTTTTTCCTGGAAACGCCTAAACTGCTTGCCAATCCCTTTGACAGGGCTCTTGGACTTTCCTGGGAGGCTCAGCATGTTTTTTTTTTGTTAAGATGTATTTTCTTTTTTTCTTTCTAATTTTTCATTTTAGGTTTGGGAGGTACATGTGCAGCTTTGTTACGTGGGTAAATTGCATGTTGTGGGGGTTTGGCGTACAGATTATTTTGTCATTCAGGTGACTGGCATAATATCTGAAAGATAGCTTTTCAACCTCATTGTCCTCCCACCCTCCACCCTCAAGTAGGTCCCATGATCTATTGTCCATTTCTTTGTGTCTATGTGTACTCAATGTTCGGCTTCCACTTTAAAGTGACAACATAAGGTATTTTGTTTTCTGTTCCTGTACTAATTCACTTAGGATAATGACCTCCAGCTCCATTCATGTCATAGCAAAGGACATGATTTCATTCTTTTTTGTGGCTGCATAGTATTCCATGGTGTATTTGTACCACATTTTCTTTATCCAGTCCACTGTTGCTGTGCAGCTAGGTTGATTCTCTATGCTTGCTATTGTGCATAGTGCTGTGATGAACAGACCAGTGCCTGTGTCTTTAGGGTAGAATGATTTCTATTCCTTCGGGTGTATATACCCAGTAATGGGATTGCTGGGTGGAATGGTAGTTCTGTTTAAAGCTATTTGAGAAATCTCCAGACTAGAGTACCTGGATTTAAGCTCCTGGCTTCCAAGCTGGGGGTAGTGGGGGGCAGATGTGGCCAGTTTGCCTTCAGCCCCATGTGGCTGCCTGAGCTGGGTGCGCCTGTTCCCACCCATGCGTCAACCTGTTGACTGTCCTGAGACGCCAGTGTTAGCTTCTCCTTCAGAAAGGTGAAGAAACTGAGGCCTTGGCTTTGAAGTGGTGCAGCATGGATTTGAACTCAGCGTTTCCTGACCAGAACCGCTTTTTTTCTCCTCATTGCCTTTGGTGGCCTCACTCAGGTTACCTGCAGGGCGCAAGGTGCTAAGTGGCCTCAAGAAGGTGGGTCTCACTTCTTCAAGCTGCACCACTGTGGCTCAGGGCTGAACAAGTTTGTGATTCCATCTGAAGGGCTTTGAGGACATGCCAAATTATAAAATATGGAAGATTTTCCAGGTGGGGAGAAAGGACTTTGTCATCCATCCTGGCCTTGCTTCCGCACTGATGGATGGATTGACCATTTGGTCGTGTTTGTGAGACTATTTGCACTGATGGATGGATTGACCATTTGGTCGTGTTTGTGAGACTGTTTTCCCATCTTGTTTATCTTCTCACACACGATCACCTCTGCCTTTGAGTTGTCTCCCAGGCCTGACTCTACAATGCTGGCTTGGAGGGTCAATGGGCATCCTGAGCAAATGCTGCCCCGTGTAAATGTATGGCGAGCTCCCTGCATGGGCCCTCAGGAAATGTCCATTTCCCTCCTGGCCTCTCTGGCCCTCTGAGGCTGACAGGTGTGTTCTCCTTCCCTATGTGTTTCCCCCTCACAGTGAGGGGAGGTAGGACTTCATAGACCCAGGCTTGACAGATGACAGATGGGAAAGTGCAGCTTCAGAAAGTGACCTTTTCCCAGCCTAAATGGGGCTAGGTTTTGGCTCCCTAGTCCAGACCTCCTGTGGTCTTTCTGGGAAGCGTGAGGTAAGAGTTCCAATGAGTTGCCTCCCATTTAAGCACCAAATATCCCTGGTCAGCATCCTTCCTCTAACACCCCTACCCCCATCACATGGGGATGGCCTCAGGAGGGGATGAACCCACGTGAACTACCCTCTAGGTTGTGAGCCTCACAGTTAACTATTCACATCTATCAGTTCATTTCTTTTCCTCTTAAATACCCTTAGGAAATGAGTTTTATTATTTTATCTTTTCAGAAGAGTAAACTGAGGCACACAGATAATTAAGGCATCTTGTTCATGATGACTCATCCTGACTGTTCAAGACAGACCAGCTTGGCATGGTCCAGCTTGGCGTAGCCTGGCCAAGACTGCAGCCCAGTCTGGCCAGATCCTACCACAAGCTCCTTCCAACCCCTGTGGCCAGGCTCACCTGTGAGGGGGGCAGGGGCTCTGTGGGGGCACCTGTGGGCCAAGTGATAGGAGTGACAGTGCCGCCCAGGATCTGTCATGGTGTGTTCACCACCAAGGGTGCACAAGCCATGCAGACACAAACTCTGCCTCCTGTTGGAGATTGACAAGGCCAGCTGGCATTTGCAGGCCAGGAGAACACCTGTTCCACAACAGGAGGTTGAATTCTGCCCAAATCTTCAGTCTCTCAATTTGTTAGACCACGGGAAGCCTTTTCCCCTCCCCTCCTCTCCCTCCCCTTTCCTCTCCTCCCTCCCCCCTTCCTCCTCTCCCCTCCGCTTTCCTTTTCTGTCTCTTTCCTTTCCTATCTTTTCCCCATCCTTTCGTTTCCTTCCTTTCTCTTCCCCTTCCCTTCCCTTCCCTTGCCTTCCCTTCTCTTCTCCTGTCTTTCCTTTATCTCTCTCTTTCTGTCTCTTCCTGTGTGTCTTTATCTCACCCCATGTCCCTCTGTCTCTGTCTGTCTGTCTCGCTCACTCTCCCTCTCTCTTTTCCAAATCACCAAAGGCCAAAGACTCTTTGGGAAATAGGGCTCTGAGACTTCAAGAAGGAGAAGACTGAGCTCCAGTCTGCAAACCTGTTTGTTTCCGGGCCCACTTTGGGCCTGGTGTCCCAAAGTTAGACACTCACTGTCACTGGATAGACTCTCGCCATCCCTCATCACAACCAAGGCGTGTGACTCTCCCGGGTTCCCCAGTGAGCACACAGAGGCCTGGACAGCCCATGTAGACAGTGAGCTGGGTTCAAGCCTGGGTCTGAGTGCCCGTCCCGGCCCCTCTCCTGTGACCATGGACACTTGGATGTGGAGGGATGAACTTGGGGTTTGGATGGGGTTGCAGCCCCTGCTTCCAGCCGCCACTTGGGCTGTCAGGTTCTGTCTCTTCAGCCTGGGCTCCCTGGATGTTGGGTCTGTCCTGTTGTGTGAAGCCCCCAGGGGAGGCAGGGAGGAGTCTTGTTCATCTTTAGTTCATCTTCATACAAATGAGCCGGCCAGTTGGCACTCGCCTGCATTTCCACTGCAGCAACAGGAAAGACGAGATCCATGGTAATTGCCTTCCCATCTTTTTATTCTCTGGTCAGAGCCGTTCCCAACTGTCAGAGTGACTTCTCGCTCCCTGACACAATAGCCCTTGCGACACTTCTTTGTTCCCCTAAGAGTTTGAAGGCAGGAAAATTCTCAGCTCCTTGGGGTTACCTAGGGCTGACTCTGATGCTTAGGGACAGTTCTTGTCCCCAGACACAATGTTGCCCCTCCTTTCCCCCTGAGCTAAGACCTATTGTTTTTACTTAACCTTGCTTCCAGGATCTGAAAACATCTTTTAACCAAATAGCGATGATTCATTTCTGGACAGGCCAGCAGAAAGAAAGGATTAAGATTTGGAGCTCCTCCTGACCCCACTTCCCTTTTATCTCCTCATCGCCTTCTCTTTCTTCCTTTCTCACCCGGCCCACCTTCCTTTGGCCTCCTCCCCAAGCCCCAGTTAGCAGACAGAAGGGGCTGCTTGGTCAAGGGCACATTGTGGGTGGTCCAGACCTTTGAGAGGATTTTCTCTCTGCATCTCTAGCTCTGGGGAGACAGGCGGCTGACATCAGTGGGAAAATCTTCCCAGGAGATTTCAAAGCACTGGAGACTGAACTGTTGATGGTGAATTAAAAAGAAAAAAAAAAGGCAAAATCTCCCAAAGGCAGTATTTGGACATGATCATTTGACCTCACACCATCGTTGCTCCCCTGCCACCCCGGTGTTCCGATTCCATGATCCCAGGCTTCCCTGGAACCACAGAATTTGCTGTTGATGCAAACTTTCCTGACTGGCAGGAAACATGCAGGGGTATGAGGAAAGACAACTGATGTTTGTGGAGAGCTAACTTTGTGCCACGTGCTTTTTTTGTGTGTCCACAGATTTTGTTACTCTTTGGTCCCCTAAGAATGATGATGATAGCAGACACATGGGAGAGGCACTGGGTGCTGGCTGCTGTCTCCATAATTTGCATGTACTAGCTAATTTAATTTTCACAGCAATCTATTTTTCTTATTTTTTGAGACAGAGTCTTGCTCTGTCGCCCAGGCTGGAGTGCAGTGGCATGAACTTGGCTCACTGCAACCTCCGCCTCCTGGGTTCAAGCAATTCTCCTGCCTCAGCTTCCCGAGTAGCTGGGACTACAGGTGCGCACCACCATGCCCAGCAAATTTTTGTATTTTTAGTAGAGATGGGGTTTTACCATGTTGGCCAGGCTGGTCTCAAACTCCTGACCTCATGTGATCCACTCGCCTCGGCCTCCCAAAGTGCTGGGATTATGGGTGTGAGTCACCACGCCCGGCCTCACAGCAATCTTATGAAGTAGAAACTATTATTATCCTGATTCTACCGTAGAGGATTTTGAAGCACAGAGACATTTAGTAACCTGATGAAGGTCACACAGCTCAGAAGTGGTGGAGCCAGAAGTCCAACTGCAACTGTCTGACTCCAGGATAACTCTGTGCTGTTATCCATTTAGTCAGACTGCAATTTACTCCTTAGGGATAGCCTCCCTCAGAATTGTGTAGCTGCAGGAGGTGAGGTGACGTCAGCTGGGGATGGGTAGGCATGGCAGTGCTGCACATCCAGACCGCAGCTTGGCCACCAATGGGAACATGTTCCTGCCCATTGTGCCTGCATGGGCCAGAGCATGAATTGGGATCTATCTCTCTCAAACCAGCATGGTTGGGGGTGGATGTGTCTATGTCATAAGTCACCACCTTTCCCCTGCTTTGAGGAAATGTCAGTGTGGGGCACATAGGAAGAGGCCTACAGAACAAATCTCATGGGGATGGGGATACACCATTATTAATTATCATCGCTGTTACTGTTATCATCTCTTAGCAAAGAGGCTCTAGTTGTTGATATCAACCACTAGAAACGTAGTTTTGTTCATGACACATTAAGCTCTAGAAACGATGTGTTCTTTGCTCCACAGGGAGCTTTCAATGTTTATTCACTCACTGGTTGTGTGAGTTGCAGAATCCCTGCCAATGTTATTCCAGCCAGTGAGCCAGAGTGGATAGGTAGGCATTTGGAATGGAGGTACGATGACTACCAGGGGCAAGATTTTGGTAAAATCTGATGGAATTCTGTCTGGCCCGGTGTTTTCCTGGCTAAGTGTGTTTCCTGGCATGCATTTACGTGTACTTTGCTTTGTTTTATTTTACTTCCCTCTTATTGAATATTTCCTTTTTCCTACAGTCTCATGGAATAGATGTTGACTTTCACTCTCCCAAAGACCACACAGAGATGGAGTGGCCCAGGCTCCCCACCAGGGCCATGTGTGGTGGGCAGCATCAGGTCCCATGTGTGAAGCCAGGATCTGCATTTTCCTCTGGGTCTGCCAGCAGTTCCTGGTACTAACTCCCTCTGTCGCTGGCCCTTTCTCTCCCAGCCCGTAGCCACTCCTCCTCCCCCTTTGCCTGCTGCATCCAGGCAGAACAGGGCAGCAGAACAGGCAGAGGAGCGTGGAGCTCCTTGGACTGTAAATACTTTCTCCGCGGTGATTGCAACAGCAGCTTTTGCCAAATTCTGAGTCTGCTTGGCCTCTGAGGGTGCTGAGTTTGGAACTAAATGCAGCAGCCCCTTTGGAGTCAAACTTTGGTTTCCTCTTGGAAAACGAGCACTTCCTGATTGCTAGAGAAATAGAAGAAAGTCTTTAAAAGACTCTGGTGTTCCTGTTGGCCTCCAAACCATCAGTCTATAGCATTTTGATGATTTAAGTGTCGATGAATCAAAAACATGTGGTCCGAGTTTCCCCTGAATTCAGATGCATGTGGAACTTAAAGGAAAGTTTTTTTTTTTTTTTTTTAAGGATTTGGAGAAACAGCCTGGGTTTTACTCAATGCCCTGACTTTGAAAACTTGGCGTAAGGTATTTGCCGTGTATAAGCTCCAAAGGGGCTCTCCTGGGTCCTCTGGAAATGTCTTTGATTGGTGGGGAGGCAGAAGAGACTTGTGCAAGAGTGGGGTGGGGGTGGGGGCTCAGATCCCTTCTGCACTGGACTCAGATCAGCTTTGTGCACCTCCGAACATGGGGAGAGGGCTAAGACTTGAGGAGGGAAAAAATGCTGCAACCTCCTCTCTTCCAGAGACCTCCCCCTTTCATCCTAATTTTGCTCAAAGTCTATCAATGTCCAGCCAGTCAACATCTACTGAACACCTCCTCTGCGCCAGGATTCTGAGTGGATTCATGTGAATGCCTACTGCTTGCTCTTTCTTATCCCGTGCTCTACCCAACCGAGCGCCTCAACGTTCCAGCCGCCCTGCCTTGGCCTGTGTGGATTCCCCTACCTGGCATCCCCTTTTCCGATCTTTATCCAGCCAAATCTCATCCATTCACACCCATAATGTTCACTGCGGTGCTTTCTGCAGACTCTGGGCTCCATCAACTCTTGGGAGTAATGGCGGACTCACAGGGAGATCTGGCTTCTCGGGTTGGAATCTCTAATTGCTCAGGACACAGAGCTGCACAGAGGGATGCTGGCGTTTGCTCCTGCCGCTCAGCTCCGCCCCGTCATTTTTGGAGGGTTTTCTCTGGCCTCCTCCCTCTCGTGCCTTGTTTACTGCAGGGAGTGATTTTAGCTTAATAGAACCAGGAAGGAATTCCGCTTTCATGTGGTTGAGAAGCAGAGGCCCACTCAGATATCCGTGAGGTTTCATGGCCAGGCAGGGGAGCTGGTGAATTTGTTGGGGAGAGCCCTGATCCCAGCAGCTCACTGGGAACGAGGCCTATAAATAACTCCTGCCAGTCAAAGCATAATGATTTCAATCTTCCCACTGTATAAATAAACAGTATTGTTCAGGAGTTCTCCCTGGCTACAGTTTTGGCCCATTAGCAAAGGCTTGCAGAGGATCCAGCTGGAATTTTTGTCGAAGGCAAAGGATCTGACATTTGGGGAGTAATTACTGTGTGCTCGGCCCCGTGTGAGACATTTGAATAGACTGTCCCATTAAACTCTCATGCCAACTCCAAGAGTCAGTATCATCCCCGTTCGACAGATGAGGAAATGGAGGCTCAGGGATGACATGGCACAAACCGGAGCTCTCAGGCCAGGGAAAGGGAAGTAACGTCAGGCTTGTCAGAGTGCAGACCCCTGGCACCTCAGCTCCCTCGCTGTCTCAGTCATCCTGCAGCAACACTACCAAGATCAGTGTTCATGGAAGGCTTGTGTTTTTCCTTGGTAATATAAATAACACATGCTCTTTTCTTTACAGGAACGTTTGAAAATTTAGAAATGCAGAAAGAAAATTAAAATCACCTGTATCCTTGCCACCCAGAAAAATACACATGAGTATGTTTTGTTTACATTGTTCCTGTGTTTAGACAGATCGGTAGATAGATAAGAGACGGAGAAATGACCTTACAGACACACACACTGAGGGATAAATGGTTTTTAAAAACACAACTGAGATAACAGAGTAGATTCTGTTTCAGAAGGGGCTTTGGTTCACTTGATGCTGATGACACAGTTACTATCTCCATTTTCAGTATGAGGCATTGGTGGCTCAGAGGGTGTGATGACGTGTCTATGCTCATGGCTCATGCAGGTGGACAGGACCAGCTTTCCATCCTGCCTCCTCCTCCTCTTCTCTTTCTGTCCCCATATCCAGGTGCAGGTACTACTCTGGTCATGGATCGATTAGCTCATTGCATTCTTCCATTAGTCTCTAGATTGCTGAAGGTCGGCATTCTAGTCCTGACTGTGTGGCTTACTAGATGTGGGGCCTTAGACAACTCTCCTTTTGTTTTCCTTCATCCATAAAATGGGTACACTTTGATCTAAAGCTCTAGTGAACCCGCAAGTGTTGGTAGAGCATGCTCTACAGATTGTCTCTCCAGGTTGGGAACAGGGTGGAGCAGAGGTTTGGATTTTGAAGCCAAGGTTTGACACTTAGGTACTGGGAAGACTTGGGAAATTCATTTGACCTGTGCTTCAGTTTTCACATCTGTCACGTGAAGACAATTGTGTCTACCTCATGAAGTTGTGGGATCATTATCACAACAATAGGAGGTGTTGAGTACTTGTGATGGGCTGCGTTGAGATCTTTTCATAGATTCTTTCGCTGGTCCCCATAACAACTGTGTGAAGATTAGGGATGATGACTCTCCCCATTTTACAGATGAGGAAACTGTGCCACAGTTAAGAAATTGAGGGCTAAGTTTACACAACTAGAAAACTGGATCTGAGCTGGATGAAGACCCTTTGAAACGGGAAACCCTTTTTCTATACAAGACTCAAGCCAGGCTTCTGGCTACACAAAGTGGGTTTGGGGCATTTGTCTCTATTACTGTTAGCCAAAATGTATCTCAGCCAACAAACAATGAAAATGAGAAACAAATTTTTCTCTTTCCTTGACATAAGGAAAAACCACACTCCCAAACCGTGGAAAGTCATGCGTATCTCCTAAATCCTGCAAAATGCAATTGAAGAGGAAGGTACCCAGAGCTAGTACCAACTCTTTGGACTTTGAGCAGGAAAAAACTTTCCCTAAGAAAGAGTCACCCAGGGCTAAAAGACAAATTGAATGAATCATGGATTATGACCACATCATCTAAGCATGGGTGGGCAATGTCCTGTGGAGACTCAGATGACATCATGCAATGATGAGAGGGTGGAGGTGCAGGAGAAATGGACTCAGCATGCCAGTGCTAGTACCTACGACCAAGGCCCCTGGTCTCGGGAAAGCACTGGTTATATATGAAATGTGGAGGAGGAGAGATAGACGCCGAACACTGGATCAAACGCAGAGACCTCTCCTGGAAAAGGAAAAGCTCCCCTTCAAGGCCAACAGGATGGAGACATGTTTCAGGGCAAAGGAAATCACATTTAAGAAACAAGGACCCCAGCCTGTGTCCAAGTTCATGATGTCCCAATTCATGATCTTTCTCACCTCACTCTCTCTCAAGTCAATATGTGGCTAGCTCCATTCAACATGAAAGGTTACACAGAGAAACCAGCCCATGACCTACTGTACTGTGAAAATAAAATAATCACAGCCATGGTGGGAAGAAATCCCTTATCAAAAGGCAGATAAAGGGAATTTCTAACATAAATTGCCCAAGGAAAGAGTGAAAAAATTTAGACAAATACTTCTCCATAAATTAAAAAAATAATAAAGCAAGATATAAAGAGACGATGAAAAGGGATCTGGCAGAACTCAAGAAAAAAAACTGAGGTGAAAAAGAAAAATGCTACACAAATTTAAGCTTCACTAGAATCTGAAAGTGGGAATCAACATACTAGAAAAACATCATCAAGGACGTGGTGGTCTGGCCAACTCTAACATCTATTGGCATCTTCAGCACCACATTCATTATAGCACAAGACTCCCACATATTGAAAGATATTTAGGAGCCTTATGTAACCCCCAGCCTCTCCAGTTACTGTGTCAAGCAAAAATACCATCCCCCATTTTCAATGTATGATGATATAAAATGATTGTAAAGATGATATACTACTAATATAATTTTTTTGTGTGTGGTGGGGGACAGGTTCTTGCTCTGTCACCCAGGCTGGAGTTTAGCGTCACAATCATTGGTCACTGCAGCCTCGAACTCCTGGGCTAAAGTAATTCTCCTGCCTCAGCCTCCTGAGTAGCTGGGACTCCAGGGGTATACCACCATGCCCAGTTAATTTTTAAATTTTTTGTAGAGATGAGGTCTTGCTATGTTGCCCAGGCTGGTCTTGAACTTCTGGCCTCAAGCAATCCTCCTGCTTCGGTATATTTTTATAATAGATAGGCAGAAAGGAGAAATAAGATAAATGCATAATTTGTGTTCTTTGGGAAGACACCAGAACAAATGACACAGAAAAACATTAAATGATGTAACTGAAGAAAACGTTACTGAAATCAGGGCTACAGATCACAATACTTATGAACATTTCAGGTAAAAATAAACATTCCCCAAATGGAAACTCCCAATTTATTTTGTTTTTCAAATCTACACAACACAAAGATGAACTAAAATAAATAATGCAGGAATGATGGTATCATGGCCAGATGGTGAACATAATAGTTATCAAAACTGACTGAACCAAAATTTTGTTCACTGAATGAAATGTAAATATTATAAAGCTAGACAATAATAATACAATTAAAAAGAGCTAAGAGGTAGAGAAGGAGAAATATACGGTGTTAATTTCCACTTCCTTCATTGCAGGAAGCTAATAGTCTAAAATTAAAATGTAATTTAAAGATAACTCAAACCCAATGTGTGGTATAATGTCTTGTCTTCCTTTAGAGGGGCCTTTAGGAAGGAAGTCATATCCCATATACTGAAGAGAATGGATCTGAGACAAGCCTTCCGATTTTACTTTAGTTTCTTTTTTATTCCATTAAATTCAAGTAAAATATAATCTAGAACTTTTAAATATTAAAAAGAGTGTGCATAATGTTTCTATTTTTGTCCCTTTATCTTTCTTTTATTTCATCATCACTATCATTTTATCTATTTTTACACATAGAAGAATGCTTAGAATAATGTTTACCAAATACTGGTGGCCATTGTTTGAGTGGTGGAATTTTGAATAGTTTTTCTTTTTTTTTTAACTGGCTTTTTTGTACTTTTTTTTGTATTATCGGGGTATTTTCACAATGAACATGTTTCATATTTACTAAACAGAGTCAATATTCTTAAAAAAAAAAAAGCACGCTATCACAATGGAAGAAAAAGAGAAACTAATTTTATTTTATCCCCACTCTATAATGGGAGGTGTCTCTCCGGGCCACCCATTCTGGACATTCAAATTCTAATGGTGGCTGCAAACCTATTTCCAACCATTTTTCTCAAGAATATGTGATGTGCTTTGAAGCTCAGGCTACATCTTAAAAAAAAATGGAGCCATACAATGGAATAAAGTTCAAGTGCACTTGCATTTAAGTTAATTATAAAGAATGCATTAATTTAACTGCATTGAGGTGATATCATGAACCCCAATGCCTCTTTTCTTGTGGGAGTTGCCTGACACAAAGCAGGTGTGAAGAGGGTAAATGTGTGTGCTGTGGACTCATTCAGAGACTAGTTTGGTGTCATCTGCTGATTCACTTCTCATAGTATCCAATAATAATAATGTGTATTTTAAGTCTGGTATTATATGAAGCTTTTCATTTGGACTCTGCTAAATACCTTCACATTTATAATCTCAATTTGATAGCAATTGATGAGAAAGCCATATATCACCCATTTTGTTACTTTCTGAAGCTCCAACACACCTGAGGATATGCAATAGGCCCTTCCGCCATCCATGTCATGTGGATGAGGCTTGCCTCCTTCTGTAAATCCCAAGAGTGTGCAGGTGACCTGGGCTCAGGAACTCAGTGCATCCCACCTGCCTGGGCACCATGAATTAGTTCAGGGATGGGCAAGGACTCCGAGGTGGCCCATGGGAGCAAACACGTGGCCTTTTTCTAGTGTGCCCAATAGAGACAGTAGTACAGATGCGCAAGAGTAGTGCAGATGACACAAATCTGTACCTGCTAAGCACCACCACATAGGTTCCAGGAATAAAGCTGACACAGAGGAAAACAGACAAGAGAGAAAGATAGACTAATTCCCATTGCATTGTTGAAGATCTTGGATCCAGCCATGCCTGCACCCAGTGCACCTTGGATTTTGGCGATACACAAGATACTTTATCCATTTGGCTTTTGGTCACTGGAGGCTTAGTGGTCCTTATGCATTTGGAAACAACACACTAAACAGAGCCGAGGTGGAAGCTAGATCTCACTCTCAATGTGGACTCCTTCTACCAGACCAGTGTGGACTCCTACCAGACTCTGGGGTACCTCTGTGGCTTTGTTTGTGGAAGAGGAAGTCTTACTCATTTACTGTGCACCCCATATCTCAGGTATCGCTTTCTCCATGAAAACTGAACTGCAATAGATGAATAAATTACAACTAAAAGGTTGTCACTTGGAAAGTTTTGTTTTAAATGATCTAAATTAAAGGAATGGTCTTTCCCTTTTAATGTGCGTATAAAATCACTGCACTTTTCTGGTTAACAATATAGTTTCCATTCTCATTATCAAAATCATAAAAATGAGTGAGATGACAGTTTCTTTTTAAAATGCAAAGTGTTTTATGCCAGAAGTTCTAAGAAATTAGATGGGGACTCTCACTATCTGCAGGTGTAAAAGAGTGACTTTCTTTCTTTGTGTATTTTTTCACAATTCTGATGTAATCCCCTTTCTTTAAAAACAAGAATGGTATATATATATATACCATTAACCGAAGAAAACAAGAAAATCCACACACAAATGCCCGTATTTTTATGGAGACAAAGAGAAGGCAGTGAGCTGTTCAAAAGGAAAGTTATAAATGTAATGATAGGAAGATCACGTGATGCGCATTAATTCAAAAGGGCTCCTTCATTGGATTGTGATCTGATTGTGTTTACAAATATATAGCCAGAAGGCTTTTAATTTTGGGGCAATTTCATTGTTCATAGATATATATCTGGCTGCAGATATATGTCTATGAAATTATGTGCTTATGTGTTTTCAATGAGATACAGCCCCTCTCCTTTAATGCAATAATGTTCCCACTTTATGATCTACGGTTGCCCAAAGTTGGGGCAAATTTATAACAATCTTATTTGAAATACCATAATATATGAAAGATGTAAATAATGTGATGTTTAGAGACCCGGTTGAAATTTGAATTCATTGGAATTTAGCATTTGCTGGAGCTAACAAGGACAGACTTTATTAAATCACAAGGATTGGGTTCTTCTTGCATTTCCAGCTACTTCTTGCCTTCTTGCTGTTTATTTTTCTTTTAAGCCCGAGTTCAATAAATAAACCCAACTAACAATTAAAAAGTCCCCAAATGATTCTAGATTGAAAAATGCAAAAATAGCCTGGCTGGCACTGCACTTGCAGTGGAGTTTGATTAAATTCTCTAATTGCATTCGAAAGGGTGGGGAAGATCACAATACGCCGGCGCTTTTAGCCTGAGCCTCCGACGAGAAACTTCAATTACCACTAAAAATGGAAAATGTTCATAACAGATAAATGCTCTTCCCATTTGAGAGTTGCCTTTTAAACATTACATAACTGGTTTGGGTGAGGTACTATTCTATTTCCTGTTGTATGCTGTGGCTCGATTTACGCCCCCTGCCCCAAACCTGGGAAACTTCTCTCTCTTCCAGGTGAGATGCTTTGCCCGTAGCCAGCTTGGCTGAAACAGCTTTTTTCCTAGTCTGAGACTGGATGTCTTATGTTAGTGCTGGTGGAGTCTTTAAAGTTCCTCGGACAGAAGGAAGAACAAAGACAGAGGAAGATGTTAGTAGGATGGTTTTAGAGCAACTGTGGCGTCTACTGTTGGTTTGGACTCTGCTGTGGAAAGTGGGTGAATAAGGGGCAGGGCAGGGCAGGAAAATGTGTCAGCCACTGCCAATATTCACATGTTGCCCTGAACCAAATATGCCTTGATCTTCTGGGAAGATGGATGGTTACTCACATGGCTTAGTTCAGTCACCTCCTCCAGGAAGCCTTCTCTCACACTGTCTCCTCTGTGCCCTCAAGAACACTGTGCATTCCCTATAGTGGCGTGGTCCGCTTTAGTACAATCATTGTTCATACCACCTCCTGCCTCCCAGTGCACCTTTGTGAACTCCCTGGGGTCAGAGCCCGTATTTGGTTTTCTGTGTGTCGCTCAGGGTTTGGCCCCTTGTGGGCTGGAAAAGCACCAGCCCTACTAAGTAGTTTTCCGATGCTATTCATCTCCTCCTGTTTCTCCTCCACTGTCTCCCTCCACACTAGAAAACAGGAGCTGCAGAGTCACAAAGACCAGGGTTTGACTCCTGTCCTGCCCATTTTAAACTGTGCAGAGAGCTCCACACTTTGGACCTTGGCTTTCTCATCTGTAAAACAGGGATAAGATTACCTGTCCCATAAAATTGCTGAGCAGGGTTAATGGAAATCCCAATGGTGAAGGCAGCTAGTAGATGCCAAGTGCATACAGTAGACACTCAATCTGTACTAGTTTTCTTCTTGATTTCTCTCGTTCTAACCACCATCTCTGCCATCGTCATGGTTTAAAGAGCATTTACCCAGTGCTGGGCCCTGTGCTGAGTGCTCTACACAGATCCATCTCATCGAGTTCTCCATGTCCTTAGGTTTCCCTTCTTCTTCCCCACTTTGCTGTGTTCCAGCCTCATTGCCCAGCCTCATGGCTTTTCTTTGGAGGGGCGGGATGGGTAGGACTCAGCCCAGGCATGCTCCAGGCTCCATGGCAATTCTGATTCCAGCTTTGGCCTCACTTTCCAGGGGCTGGACCTATACTTTTTGCAGCCCAGTAAGCCAATGTGCACTGCCTCAGAGAGAGGCTGGGGTACATTCCCATGAGATTGGACAGACCAGACAGACAACGCTGCCTTGAGTGGTGCCTGAGTGTGGTCCATTGTGGCCCAGTCTCTGCCTTCTGCCCCGGCTCTACTCATCTCCCCATGTTCTAAGCCCGCCTAACACTCAGCCACACCTGTTTCTGCAGAGGCCCCTGCCACCTCGGCTTCCTCCCTTCCTGTCTCAGGCTTACCTGCACCTACCCAAGTGTGGCACGTTCCTGTGGTCCCCTCTTCTATTCCTTTCACATTTGCTGCCCTTCCTGTCATCCCTCCTTTCTTCTTCCATTTTCTCTCTTTTCTCAGCCCCTAATTTTTTATGGCAGATTCTAGCATTACAGACATTCATAAGACTGAGTCACTTCCTAGAGGAGCTCCAGCCTGATGGGGAAGACAGAGCAATGACCTATGACCACAAAACCTTTTGGGCTCTGGAGCTGCATTCATGCAACCTCCTACACATAGGGTCAAAGAACAGGAGCACAAGGAAGATCAGGGTAGGGTAAATTCAGCTTTGTAGAAATGCATGAATCAAATGCCTTGGGAATCGTACTCAACACAAGTCAACAGATGCTGTGGTGGCTTATATAAAGTGATTGAGATCTGAGGTTGCATTACAACGGGCTCAGGTTTAGGATGGGGAGATGAACGCTCTGCTCATTTCTGCATTGCTCCCTTATGCTGCAGGCATTGTGCTCACTTCAGAGTGGGCAGTGGGCTCTCCCTCCCCAAAAAGCAGCAAATGGCAGGACATTTTATAAGAAGGTGATGAGGAGTGGGGGAGGGGAGACTTCCATCTCATCGGATACTGAGGAGGGGCAGAATTGAGCTGTGGAAGGACGGAGTCTGCTGCCCCTAGAGGAACACATGCCATTGCCCTCAGATTTCAGGGGCTAACTGAGAAAAAGAATGAAGGCACTCAGTAGGGCCTGAAAGCAAAACAGGAAGACATCAATATGGAAGCCAACTTTGGCACAGGCTAAGGAAGATCTTTGATACCAGCAAAGCCTACTGTGCCAATCCTGTCCAAGGGAGGCCATTCCCTGACACTGGAGGTGATCAAGCAGGAATGCCCATTTTAGGGGACTGGGCAGAGCAGTTGGCATCCCAGGTGTAGACTTTGTCTCTTTGCCTCCCAACCTTTCCCTTGCTGGCACCTTCATAGGGCTGAGTCACAGAGCATGTGGTTCTGCCCTCCATCCCTTCTTCCTTCCCTGCCCCACACTAGGACAGGTGACTGTCCCCAGCACCAGACAGCTGATATCCTGGAGGCCCACACTTCTCCAGCTTGCAGCCTATGGATGAAGTTTTGTGTTGGGAGTTATAATCTTCTCCTTTTGCTTCTGCATCCACGTAGTCTCAAGTACATGGAAAATGTAGAGCATTGAATGAGCCATGCAGGTCTAGCCATGCCAGAAACTTTCAGACTCTCCCAGAGGCGAGCTTGGTTGGCTCCCCTCTAAAGGAACAGCAACAGAGTGCAGACACCAGCCTCTCATCTAGTTCCTGTCTCTTCTTCTCTTTCCTCTCTGTGAATGTTGCCCCATAGAAATCACGGGGGCTCCCACTCTTTCTCACTGCTCATGACTGGTGGTGCCCCTCAGTCCCTTGGCTTCTATCTTCCAGACCCTCTCTCATGTATGGCTCCCCCTCCTTCTCCACTGTCCGTATCCTTATGTTCACCATTCCTTAATCTCACCCCAGAAGTAGGGGTTTGAATGGGTCCTCTTGGGCTCAAATCAAGGACTCAGCAGGGCCGCCTTCCTCTTGGAGGTTCTAGGGGAGAACTTATTTCCTTAACTCTTCCATCTTCCAGAAGCTGCTTGTAATTTTTGGCTCTTTGTTCCTGCCCCCATCTTCAAAGCCAGCCACCTGGCAACCTGGAATCTCCTAATCCTGCCCCTCCTGCCTCTCTTTTATCAGAACCTTGTGATGACACTGGGCCCACTTGGATAATCCAGGATCATCTGCCCATCTCAAGGTCCTTAATTTAATCATGTTAGCAAAGTCCCTTTGCCATGTAAAGTGACATATTCACAGGTCCCGGGACTAGGATGTGGACATTTTTGGGCGCCATTATTCTGTCGAGCACAAGACTCCACTACGCTGCCTGCAGTTACCATCTTTAATCCCACGCTGCGTCATCCCAAGGCTGCTAGCTCTCGTCTCCTACCTGACGAGGGACAGGCTCCTTAGCCTGGTGAACAGTGCGCCCTGTGATCTGGTCCTGGCCAGCCAGCCTTGTTCTCCATCCTCTACAGAATCCACTTGCTGGGACTTGGTCCTGCATGTTTCTCCTTCTCACTGTCCTGTGCCTATCCCCCGGTAGCCCCTTCCACCCAGATGTGGCCCCATCTTAGCCACAACTCAAGCCTGACCTCAGCATGACCACACCAGGGATTTGCATTGCCAAGGGTTGCTGTCAGCAGGGGATGATCCTCAGGAGACCCCCAGTAAGTGGCCTGTGTGCCATGTCTTTTTGCTGCTGTGCCTCTCCAAGCCTTAAATTCATCCTCAGTAGCTCCTTAAAGACCAAAATCCCTCCCTGTGGCTCTCCAGGCCTGGTTTCCTTTTTTGATTTTGACTGGCTTCATCAAACCAGGCCTGGTTTTGGTTTTTCCTTTTTGGTTTTATTGGGTTTCATCTCAGGCCAGGGATTTCCTTGCTCTTCCTCCAGCCACCATCGCCTTCTTGCAGTTCTTCAACAGTACCTCAATCCCTCCTGTGTCTTGGCTCTTGCTCACAGCTTTCAGGTCCTCTGCTGGATGGCTTCACCCCCTTTTATGTTCACCCATCTTTGGCCTGCTCATCCCTCAGCTCAAATTCTCTTCCCTGAAGAAGCCTTCCCTAACCCTCCAGACGAAGGCAGAGACTCTCACTGGTGCCCGATCCTTTGAGCACCTCACAGGGCTTGTAATCATATACTCATTCATGTGTCCATGCAATGAATTTTGTCTCATCTCCTGGGGAAGGTGGACATTGTAGTGGATGCTGTGATGCATGGCGTGTGTACTCCGTTAGGGCCCAGGAACTCACTTCCCAGCTGCTGGGGTTGTTGGCCAGGGCTGGTTCAGAGCTGTATCCCTTTCTGGAAATTTCTCTTGGCTGAAGGAAGCTGCTTAGCCCTAAATTTCTCCCTTTCCCTGGGTGTATCCCATCTCTACTAACCGTGCCATGTGGGAACATAAAGGCCTGGCCCCCTTGTCTCAATCCAGGACAGCTCTGATGGGTGACGCCAGATTGAGAGTTCCCCATGGGGTTGGCTGAGGCCTTTATTGCAACTGGATCCCAGTCCAGTTTCTCCCTCTGCCCCGTCCTCCCCTTGCTCCATCACAGGCGTGGTTCTTGAGAGCTTGTGTTAGTCCGTTTTCATGCTGCTGATAAAGACATACTCAAGACTGGATAATTTATAAAGAAAAAGAGGTTTAATGGACTCGCAGTTTCATGTGGCTGGGGAGGCCTCACAATCATGGCAGAAGGTCAAAGGCACATCTTACATGATGGGAGACAAGAAAGAATGAAAACCAAGTGAAAGGGGTTTCCCCTTATAAAACCATCAGATCTTGTTTGACTTATTCACTATCATGAGGACAGTATGGGGGAAAACACCCCTGTGATAAAATTATCTTCCACCAGATCCCTCCCACAACACGTGGGAATTACGAGAGCTAATAATTCAAGATGAGATTTGGGTGGGGACACAGGCAAACCATATCAGAGATCTCGTCAACAAACCTCCAGGATGTAAATTCCATCTCATGGTCTATTACCTAGGAGCCCACTAAACAATCAATGCTCCTGCAGTGGCCCTATGATGCTGACTCCAGAATTTGATTTTGGCACTGGATCACCTGCTGGCTAACTGGCAGTGAAGACTCCATACCCGGAGAAGGTGCTGCATGGACAGACCCCGGCATGCAGTGGCAATGCAATTATTCGACCTCTTTGCTGGTGGTGAAATGAGATGGGATACTGGGGGAAGGGATGCACTGGCAGGTGCAATTTCTCAGGTGAGGAGGGAGGGGATAGTAATTAAAAGTATTATGGAATTGTCGCTGGGGGCAACGAATGCATTACAGAGTCAATGCTAGGCTGAGAGTGATTAATCACCAATTAAGGGCTAAGTGTGAAAGCCAGAGGGCAGCAGATAAAGAGATTCGCCCTCCTGGAGGACGAAGAGTTGAGGATCAGGCCCAGGTCATAATTATAAAAGTGGCAGAGTGTTCCAGAGGAAGTCAGATCCTCAAACCCTGCAGGTCTGCTATGCCAAGGTCGGATCCCTAATTAGGAAGGCATGGGACCCGCCGAAGTTCAGTTTCTCCCTTTGTCCAGTCCTGCTGCCCTCATCCTTCAAGTGAGAGTTTTACAGTGGTGAGATGGGGTGGTTCGTTCCCTCTGGTGAGCCCCTGTTTCCCGCCATGCAGTAGAGATGCTGACAACAATAAGAAGGGGTGTAAAATGTGCTATAGGAGGGACCATGAGTGTCAGATGCAGCTATGACAACGGTAGTGGTGGCTGCAGTTTGTCCCATTAACCTTTCTCTTGTAAGTCCTCCCAGGGAAAATGACCAACTAGAATCCTGGAGCAGCTGTTCCCAGATAGAGTAAACTCAGTATGTGAAATAAATGGGTGTAGGCACCACAAGGGGTGGACAATGGTGGATACTGTGGGGAGCAGCCCTGATCCCAGTTTGCCTCAGGTGCCTGGAGTGTTGGCTGTGTCATTGCTCTCTGGACATTGCACTTGGCCAAAACATGCCTTCTCTATAGGCAACCTGCATCCAGTGTCCAGTTAATGCTGGGGTACAAATGCCCAACCCCTTTGCTTTGATTTGGGGCATCCCTGAAGGTATCTCCTAACTCCAGAATTTCCTGCGAGATCAGCTGCAGCACCCCTTGCAACTGAACCACAGTACAACTTTCTCCTCTGCCCAATCCTGCTTTCCTCAATGCTCCCTCCACCCCTCCCAACCTGTTGTGCCAGAGAGCACTCATCAATAACCCTTCTCCATGTAGCTCTCAGAGTCTTGCTCTTGGACTCCCAGAGAACCAGACCTTCACACATATTAAGTTCAGGAGCTCTTGTCCCCTCCATCTCTCTCCTGGGTTAATCTCCAAATACAAGGTCCCTGCTCACTGTCCCCAAACTCCCCAAGGACGCTGCTATAATTCTGTGCCTGCCACCCCTTCTCTGGCCCTATTTCCACTAGCTACCTCTGCTACTTTTCAAGCACCCTGGGCTCTAGCCTCTCCAGCTGGTCCATCCAGCTACAAAATAAGTCCTGGTTTTGCAGAGAAAACAGGAAGGAGAGGAGGCATTAACCTGCTGATGAAGAATGCCCAGGGAAGATACTCAGTAAAAGTGCAAGTGCATGGAGCCTGCTCTCCCTGTCACCTGGGAATCATTTACTCCCCAAAGCCACATTGCTTGGGGAATGACAAGACAGAGGAAGTGAGGTGCGGGGTAGGGAGTGCCCACACACTTTCCTTTCTAAAGACACGTGGCTAGATGAGCTGATCACCCCAGGAGGGCTTATGGTCAGTAGATTCTAGTAGCTTCTCCCATAGGCACCCGGAGTCCACTCTAGTTGCAGTTAGTGGCTCAGATACCAGGCTATAGTTAAAAATCTTTTCAAACTTTTGGGCTTGGCAAAGCCCCAAGTGTGGTTTTTTGTTTTTCATGTCTCTTAAAAAGTGTACTTCTCTGCTAATTTCCAAGCCTCCTGTGCTTTGAGGGATCTTTAAACTGCATGTTTTGGGTTCACGTACATGAAACTCATCAAAGTGCTGTTTTGTGAGATGGGTTTGATGTCCAAGCAGGCATTAAAAGCTGTTTTGTTTTTGCTCCTTGACCCAATGATTTACGCTTTACTAAGACTGAAAGGACTGCCCGGCGTGCTCAGGAAGGAGTTCGGCTTCTTTTCTAAAGGCAGGCTGTCCAGTGTCCTGATGAGATCTCAAAGCTGGCACAGCAGATTGTCTCTTAGGCCTAATAATTTCCATGCTTACCCTTTCATGAGAAGGAAGAGTATTTTGGAAGAAAATGACTTTTTTTTTTCCTTTTGGTAGCCTTAAAAATCTGCATTACCAAAAGAGAGTGAAGGCAGCAAATTGTCCCCCCGCCCCGCCAACTTGTGGCTTTGCTGCAAAGGCCTCTGGGAAGCCTCTCTCTACAAGCCTTGTTCTTCTCGCCAACCACATCCTGCAACTCCACAGGCAGTGCTAGACTTGGGCAGCCAACGCTTCTCACTGGGACACGTTGGCCTGTCTTAGCCACTCGGACAGATTAGGAGCAGCTGCGACTGTTTTTAGGCTGACCCGAAGCGGGAGGAATTTGCAGAGGACCTTCCTGCTGCAGAGAACTCTCTTACCTGCCCTCTGCTTGATCCTCAGTAAAACACTGTGACATGGGCATCCTTGTGCCATTTATAGGGAGAGAAGGCAAGAGATGGCAAAAGCTTGCCTGATGACTCCAGAGCGCCCTTTCTTCTTCCTGGGGATGTACAGATGGTCCAGTGATCACAGCCTGTTGCCTGGGAATGCTGGGGATGTTTTGCATTGAAAGGGTGTGAATGTGACCACAGAAGATTTGGGGACTGGAACCCATCCTCACATGGCTTTTGAACTTGCCAAGCTACTAACATGCAGTGACTTTGTCCAGGGCAAAAAGCCTTGAACTTGGAGCTAGCCCCTGGCCTGGCTGGGTGTGGACTGGGCAGATTCCTCTGAGTTGTAGTTTTTTGCCTGTGACATTAGGTTGTTGTGAGGACCCATGGTAAAAAGCAGGTGGTGTGCTTAGTACAAGGCCAGCCTCACAGCCAGTGTGCTGATTTTTATGATTATGGGATCAGGAGGCCAGTTTCTTTCCTTACCCCTTGGCTGGTGACCACTGGGATCAGATCAGACAACAGCTGTCTTGGAGTGCTTCACCTGAGTGAGGTGCTTTGATTCCAAGCCCACTGAGAGGTGGCCTAGAATAGGGAGATAAGAGTGGCTTGCCTGGTCTTGACTCTACTAGATGGGGAAGGGTGGCTGGCTCTGCACATGCACCTGGGGGAGAGGGGTTGGAGGTGGTGGGATGTACAGAACCTGGAGAAAGGTACTTTCTCTAGGCTGAACTGGTCTGACCTCCCTTATTGAGATACTGCAGTAGAATTCACCAGGGGCCATTCAGTGGAGACAGGCTTAAGGTTCTAGCTGTCACTTGTACAGCCCAGTGGGGTGTGCATGTCCTGTGTGCACAGAAGACAGGTGGAGTTGCATCACATAGAGACACTTGTGTTGCTGGGTTGATAAGACCTTGCTGCTACTTCTCAACATGGATCCTAAGTGGATAATTTCCTCTTCTGTCCATTTTCCTTCTTACATTTAGCAATTGATACTTTTACCATATGA
Organism: Pan paniscus; assembly: GCF_029289425.2. Classification (NCBI taxonomy): domain Eukaryota; kingdom Metazoa; phylum Chordata; class Mammalia; order Primates; family Hominidae; genus Pan; species Pan paniscus. The sequence continues at coordinate 100,088,906 of NC_073264.2, read as the reverse complement.
AACATCTAGTTTATTTTTAGTCTGGCTGGAAAATGTCACTTGGTTGGGAAGGGATCTGCCCTCACCTCTGTGTGTGGAGCTCACGGGGCTAAGAACTGGAAGCTAACCTGAGTGATTGTTTAACCCAACTCCTTTGGTCACCAGTGAGGAAACTGAATCACACAGAGAGAAAGGCCATTGCCAAGATCCTCATAACTTGTTAGCAGCAGAGATGGGATCTGAACCCAGAATTATTTTCATAGAATTTTTTTTGGAAATTTGAAAAGGAAGAAAAGGTGCAAATAATTTACAATCACCTTATATTCTCACCACTCATAATTAACCTTTTACCTTTTCTTATATATGTTTCAGTTATTTTTCTGTGTATATAGTTGAGCTATTCTGCAAGTAATATATGAAGGTACCAGAGTACTTTAAAAACTATTAGAAACTTGTAGATAAATACACAATTCATGCCTACCTCCTATTAAAACTATTTCCAGCCTGGTCCATTTCCTTGTCTCCAGAAGCAGTGATTACTATGAGTTTCATGTCCTTCTAAGCCACTAAAAAATTGTGTGTGTATTTTATAAGTATTATATGTATTATTTTTGTGTTTAAACATTTACATAAATGATATCGTGTATCATATTGTCCAGAACCATCAGCAACATACTCCCCCCAGTGATGTGTTTCTGGCATCTGTTTATGTTGCTGGCTAGAGATCAGGTGCATTTTTCTCAGTGGCTGAACATATTCTACTGTGCTGCCCTGCTATTTCTTAGTTATCCACACAGGCATGGGTTATCACCAAATGCATGACTTGCTTTTCAGTGATCCGTATTTATTTATTTATTTATTGAGACAGGATCTTGCTCTGTTATTCAGGCTGGAGTGCAGTGGTGAGAACAAAGCCCACTGTAGCCTCAACCTCCTGGGCTCAAGAGATCCTTCCACCTCAACCTCCCAAGTAGCTGGGACTGTAGGCCTCAGAAAGCACAGCCTGTACCTGGCTAATTTTATTTTTTGTAGAGATGAGGTCTCATTATGTTGCCCAGACTGGTCTTGAACTCCTGAGCTCAAGCGATTCACCTGCCTCAGACCCCTAAAGTGCTGGGATTACAGGAGTGAGCCATTGAATCTGGCTCAATGAATTTCTGAAAAAATAACCTGGAAACAAGAAGGACTTCTGTCCATGACCTGAAATTATGGAGGTGGGCCCTGAGCCAGTCACTTCACCATTGTGTGCCTCACCTTGCCTATCTTATCAAGTTGAATACTGCTTGTCAACGAATTATGTGGATAAACGTGAGGTTCCACCATAGCTCCAGCTGCCCCCACACCTAAGGGTCTAAGTATTAAATACAAAACTCCCTTGTCCTCAACATAGGATGTGTTTGTGATGAAATAACCACACCCCTACCCCCCATATTGCTCCCTTTGTGTGTACAGATTTTGTCATGGGAAGGCTGTGCTTTCTATGACACCTCAGGATACGATGTGTCTGCAATGGAGAAGTCGCGCCAAAGAGTAGAGATAGAGAGGGCTCCCTCTTGAAAGGTGAAGTCATTTCTAGTTTCTGTCACCTCGGAAGCAGGTGGATCCTGAGACAGAAAAAGCCCTGGGCAGGCGGTAATCATAAAGAAGTCGAGATATTTCTATGGCAGCTCCAAAAAACAGTGAGCCCCTCCTCCAGGGGATGATGGATGCACGTGGGTAGGTGACCTTTCTAAGATTACAAAATGAGCTCAAGAAAAGCCCAGAGTTCAAAATCAGGGCTGGGTCTGCTGTCTGTGGTGTGGGCTCTTCCCATTCTGCCCATTTACAAAGGGGACTGGTTGATGAAACTTTAGCTTGTCTCAATGGAATGTATTGTTGATGGAATTTCAGGCAGCGCTGAGTCTAACAGCAGGTGAAATATAATCAACCCTGCTGGGGTAGCTGGGAAAGCCTTCATATGAGAGGTGACGTGGGAGCTGAGTTTTGAAGCATGAATGGGAGTTTTCCAGGTGAGATAGGAAAAGGCCATTCCAAGTAAAAGGAGAAAATAGCCAAAGATATGCAGGTTTAAAAAATCAGGAAGAATTTCCTGGGAAATGGTGCAATGTGTATGAGGATGGGGCTGTGGAAAAGTCAGGAGGCTGCAGAGACAGATACGGTTCTGACCATATCACGGAGGGGATGAAGGGCTGTGGGAAAATCAAGAGCAGGGAAGCAATAAAGTGAGGTTTGCGGCTCAGGAAGATGATCAGGGAAGCCATGGGGCAGAGGATGGATTGGAGGGAATGTGGCTCAGGGCAGAGGCGCGGGTGGATGAGCTCATTGCAGCAGCACTCTTGAGAGATGCCAGCCGTGGGGGGTCAAGAGGAGAGGCTGGAAGACTGTAAGGGAGTGTGGTAGGGGTGAGAGGGAAGGAAAGGGACCTAGCTTGCAAATGTTCACCATGACCCTGTGAAAGAGGCATTATCGCCCACTTTTACAGATAAGACAGCAGAGACACATATAAAAATTCGGTAACAAAGCCTCACAAGTCCTACCAGTCTATGGGACTCCACAGTCAGCTCTGTTGCCCCTAACTCCTAGGGAAGGGGGAAAAAGCGTCCATTAATCTCAGAAGACCAGAGTTTCACCCTGGGGTCCTGGGCAAATAGCAATATTGACAGACATCACTGCTGCTTCCCAATATCCTGCCTCCTTTTTTGTGGGCAGGTGCGGGCACGTGACTAGTTCTGGGCAATGCGTTGAGAGTGAAGCTGACAGATGACACTTCTGGGCTGGCACATGTGCCAGCTGATGTGAGGCCCTTCAGCTCTCCATTTTGCTTTGTTGCGCAAGGAAACACGTGTTGAGATGCAGACTTCATCAGCTTGGGAACTTCAGTGACGGGGCTGAGCAGGAGCCACCTGCCTACCCACGTTGCTGCTGAGTATGAGTGGGAAATAATTCCCGGTCGTTTTAGGCCATGGCCGCTTAGTCACCTGTTCTTGCAGCAGAGCCTGCTGCATACTGACTGATATGGTGATGTGGGTCCTTGAGCAAGGGCATAAAGGAGGAGGAGCAGGCTGAGGGCAGGGGTGGAAAAAATGGATTTGGCAAGACTGAGTTGGGGCATAACATTTTAGTACAAGGAAATCAGGCTTTGGGGGTTAGCAAGCCTGGGTCCAATGCCACCTCAGGCACCCACTATCTGAGGGCAAAGGCTCCTGGCTTTTCTGGCCTCGGTTTCCTGAGCAATAGGGAGAGTTGTAATCACTACCTCCTTGGCCTTTAGGGTGAGTAGAGCTGACACATACAGAGCTCCAGCAAGGTACCCAGGCCCTAGGAAGCACTCAGCAAACACAATCATCACCCTGGGAAGATGGCGAGAAGAGAGTGGGCAATTTGTGCACCAAAAGAATAGACTGCTTTTTTTTTTTTTTTTTTTGAGACAGTTTCAGTCTGTCGCCCAGGCTGGAGTGCAGTGGTGCGATCTCCACCCACTGCAACCTCTGACTCCTGGGTTCAAGTGATTCTCCTGCCTCAGCCTCCAGAGTAGCTGAGATTACAGGCACCTGCCACCATGCCTGGCTAATTTTTTGCATTTTTAGTAGAGATGAGGTTTCATCATATTGGCCAGGCTGCTCTTGTAGTCCTGACCTCAAGTGATCCAACCACCTCGGCCTCCCAAAGTGCTGGGAATACAGGTGTGAGCCACTGCACCCAGTCAGAATGGACATAATTTCTATCATATTCACTTGAATTTGCCTAGTACAGAGAATGGTGCCTGGGCACAATAGGTGTCCATTTTATATTCACTGGATAAATGAGGGAATAAAACATACTACAATTATTTGCAGAATGTACCTATTTTCTCTTACAACCAGGCCGGGAACTCTGATGGGAAGGACCTAGATGTATTACTTCATCTGTTTCCTCAATGCCCAGTGAATATCAGTTCTCCGGAAATTTTCCTTGAAAAAATGAGTCATCCTGGCCTTTAGAAATAGCCAGATCTGACTTGGACACAGGGCGGGAAACATCACACACTGGGGCCTGTTGGGGGGTGGTGGGCTGGGGGAGGGATAACATTAGGAAAAATACCTAATGTAAATGACGAGTTGATGGGGGCAGCAAACCAACATGGCACATGTATACCTATGTATCAAACCTGCACTGCACATTGTGCACATGTACCCTAGAACTTAAAGTATAAAAAAAAAAAGAAAAAAAAAGAAAAAAAAAGAAAAAAAGAAATAGCCAGATCTGTGGGGGCATTTCTCCCTGACATATTGATACCAAGCCCAGCCTTGATTTTCCAGGGGATGCCCCACTCCTTATTGCAAGGTCTCTGTTCTGACCTCTGGTATCCCCTCAGGGACCCTTCAGGCCATGAGTTCAAATGCCTGGGAAGCCCACCTCACAGGAGCCTCAAGTCCCATCCGTCTTGTTCCCAAGTCTGGCAGGATCCTGACAGCCCCATGCATGTGCCTGTCCTCGGACCCCTGCAGAGGGCTGGGTGCAGACCTTGGCAGGAGTAGGCTGGCAGGCAGTCTCTTTCCTTCCCAGGCAGACGTGTGTGTAGCAAGTCTGTTTATCAGGCAACGCCTTGTAGCCAGCGGTGGCGGCTTAACAGTGGCAGAAACGCCCGCATTGCCTCACCAGCTGCTGGGTACTAAGATGCGCCCTTGGCCTCAGCTGGCAGATAAGCACCTGCATTGGAGAGGGAACCCTTGATCATGGGCTGATAAGTGCAGGGAAGAAACAACAACAACAACAAGAAAAAGCTGAGCAACCCGCCGTGGAAGGCTTTTTCATGTACGCATGGGCGTGTTTCTTGTCTTCGCCAACACACAGGTGATGCAAAAGCTCTGATTCTAATTTAATTTGGTGGTCACGCAATCATGGAATGAGAGCATGTCAGAGCTGGAAGGGACTCTGGGGATTGTCTGGTTGAACTCTTTAATCTTCCAGGTGAGGACAGTGAGGGCCACAGAGCTGTACCGACTTGTTCAGGATCATCCAGCAAAGTTTTGGTGGAGCTGGAACTAAACCCGAGGGTCTCGAGACCCTCGGGCCTGCGATCTTTCCATCATATGGGATTGCTTCACAGGCTGCCACCTGATCGCTTAGGTGTAGACCGCAGGTTGCCCTTTGGTGCCTTAACAGTCCTCTTTAATATCACTAATTGGCCCTGTCTGCCTGCAGAGTCAGATAGATGCCCCCTGTCCCTGCTTCTCCCCCACCACATACCAGCTATTGGGGTTGACCAGTTAGCTCAAGGCCACAGGGTCTGATGCTACTGTTTCAAACACTGTTATTTCATATTTTGAAAAAGCAAGGTTCAGATAAGAGAGGCAACTTGCCTAGGTGATACAGCTAGAGAAAGTGAAAGACCTGGGTCTAAAATTTTCAGGTTCCTCATTTCAGTTCTTTCCATACATAGTGTATGAAACCCAGGTGTGGGTGAAGGTGGGCAGAAGGGCACCCGGCCTCTGCAACTTTCCCCTGTGACCTGGTTTTGGGGAAGAGTTGCACATGTTTCCTCAAGGACAGAAATGGAGTCTGGCAAGACTTTGTATTGAACATCTTATTGTTCTCAGTAGGGGCCTCCTAAGCAATGGGTATAGATAAATGAATGAATCCTTTTTGTTTGTTTGTTTTTTTGAGATGGAGTCTTACTCCATTGCCCAGGCTGGGGTGTGATGATCCGATCTCAGCTCACTGCAACCTCCATCTCCTGGGTTCAAGCAATTCTCCTGTCTCAGCTTCCCCAGTAGCTGGGACCACAGGCATGTGCCACCATGCCTAGCTAAGTTTTATATTTTTTTTAGTAGAGAGGGGTTTTCACCATGTTGGCCAGGCTGGTCTCGAACTCCTGACTTTAGGTGATCTGGCCACCTTGGCCTCCCAAAGTGCTGGGATTACAGGCATGAGTCACTGTGCCTGGTTTTTTTTTTGTTTGTTTGTTTTTTTTAGAAGGAGTCTCACTCAGTTGCCCAGGCTGGAGTACAGTGGCACTATTTCAGCTCACTGCAAACTCCATCTCCTGGGTTCAAGCCATTCTCCTACCTCAGCCTCCCGAGTAGCTGGGATTATAGGCGCCCACGACCACACCTGGCTAATCTTGTATTTTTAGTAGAGATGGGGTTTCACCATGTTGGCCAGGCTGGTCTCGAACTCCTGACCTTAGGCGATCTGCCCGTCTCAGCCATCCGAAGTGCTGGGATTACAGGTGTAAGCCACTGCGCCCAGCTGATAAATGAGTGAATGGTAGGGTTTTGGTGGAATATTCATACTGCAAAAAGTGTTTTCAAACTGTAGGCTACTTATTTTTCTCTGTGAAACTTGCTTTCTAGGTTTGATCCGTGAATGGGGCGAAACAGAGAAATCTAGATTTGAGTTTAAAATTGCTTCTACATCAAAGAAAGTCATGAACAACAGCAACAACAAACTAGTATCACCTCAAGAGTCATCAATATAATTGTTACGCTCAATTTCAGTTACCTGCGTGTCCCGCTGGACCTCTATCAACTGCAATAGAGAGGCACCAGGATCAAGAGGCCAAAGAAGAGACCCAGAGCTAGCAAAAGAGGCATAGGGCTTTATTAGCGGGAACTTACCTCCTGAGTGGTCCCATGGTGGCAGGTGAGGTAGAAGAACTGCAACCTCTTGCAAAAGGCGTGCAGTTTATATAGCATTTTCTCTCAGCACCCTCCCACTAACAACCTCCACCTGGCGAACTTTAGCCGACCCTCAAAACTGAGGCTTCAATCCCTTTCATGGCCCGCATTCCAAGGGACAGGTGGGGGGTTCAGGTGTTCCTCATAGATAAGGAATGAATTTCCAGATTGTCCACGCCTGGACTCATTAGCTTGGAACTCTGAACACACAAGCAGGTGTGTCCACCATACACTGTGGCTGCAACATGAAGTCAGCCTTAAAAATGCTATCTAAAAATATTGATCAAATACCTGCATGTGATTAAAAAATCGTATCATAGAGATATATTGCTATTAGGTTGGTGCAAAAGTACTCGTGGTTTTTGCCATTAAAAGTTATGGCAGTTACTTTTCCACCAACCTAATAATAAAAAATAATAGTTTCATCACAGCACCCCTTCATGCTAGTCCTTTTCTCCTGAGTAAGCCACTTTTAATTCTGTTAACCAGTTTTGCTTGTTTGTTTTTGTTTATCCTGGTGATTCACTTCATGTGTATATACACATTAATCATTTTTTTTTTTTAACAATCAGCTTTAGACATCATCTGCTGGCCTCCTCTTGTAACAGATGAAGAATTTGTTCTTTTGAACCATCACCTTCATCTTTGTCTTTTTCCCTACAACTCATTTTATACACACACCCCTCACAATAGTTTAGTTCCCTTATTATTTGTATTTGTAAATGTAAATTATATATGAATACATATTAATTCAACTCTATACAATAACATTTGACTCACTGTTTACAAAATGGACATAGGAACACTGCGAATCTCTCATCACCTCTTCTTTCCTTGCTACTTCTCATTTCTAACAACTGTACTTTTGCTTTTATATTGCTAAGATTGATAACATGTATCTTTTATTTTATAAACAACACTTTGTCTATATATAGGCATTCTAGAAGTTCAGAAAACAAATTATGTTTACTGTATTCTGTAAATATTTCATTTTCAGCCAAGTAGTATATACTGTGATTACTACTATAATTACCGCTCATTTCAGCCAGGCACGGCGGCTCACACCTGTAATCCCAGCACTTTGAAAGGCTGAGGCTGGTGGATCACCTGAGGTCAGGAGTTCAAGACCAGCCTGGCCAACATGGTGAAACCCCATCTCTACTAAAAATACAAAAATTAGCTGGTGTGGTGGTGGGTGCCTGTAATCCCAGCTACTCAGAAGGCTAAGGCAGGAGAATCGCTTGAACCCAGGAGGTAGAGGTTGCAGTGAGCTGAGATGGAGCCACTGCACTTCAGCCTGGGCAACAAGAGTCATACTCCGTCTCCCACCCCCAAAAATACTGTACATTTCTTTTTCTTCTTTTAGTTTCTAATTGTATTCATCACCTACTTGAGGTATCCCCAATTCTCAAAAATAAATTCAAACCCATAGAATTCTACCTCTTTTTCACAGATTCTTCCCAACCCCTGGAATCCTCCATTCTTCTGCTCTAGTCTCGTCCAATTACTCTGGGTGCTGTAGAGCTGTCATTCTATGTCCTGAGTTGAATACTATATCTTATTCATCTTTCTTGCTTATTTACTCACTATATTACACAAGCATAGCCTCTATAAAGTTTCCTATAAATCTTTGTATGCCTGATTATGTCTTTCTTCATCTCTCACACATTATTCTACTCTTGCCCTTCAGTGACAGTTTAGCAGGATATAGAATTCCAAGTTGTTGCTTATTTACCCTTAGAACTTTGGAGGGAATTCCACCATTGTGCCAAACCCAGAGGTGCTAATGACAAGTCTGACCTTGGTTTTATTCCCTTTCCTTTGAAGATGATCCCTAGATGATTGAGCATTTATCTCTTTATTGTTGGTGTTCTAAAATTGTATAATGATATGCTTACTTATGGATCTGTTTAAACATTTGTGTACTGGCCACTCAATGGCCCAGTATTTCTGAAGACTTTTGTCTTCTACCTTTGGCACCTTCTTTTGTATTATTATTTTTTTTGAAGACGGCACTTTTCTCTCCATTTTAACCTGTTTTCTCTTTCTAGATTTATTTGTTGGATGCAGAACCTCTTAAATCATACTTCTTTGCCTCTTCTCTTTTTTTCTCATATTTCCATCTCATAACATTTTTATTCTGCTCTCTAGATTTTCTTTATGTTAGCTTCCAAGCCTTTCATTGAATTTTCTTCCCTTTTGACAATCATATATTTAATTTTCCAGAACATTTTCTTGTTAAATGATTGTTCCTTTTACATAGCATCTTGTTCTTACCTTATAGGTGCAATATCTCTTTACATATCTCAGAGGATACAAGCTTATTTTCTCTGAATTATCTTTGTTTTCTCTAAAATCGGTTTTTCAGTTTGTTTCTTTTGGCTTCTCTTCTATTTTCAGACTTCCCTAAGATGTCTGGAGAGCCTTGACTAACCACCTAACTAAAAAGGTGAGATTCTAGATAACTAACAGGGAGCTCTGTGTATCTGGGCAGAGCTGGCTGATGAGCAGGTTCCCCTCTGGGGTCAGGGAGTTGTATGAAGAAAGATGTGGACCTGGGGCATGCTCATGCACTTGGATCTAGGCACTGGTGCCCACACCAGCAATCCTACTTCTTTCCACTTAATGTCTTTAAAGAAAAATTATCCACTTAAAAAGATAGGGCTAGGCATTTGGTCCCTTTTTTTCTATGTCCGTGTGGGTGATATGGTTTGGCTGTGTCCCCATCCAATTCTCATCTTGAATTGTGGTTCCCATAATCCCCATGGGTTGTGGGAGGGACCCGGTGGGAGGTAATTTAATCATGGGGGTGGTTACTCCCATGCTGCTGCTCTCATGACAGTGAGTGAGTTCTCATGAGATCTGATGGTTTATAAGGGGCTTTCCCCCTTTTGCTAGGCACTTCTTGCTGCTGCCATATGAAGAAGGATGTGTTTGCTTCCCCTTCTGCCATGATTGTAAGTTTCCTGAGGCCTCCCCAGCCATGTGGAACTGTGAGTCATTTAAACCTCTTTCCTTTACAAATTACCCAGTCTTGGGTATGTCCTTATAGCAGCATGAGGATGGACTAATATAGTGGGGATGGGCCAATGAAGAACTCAGTTGACAGGGATCCACCATTTTATGACCATGTAGAGTATTTTCACTGCCCTGGAAGTCTTCTGGGCTCTGTCTGTTCATCTCTGTCTCTCCCGACCCCTGCCAACCACCGATCTTTTTTTATTGTCTCCAAAGTTTTGCCTTTTCCCGTGTGTCATAGAGTTGGAATTATACAGTATGTAGTCTTTTCAGACTGGCTTCTTTTGCTTAGTGCTATGCATGAAAGGTTCCTCCATGTTTTTTCATGGCTTAATAGTTCATTTCTTTACTCTCTGCCCTTTTAGAACAGTGTTTCCCTGATTGCTGTATTTAAATTCGCAGCCCTTCTAGCATTCCCTACCCTGTTCCTTGTTTTGTTCTCTTTCAAAGCATTTAACATCTTGATATGTGCCCTAAAGTCAGCTAACTTATTTTTATCTGTCTTCTCTATGAGGGTGAGAATTGTTATCTGTTTTATTCACTGCCATTTTCCAGAGCCTAGAACAGTGTCTGGTACACAGTAGGTCTCAACAAATACATCCTGACTTGGATATAGAATGGTGTGTTCCACAGATATAGCTGTATCAGCTGCAGGCCTCTGCTTTAGCTCCAAAAGAACCTGTTATGTGTTGTTTTTTCACAAAAACAAGAGTATTCTCTTTCTCCAATGATAAATTCACATCTTCATGTATATGTTAAAAACAGATCAGTTGGAAGCTTTGAAATTAGACACCCTCTCCAATCCTAAATGAGGTTTCAAAAATTTCAGGACTAATTTTTAGTTCTGGCAAAGCATGCGGTACTTCTCCCTGCTTTCCTTGTCAACCCTTTTATTTTATTTTATTTTATTTTATATTGATTGATTGATTGAGACGCAGTCTCGCTGTCACCCAGGCTGGAGTGCAGTGGCGTGATCTAGGCTCACTACAACCTCCGCCTCCGGGGTTCAAGTGATTCTCCTGCCTCAGCCTCCCATGTAGTTGTAACTACAGGCATGCGCCACCTTGCCCAGCTAATTTTTGTGTTTTTAGTAAAGATGGGGTTTCGCCATGTTGGCCAGGCTGGTCTCTAACTCCTGACCTCAAGTGATCTGCCCCTCTCGGCCTTCCAAACTGTTGGGATTACAGGTGTGAGCCACTGCACCCGGCCCATCTCCAACCCTTTTACTTCCTCCATTTCAACACCATCAATCCAGTGACAAGAAGGTGATGGTCTTCTTCTGCTGTATAAACCAAACTCAATTCACTTTATTGAAGATGTGACCATGTGGTCCAGACACCGGGGGCTTAAGGACAGGAAACACAGCTCCAATGGCAAAAGTCAACTTAGAAACTGTTGCCTTGTTCCTTGCTTTTCTCTGAGTTCATCTGAGGGAGGCTGTTTGTAAACGGCAAGCACCTTCTCAGATCCTCGTTTCCCCTCTCCCCAGTCCTCTTGTGCCTCTGCTGGGTGACTTGCCTGCCAGCCTTTTGTCCTCATCTGTAAATGCACAGAGTAAGGGCTGTCCTGCTCCTCCCCACTCCGCAGGGTTGCCATGAGAAGCAAAGAAGCTATTGCATGCAAAAAAGCACCAAGGATTGGGCCAGCCCTTCACACTGGCTGTGGTGTGGTGTGGCCAAGGTGGGGACCTGCTGGGACCTCGTAGGGCACTACCCCTGCTGGTGCACTTTGTGGTCTCTGGCCTGGTCCTGTTGCTCAGGGCCTGGATGAGGTCAAGGTGACACCCAGGGGTTTGGAGCAGCTCATCCTTCCTTCCTTAGCAGGTTCTGTCTTTAGGAAAAAAGGTGGGGCTGCAGAGAGTCTGATGTTGGGCATAGCCCTGAAATGGACTAGGACCATCACCAGGCCAGCATCAGCCAGAAGTGGAGTTGGGGCCAGGGGTGGTGTCCCCAGATGATGTCCCCTTTCTACTGGCATCTGTGCCCCGTCCCATCTCTCAGATATGGTTTGGGTCCATGAAAATATAAGAGAAGCTGTTTCTAGAAGACGTGTCTATGATTTTCATTGAATTTGTTGTTATTATTAGGAGAGAAATCCTAACACCAGAGCAGACAAAGCTTGATTTGATTTTTTCCAGGGTTCTGATTTGAAGAGATATAATCGATATGGGGATTGGCCAATGCGGATGAAGCTGGGGCTGTGGTTGAGGAGGGATGTATTTGTGGAAGGTGTCCAGCAGCAGCTTTAGCCTGAGACTGCAGCCTACGGGAGGCAGGGAAGAAGGGGAGGGCAAGAGCTGGGGAGTGTGTGGGAGCAGTTCAGGGGGAGGCCAGAGAGGGAGGGGCGCTGTGTTGTGGGCCCCCAACTGACATTCTAAGGACATTTCTGCTTTGCACTCGGGCTATATTCCGTGTGTGTGTGTGTGTGTGTGTGTGTCCATTGAGCTTGCCCTTGAACCCTTTGAGAATCTGGCTTTTTATAAGGAGGATCTTCTCGTGGATACTCTCCCTTCACCTCCCTTCCTATCCTCACTCCACCTGAATGGGCTCTGGGCTTTGTCGTATGTCTCGGTACCCTTGGAGGCTCTGAAAATGCAAGGTCAAGGTCCCTATAGGGTTATCAGATGTCCTCAGGGCTTTGCAACTCCGCTTCCTTCTCTAACCCCAGTTAGATTTGGACTTCAGGACTTCTTGCTATCTTGCCAGCTGTTCTACCTGTTTAAGAAGCTGTTTGGTACAGTTTACCCTGAGTTTTTGTGTGTGTGTGTGTGTGTGATTTCCAGCCAACCTAGGTGGCTTTATTACAGGAAATGGCACTCTTCCCTTGAATGGCTCTATCACTACTGCGAGGTGCTCTATGCCTCAATTTCCCCGCTCTGAGAGTGGAAGAAAATAGTACTTGCTCTGCTTAACTTTTTTTTTTTTTTTTTTTTTTTTGAGACATAGTCTCACTCTGTTACCCAGGCTGGAGTGCAGGGGCTCAATCTCAGCTCACTGCAACCTCTGCCTCCGGGGTTCAAGTGATTCTCCTGCCTCAGCCTCCTGAATAACTGGGATTATAGGTGCACGCCACGACACTCAGCTAACTTCTTATGAAGCATGAATGAGGTTAATGGCTGTGGTGTTCTTGCAGGGACATGAACTCTTCTTCATATGACGGATTTGGAGGGTCTCAGCTGCTTTGGAACTTGTGACAGGGGGTCTTGTTTCACAGCTATAAGTCTGAGCCCAGGGAGAAGTCAGCAGCCCAAAATCAGCCCATCAGGGGCAGCATCAGGACTGGAAACTGGGTTTTTTGGGTTCCATATCTTGCTTCCTGTTCTCTTCATAGCTCCTCTCCTCTTATCACAAACCAGGGACCACAATGTGAGTGGGGCCGATTAGCTTGATCCCACTCAGGGATATAGCCGGGGTGGGGAGGGCTACACACCAGTTTCAGTGCGATTTTGCAAGCTGATGATGGGCTGGGTGTTCAAAGCTCTGTTTTCCATCCTCTTCCTCAGCCTGAGCACAGTTCAGCAGGGTGGCGAGGACGTCACTTTGGATGGCTGTATCTTTTTCTCTCAGTCAAGGGTGAGGCTAAAGGCTGAAGATGAAAGCTTGACTCCTTGTTGGGTATATCTGGCCACAGATGATTAGGGAGGAGGCCTCAGACTCTGAACTTTTTCTCCAACTCTTCCTTTAGGTAGAAAGGGATGGAATGCAGGATTATGATGACTTAATGGGAAAAGACAGACTCCATGCCTGGAGTTGCCTTAATAAACAGAGGATTTAACACTGAAGCCAGAGAAGTCTGGGTCTTAATCAATCTATATGAGACCAATTCTATTACAGACACAAGAGTGAGTCTCCATCCTTTTAAGACTTAATTTGCTCTTCTCACGTCAAAGCAGAAATGGGATGCAACTGTCTAACTGCCAACTCTAAGAAATTATTTATGAAAAGACAAATTCCCCACAAGGCCATCCAGAGAAGGTGGGGAGACAAGGGGGGCAAAAGGAAGAAAGAAAAGAAGGGTGGGGGGAAGGCAACCGGTAGACCTGGCGCTTGACACTAAAGGCTTAACATCAAATGCAGCCAGAAATCCATTTCCACAGTTTTATTGGCCATTCTGGACGCCTCATTTCAAAGGGAAAGATTTGAATTCAGAGACATAACGTTCCCTTTGTTCTCTTGCCCTCCAGCCTTTGGTGCCAGTGTGGACTGTACTACAGGGAGAGGGTGAGATCAAACCCCTCTCTGCTCTGCTACCTGCCCCAGAGCTGGTCCTTGGCATGCTTAATGAAATCAGCTTCTCGATAGATTGACAATGCCCTGTCAATTATAATCATTTATCTTGGCAAGCAGAGCATTGGAACACTTAAAAGAGCAGGGGTTCAGCAGGCCCAGGAAAACCAGAATAAAATTATACTGCATGGTAATCAGAGCGAGAGTATATTGCTCACATAAAATTTTACTTTAACTGTCAGAAGGACTGATATGATCTTACTTCTCATTTTCTGCCCACAGGGTGTTCACAGTTCCATTTGGGTCACTTTCTGCTAACTGTGATGTAATAGGGGATTTGCATACGGTCTATATAAGAGGAGGAGGGCAGTTACCCAGTGCACAGAGAAGTTGGGGTGTTTTCTCATTGCTGTTTTTAGGAAACACCAGGATGGGTGTGCAATGGCAATGACAGAGGTGGGAATACAGGATTGGAGGCGAGTCCTTGTTCTCCACTTCCTGACTGTGTTAGCAAGGGCAAAGCATGCCACTTTGCAGTGTCTCACTGTCTTTCACAACAGAGGAAACAGAGATTGTGTATTATTATAAATGCTGATTTTTGCTGGGCATAGGTCCACCTGGAGGATGTGCCTGTCCCCTTCTTGGATCAACTTTGGGTGAAGCAGCAACAGCAAGCCCAGACCCATGAGAGAGGCAGCAGGGGGAAGCTGCATCTTGCTTCTCTGCTCATGATCTAGATGGAAGGGCCAGGTCCCGCCTGGCTGCAGAGCAAAGAGCAGTGAGTTGAAGGGTCTCCTGGCCTCACAGTCCCACAGGCCCTGCATGGCACCTGTCTGCAAAGCCTCCAGGAGAATCTGAGCCCCCTGAGATTGGGGCACTGCTGGGAGAGGGCTGGGGGACTGAGCACAAGGGAGGCCTTGTGAATGGAGAGCACAGAGGAAGGCAGCCGTCATCCTCAGATCCCCGGCTATGAAAAGAAGGACAGAGGGGGATGAGGGTCAGCCCTCCAAGGCCAGTGGGCACAAGGGACCACTGTGGTCAGAATAATATGCACTTCCCTCCCTCCGGGCTCAGACCTTCCCTGGAGAGGAGAGGGACAAACCCTGAAGGGACTGAGTGTTTCCCCGTTTGACATCAGAAGGCACCAAGTTATCCTAAGCAGATGATTTTCTACCCTCAGCAGAAAGGAAGCCTGAGAGCTCACTTTGCACCCTGGGACTTGGCCTGGGAACACGTGCAGACCAGCAAGGTCATTCTTCTATTTCCTCTGCTGCAACCTGTTGGGGACATTCTGGTAAATGAAGTACAAATAAAACATATCTGCAGCCAACCAGGAAAAGCACTCCCTTTCTGAATGGCCTTTTCAACAGACATAGACTGAGCTGCCAGTACCTGGCCTTCAGTAGGGCACAACCTGCTTAGAAGCCCCAGAATTTGGCAATTTGTCTATTGTGAGGGGGAGAGAGGTGTGTATGTTCCTTGCAGTCTGGGGGCTGGGGAGGGGTGGGGGTAGGCTGTATGACAGCAGAAACTGGGAATGATGGTTGTGCTGGACTTTTGAGGGGGACCTACCAAGAACGCACGTTATATTAACATTTGGTGGGGGGAACCTACCAAGAACACACTCTGTGACAGGCCTCGCCTAGGACCCTCCACGATACTGTCTCCTCCTTACCATTGCTGTGCAATGTGGGGGAGGGGGATTCTCTGTACTTTACACCTGGGGAAACTGAGGCTTGAGAGGGCAGAGAGAGACTCTTTTCACTCCTCCAGGAATGCCTTTCTTCCTTCTCCTCCTGCCGACCCTGGCCCCTGTGCCCCAGCCCTCAGCCCCTCCATTTCCAGGGCAGTGGGCCAAGTTATTGCAGAACATAGCTCTGGGCAGCTGTGGGCAGCTGTTTTGGAAAAGGGCTTTATGAGGCCAGAACGTTGGCCTCTGCAGCCTTACTAAATTTCTTCACTTGTGCTTCTGCCCACAGGGGCCCTGACAGCTGAAGCTGGACAGCAGGGGTCGGGGAGTGCAGAGCTGCTCAGCCTGTCCTCCTTTTAGCTGGAGCCCCTGTGAGATGGGGTGGGGTCTGGGGCCAGGTCCCCTAAAGGGTACATCCCATGTTAATTATGGTAACATGGTAACAACCATACCTACTTCACAGGGGTATTGTAATTGTTAGCAGAGACACTATTTGACGAGTGTGGGAAGCCATCCCTTAGAGAGTCATGAGGCTCAGAGAGGTTAAGCCCCTTTTCCAAAGTCACACAGTACTCTGGGGGCCACTTTGTGAGCTAGACCTGGCTCTCTTAGCTTCCAACTCACTCCTCTTTCTTCACACTTACTTTCTCAGCCTTTAGACAAGAAACAGCTCACTCCCTGGGACCTTTCTAGTAACATTTTCTTTCTCTAATTCATACATCACAAATGTACTCCATAAATTAAAAAAAAAAATCATACAGCCAGTGGGAATGAATGAAGCTATTGTAAAATGACATGAATAGGAATTAAAATCTCAAGCTACATTTTTCTTTTCGGGGGCTGGGGAGGGGACACTAAATCTCTCAGTGGCGAGCAGGGTGCATTATGTCACGAGGGGAGAAGCAGACGCCTGAGTGGGAACAGTGGTCTTTGAAAGGGTGAAATGGGAGTGTCAAGGTTTGTAATCACATTTCCCCAAGATCATGCAGAGCAGGCTGCAGAACAAGGGGCCTTCTGTGTGGGGTCAGGCAGTGGGAGAAGTGGTTAGCATCGCACTGGCCACAGATGGAGAATTGGGAAGAGGTCTGGACTCTAACTATCCTTCTCCTTACCTCCCTCTTTCCCTCCCTGACTCCCTCCCTGCTTCCTCAGTCCTTTCCTCCCTCTCTTCTTTCCTTCCTTCTTCCCTCCCTCCCTTCCTCTCTCCCTTCTTTCCTTTTTTCTTCCCTTCCTCCCTCCCTTCTTTGTTTCTTTCCTTCCTTAGTTCTTCTTCTCTCCCCCATCCTTTCTTCCTCTTTTCCATCCTCCTTTCCTTCTTTTCTGCTACCACCTGCTATATTCCAGACATGTGTTGGGGGCTGTGTTTGAGTCTGACCATCTGAGAATCTTCCAGGGCTTTGGATCATTGCCTGGGCTTGTCCCTTCCACTGCCCCATTTCTGACTGTCTAAAGTCCTGTCTTCCTTCAGTGTCATCTGAAACCCCTGCTTCCCCAAAGAACTGGCTCAGCTGCTGCTTCCTTGAGTCTTTTGCAGCCGAGAGACTTGGCTTGTCCTTACTGGGTGGGTTCCTGGCTCGTGCAGTTTTAATACATAGATTCTCTCACGTTGTCTTTCCTATAACCCCTTGTGGCATGCTGGTGCAAGGTTAATGGCACAGTTTTGGAGTTTCATCTGATGCATGATTATTGCTGAAGGAAATTACTCCATGAGCAGGTGGAAGCTAACCCCATCTTACAAAGAAATAGAGGCTCAGAGGAGATAGGCAGGGAGTGTAGATCATTAGTGAATAGCAGAACCAGAATTTGAACCCAAAGCAGTCAAATTCCAGTGATCCTGTTCCCACCTCATTGAAGCTTTCATGGTGTCCTATTTGACCCCCTATGTTAGCCCTTCTGAGAGTCTTCTTTTAGAGCTATTTGTGGACATGTGGCAGTTGCATTGAGTGGAAAGATTATGTGATTTGAAGTCAGTTTTATCTCAGCTGCCTCTGAACTTATATTAATAGAAAGGCCTCATCTAGAACTGGCCAACAGGTATGCTCTGTCCTAAGAGCTTTACACACCAAGGAACCCCACATCATCTATGAGGAGGGTACTTTTCCAGATGGGGAAACCAGGCAGAGAGAGGTCACGTCACCTGCCCAGGCTCACATAGCTGGTCCTAGCAGAGCTGGGCTTTCCTCCCAGGCAGCCCCAGTGCAGCATCCATGCTCCTAACCCTGAAGCTGCCTCTAGCATGAGTATCTGGGATGAGACTTAGAAGTAAGGCCAGGAATTTGTAGGACTCAGTGAGAGGGCTCCCTTGATAACAGGCAGCTTCTATACATTATCCCTGCTCTCTCACTACAGTCTCTCCTGGCCAGGGCAAACCTGTTCTCCTCACTTCCATATAGCCTCTAGCACGAAACAGGGCATGTAGCTGCTGTTCAGGGTGCCCTGTACATTGCACTTGCCCAAGGTCTTCTGTACCACCACAGTATATTTACTTCAGAGGAAGCACATAGCATCCTGGTGATGTCCTACGACTTGTGTGCTCTTGACAGCTGTGGTTTTATGATGCTTGGTTGCTGAGTCTGCTCTGGGGTTGTTGGAGGAAGTTGTCCCAAGGTATTCTATTTTAATGGTATCTAAACAAAACAAAACAGAAAGCTGTGCGGTAAAGCAAAGAACCCAAAGGTGAAATTTTTTATGAATCTTGTTTGTAGCTTCCCAGTTGAATTCAGGAGTATAGGAATAGTTTCCCTGTGTTGCCTCATACTCATACTTCTCAGTTTTGCAGAATATTCTATTGTATGAGCGTTTCTCTGTGTACTTAAGTGTCCCCCTACTGCTGACATAGCTTATATTTTTACCATTTTTTATGGCGCTACAGTGGAAATTGTTGGGCATAAATCTTTGCCATTTGGGTCACTGAAATGCAGAGTCCCTTGATGAAATTACTGGTTCAAAGGAAATTCCGTAAGTTTTAAATATGCATTCTCTCTCTTTTTTTTTCTTCATTAATCTAGCTAGCTGGTGGTCTGTGAATCTTGCTTGTTCTTTTAAAGAACCAACTCTTGGATTCATTGATCTTTTTATAGACTTTTGGATCTCAATTTCCTTCAATTCTTATGATTTTATTTATTTATTTTCTTCTACTAGCTTTGGGATTGGATTTTTTTTTTTTTTTTTTTTTCTCATTCCCCTAGGTACGATGTTAGATCATTAATTTGAGATTGTTCTAACTCTTGATGAAGGCATTTATCATCAAGAGTTAAATAAAGCAGTGTTAAGAGGAGATTAAACTCTCCTCTTGACACTGCTTTAACTGCAACCCAAAGATTTTGTAAGCTGTGTCTCTATTTTCATTAATTTCAAAGATCTTTTGATTTCTGCCTAAATGTCATTGTTCACCCAAGAGTTATTCAGAAACAAGTCGTTTAATTTCCATGTTTTTGTGTAGTTTTGAGAGGTTCTGTTGGTATTGATTTCTCTTTTTATTGCATGGTGGTCCAGGAGTGTACTTGGAATTATTTTGCTTTTTCTGAATTTATTAAGACTTGCTTTATGGTCAAACATGTGGTCGATCTTAGACTATGTTCTAAGTGCAGACGAGAAGATGTATATTCTGTGGTTGAGTAACATATTCCGTAAATGCCTATTGGGTTCAATTGGTCAAACATTGAGTATAAGTCCAGAACTACTTTATTAGTTTTCTGTCTCGATGATCTGCCTCACACTGTCAGTGGGGTGTGGAGTGGACATTCATGGAACATTCCAGAGAAAGAAAACCAACATGGATTAAGTGCCCATGAAGTCAATGTTGTATTATATTTAATTCAACTATGAGTCTTGAGAGGGGGGTATTTGTATTGGGACTATATGGATACAGAAACTGAAGCTCAGAGGAGAATTCAGCTTGTCCAGGGTCACATGGCAAGATGAGGTCATACTCCAGATGTGTGAGGCACTAAAACAGGGTCATTTCTGACCCCAGGCCAGGGAGGAACATTTTTGACATGAACATACCTGCTAAACAGTGCATTTTAGGCCCCTATTGGCATTCAGAGCTCCTCTGTCTCTTGGGCACATGGGAGCCAAGTGTCTAGTCCTTCAGTTGTTCCATGTTTGGGGGAAGCTGTGGGCAAAATAACCAAGTTACGGAGGACACCCACACAAGAGTGCAGAGGACTGGCTCTCTCCCAGATATGGCAACATGTGTCTTATTATCCTGCTGATGCTATGAAAATATTTACTTTGCGATTCCATACCAAATGAAGAGCATGTTGCCACAGCAACCATCAAACCATGAACACTTCGCTAACGATTCCTGGTATCTTTCACTTTTTAAAATCTAATTTTCTGGGCATGAGATTGGCTAGAGAATGTTCCCCACATTTCCTCTGCACTGTGTCTCCACTTGGCAAAAACGCATCCATCATTAAGGGGCCATTTGCTCCTCCTCCAAGAAGTCACTTTGGCTGACATCCAGCTTGCTTGATTGGTAACGGAGTGTCCTTTCTACCCAGGTTCATTAAAATCCTCTTAGTTAGTTGGGATTTATTTATTTATTTAATCATTCATTCATTCATCATCCATCATTCATCCATCCATCCATCCACCCATCCATCCATCCATTTATTCATTCAACAAGCATCTGCTGCTAGCAGTTGTAGTAGGCAACCCCCCCCCACCGAAAAACCCCACAAAACAAAATACAAGCATCTTCTCAGCACCTACTCTGTACCAGACCTTGTGTTGGGGTGCTAACATGAGAACACCAGAAAAACCAAACAAACTCAGTAACTACTCTCAAAAGGCTCAAAGACAAGTTGGGGAGACGTTAATCCAAACATGCATTTACAATCTGGGGTAAGGAAGACTTTAATAGGGCATGACACAGAAAAGGGTGTGGTCGACTCTGTTTTCTGGGTCTTCGGGAAGGTTCCCTAGAGAAAGGGGCAGCTAAACTCTCACTGATGGATGAGTAGGAGCTTCCAGAACAGCCTGCTTGAATAATGACCTCCAGACCTGCCACTGGCCCAATGGAGCTTTTATGTGAATTAGAAAGAAGAGTGACCTTTCTCTGGGTGCCTTTGTGCAGTCAATAACCTGCACAGCCCTACTGATAATCCTGCAGATCACTGTCTCCTCTGTCATCGCTGAGCACATGTTTCAGGCTTCCTTGTGCTCCTGAAACACAGAGGCCCACTTGGACTATATATGTGGCTTATGAGTTGTTTTTGCTGGTTTAGGCAGTGGCTCTCTGAGGACAGAGAGTACCTTTCCCATCTTTGTACCACTCAGGCCTTCATACAGAGTGGCACTCAAAACATTATTGGAATATTCCTAACGTCAGAGAGCTTCATATAACTTACAGTGGTTCCTAAGTGCCAGGCCAGCAACTCACTGCTTCAGAATCATTTGTGGAGGATTTAAAAAAATCTGCCAGAGAATGCTCCCTCCATTTCTTCTGCACTGTATCTCCACCTGGCAAAACCAAATCCATCCTTCAGTAGCCATATATACTTGGTTCCCGATCTCCCTGGGAGATCTGATTCAGCCGGGCTGTGGTTGGGACTGAGGGTCCTGTGGTTTCTAAAGATAACTAATTCTTACGAGGCTATTACTAATGTCAGACACTGTTGTATTGTATATATCCTCTCAGTTAAGGCTCATGACAGTTCTATAAGGCAGATACTGCTATGATCCCAGAATTTTTACAGAGCAGGAGGCAGATGCATGGCAAGGTTACATGACCTGATTAGGATCACCCAGCCAGTAAGTACTCAAGCCACAGTCTGCACCCAGGTGATCAGAACCCAGAGGACACTGGCTTCTGTACTATGTGATAACACTGGTCCCACGGTGGCAAAATCTGGGACATCTGCCAATACTAGATTAAAATGGTCATTGTGAGTCACATCCTTCAGGCTTTCCATGTTAGAGAGGGGAAGACTGAGTCCCAAAAGGGCAAACAGACTTGTCCAAAGTCGCCTGTGAGTCAGCCGTGGCACTCCGACTGTGATGTCCTGAAGTCCCATTGTCCACCCCCCAGAGCGATTCATTCCCACCGACTGTAGTCAAGTTAGTGATTAATAATAATAATGCCATGTGGGATCAGTGTTTGCTGTGACATGCTCCGTGTTCTTTCCCTTTTGGGCATTGTGCATTCTGAATTTCTAGATGTCCTTCAGAGAAATAACATAGACTTTCTTGAAAAAAAGCTGAAGACTGTGAGGCAATGGTTCTCAACTGGGGTAGGAGTGATTTTACCCCCCGCCCCCCACGCGCAGGGGACATCTGGCAATGTTGAGACATTTTGGTTGTCACAACTGTCCCGAGAGAGGGGAGTTTGCTACTCCCAGAGGATGCTGCTAAACATTCTACAATGGACAGGGCAGCCTCTCACTACCCAGTTCCAAATGGTCATGGTGCATGGGGGCAGCCCAGTTCCAAGGCAGCTTGGTTTCCCCTTCATCTGCGTCTCCAAAGGGAGGGAAAGTTAGAGGGCTGCACAGATACGAGGTCTCATTTTACCAGTGTGCTTAGCCAGGGCTTCCTGGCCCATCATGTGCCCTCCCTGACTTCAGTTCTCTCATGTGTAAGGTGAGCCGGGTGGTACCTACCTCATTGGTCCTTTGAGGATCGGTGCTCCTGTACGCAGCATGTCTAAGGCCAGAGGGCACGTTCAAAAGGCAGCCGTTCCTACTATAAATAGGACAGGAGGCCCTGAGTAGGCATCCCATCCACCTGTATCCAGGCCATTTGTCACCTGGGGTGGTGATCTGCTTGCCCTGCCATTTCCGCATCTCTTAAATGGGCCTAATGAGATAGTGCTCTCAGACTTGATAAGACAGTGATATGAAGCAACTGGCAGGGGAGCATTCAGTTAATTAATTGGATCTAGAATGTAATTGTCTGCTTGCTGCTGTCACTATCCTGGGGTTGAGAGCTGAAGGGTAGGCACCGCCTGCTTCACCCCATGCCAAATGGACAGACAGATCCAACAGGTGGGGAAGGAGTGAGGGAGGAGGACTGGGAGGGATGGTGGGGCAGATGGAAGGGCTCATCATCCCATCACACAGGGCCCAGGACGGAGGAAAGTCCTGCGGGGGCAGGTGGGGCGGGGTGGCAGGGATCAAACCTGACACACTGTAATTTGGAAACAGTGCCCCAGGGAGGGATTTAGACACAGTCAGGCTGCTTTGTACAAATCACCCCCCTTCCCGGACAGCTGTCAGAATGAGTCCCACATGAAGCCTGCTCTGTCCCTCCCCCAAGGGAAGGAAGGGGCAGGTGGGGGGCTGGAGGAGGGGCAGGGGCTCACAGGCCCTAAGCCAGGCCCTACACAAACGTCGTCCCCTCCTTCCACACAACAACCCCGAGGGCCGGACTTGTAAGGCAGAAACTGCACTTAGGAAGCAGAGAGTAGTCAAATGCTGCAACTCCTGGGG
Source organism: Pan paniscus (assembly GCF_029289425.2). NCBI lineage: Eukaryota > Metazoa > Chordata > Mammalia > Primates > Hominidae > Pan > Pan paniscus. The sequence continues at coordinate 100,065,898 of NC_073264.2, read as the reverse complement.
GAGAGTGGGCGTTGGAATTCAAGAAGCGTGTTTCCTCCACAGTGCACATCTAGCAGAGGGTCTCACACATAGTAGGTGCTCAATAAAAATGATGACGGCAAAAATGAAGGGTAAGCTTGAGGGAGAGCAGACAGGCAAAGGAAGAACGAAGAAAGCACAGGAACAAAAAAACACCAACGCAAAATGGAGAAACTCCCAGAATACGTTTTTTAGGGTGGTTTGGGAGCTTTGTTTTAGCTGGGTCAGGTTAGGTCTGTTGCAGCCGCTAGGCCCCTGTTGGTCACCAGTAGCCCAGGGATGACAATAGCTGCCTAACAGCTGGGTTGGGACAATCACAGAGGATAAAGCCATCACAAAATCTGGACAACGGCACGTGGCTCACAACTAGGGCCCTACCTTACTGCTCTCACTCTCGCTGAGCTCAGAACTGGGGGTCAAATGACTACCCCCTGGTTCTCAGGCAGGAAAGGGAGCTTCTCCCTTGCCTCCCTGGCCTAGCCCTTGCTGTGCTGGTGGTGTGGGCTGGGAAGTACCCCTGGATCTTGTAATATGCCCCCTCCCCCATGCTGCCGGCAGGGCTGGGTAGGGAGGACAGACAGACAACACAAATGAAAAGGAACCCCCAACTCCTGGGGCATGCTTGCCTGCCCTTCCCTCCCGCAGGCTGATTCCGTTTTTTGAATAATGAAGACGCGCGCTTTGAGCCAGCCTTTGAGACAGAACACAGCAGTGGAAAAACATTGGCTTCCGAGTTCGGCAGAGCTGGGGTTAAGACTATGCCATACTTCCTTGCCGCGAGACCTTAAACCACTCATTTTATCTATGATTTAGTTTCCTCATCTGTAAAGTGGGTAGTAAATACTAGAAACAAAGCATACAAAGCACTGAGCACCTGGTAGACTGTCAGTAAACTGCAACTCCTGTCGGAGGCACGGGTAGAGAAACATCCATCTCGTCCTTTGGAAGACGTGAGGATGCAGCTCCCTGACGCTGTCGAGGCCTGTTTCGCCGTGGTCTTTTGGAGTTTGGAGGAGGGTGTGGGTTGTGAGTGGGGAGGGATCACTCTTCTCTCCTTGTGCTTTTGAATAAACAGTTCCCTCTGATCTTAGCTGCCCTTGCTCCCCGGGAGCAGAATTTCAAAGGATTTCTCCATCGAGCGAAAGCAAACCTCAATCATCTTTGTGCACAAAACACCCACCCAGGCTATTTGTCTCCGTCCTGAGCGCTTGGCATGGGGCCCAAGAGGAGCCTTCAGAAGGGAGTGCTTAGCAAAGAATGCTGGCATTCAGATGCAGTTGACTGTCCGCTGTCGGACAGCCCCACCCTCTGTACTGTGCCTGGGGATCTTGGCAGCCCAAGTTAACCACAAGACAAGTTTTATCATCTGTTAAACCTGTCGTTCGGAAAAAAAAAATGACTTCAATAAAATATTTCAACAATTATAGTCCATTTTAATTAGGTGTGTACCACATAATTATAGATTTAAAAAACGTATAGGGTTTCAAAACCCAACACCATGGTCATACGGAGTTAGCTTTTCTCCCCTTCGGAATTTCTAGCCAGATTCTCCACCTGAGGAGACGCTGCATACCTGGCTGAGACAGCTCCCCCCTCCACAACTTGGCCCAATTACCTCCCTTTTCCCATTCTTTCCATTTCCATCTGGAATCTCAGAGTCCTGTAGGCAGCCACTGATAAGCCCACAGGAGGGGGACTGGATGGCAGGTGGCCCCTGAAAGCCTGCAGAGTCAACATTAGGATAGCGGGAGGCCAGGTGATGGGGGCAGTGTGAGAAGGGCCCTGGATGTGGAGTCTGGAGGTCTGGATCCTCTTTCTGGCCCCATCAGCAGCTTGCTAGGCGATCTTGGGCACGTTGTATTCTCTCTCTGGGCGTTAGTGTCTTATCTTTAAAAGGGAAGAATTAGACCATAATTTTTCAAAATTTTGATTTTTGTAACTTTTTGTGTGCAGAATTTCAGTTTGCAAATGAAATTTGGAAAGCGCGATATGTAAACAGTTAAAAACGGAGGTACTTAGGTCAAGTAGGATATAGCCCCAAACTTTCTCTAGTGATCCCTGCAGTCCCTTAAAAGTTTGAAAATGGCCGGGCGCAGTGGCTCACCCCTCTAATCCCAGCACTTTGGGAGGCTGAGGTGGGCGGATCACGAGGTCAGGAGTTCGAGACCAGCCTGGCCAACATGGTGAAACCCCGTCTTCACTAAAAACACAAAAATTAGCCAGGCATGGTGACGGGTGCCTGTAATCCCAGCTACTCGGGAGGCTGAGGCAGGAGAATTGCTTGAACCCAGGAGGCGGAGGTTGCAGTGAGCCGAGATCACGCCAGGGCACTCCAGCCTGGGTGACAGACTGAGAATCTGACTCAAAAAAAAAAAAAAAAAAAAAAGAGAGTTTGAAAATGACTGGACGAGATAATTTCAAAAATCCTTTTCCAGTTCAATCATTCATTTATTCAACAAATATTTACCAGGCATCCACTGTGTGCCAGCCCTGTTCTAGGCTCTGGATAGACAGCAGGGAATAAGCCTGGCCCAGTCCCGGGTCTGGGCCCTCAGGGAGCCTCACGGCTGGGACACGGACAATGGTTTCATCCATCGGTGTCCTCAAAACAGCTCCAGGACAGGGAACCATGTGAGGCTCACTCAGGTTGAGGAAGCCACCCAAGGTCTCAGGACTCCTTGGTGGCCGTTCTAGAATGGAGTCCAGGATCTTGCAGCTCCATATTCCTCTGCCCTAGCCAGGACACCCAGCAGCCCATATCTTTACTTGTGAAGTTGGCGGCTGCTAGACGAGGGTGGGATTCCCCTTCCTTGGCCCAGTTGCCCACCCAGCACCTGAGGGAGCCGTCTTCACCACTGCCCCACATGCCTTTGGAAGTCTTCCATGGCCTCAGGGAGCACTGCCCTTAGGGGAGAGCTCCCTGGTTGCCCTGGCCCAGATTACCCTCTTCCCCTGGTGCCCTAAAGAACCTGGCCTCTCCTTTCCCAATCTTGCTGTGACTCACTTCTTCCCTGAGGTGGGCTGACTGCAGTCTGAAGCTCATCTCCTGTGTGAGACCCAGGTGTGAGCAGGTGACACCCTCGCCTTGATTGTTCTTACTTGCTTTCCCTGGAGGAGGAGCTGATTCTTGAGTGAATATGTGTTCAAGTTAATGAATAAATGCAGTGATTGAGTGGATGGATAAATAGACAGTGGATGGGTGAATGCATTAATAAATACATTAATAATGTGAGTCAATGTCTGGGGAAATAAATGAATGGATGAATGGATAAATAGATGAGTGGGCAAGTGGATGATGGATGCATTAATACAGAGTAAGTGAACAAGGGAATCTAAATCAATATCTATATCTGGATCTGGATCTGGATCTATACATAAACTAGTAAAACTCTGAATGAATGAATGAGTGAGGGAGAAAATGAGTAAAATAGTCTAAGCTGCAATAAAGAAACAAATGAATAGATGAATGGAAGAATTTATGTGTGAGTGAATACATGAGTGAACGGATAACTTCTCTCATTAATGAGCTTCTCAGGCATATGCCAAGCACCTCGGCACCAAGTTCTGCCAATGCACCCTCGTCCTGGGAAATCTATCTAAGGATGGCACAAAGAATCCACCCAAAACTCAAGGCAGCTTTGATGAGCACCAGCCGATGGAAGGATATGGGTGACAATACTGGGCACCCTTTGCTGTCTATGGCGCGGATGGGCTGCAGCCGTGGGTGGTGACTAGCCGACTCCGAAGCTCTCCAGGAGTTTGCTGAGTTGCCTGCCTAGAGCAGCTCCTGTCTCTAGCCCAGGGAAATTCCAAGAGCCTCCAATTAGCCAAAGCGCACAGTGGGGGTGGGAGGGCATAGTGTGGTGCAGAACAGGCACAGAGGGGGTTGCTGTGCATTTTTTTTGCCATGACCCAGCTAAGAGAAGCCAAGTGATTTTCCATAAATTCTATAACAAATGTTTGCCTTAAGGCTCAGGACTCTGGTGCCAAGTTTCAACTTAACCAAATACTTCTGGGTTAGGGAGTTGTGTGGTGTGTGTGTGTGTGTGTGTGTGTGTGTGTGTGTATGTATGTGTGTATTTGTGTGAGTTAGAGTTAGTTAGAGAAAGAGAGAGAGAAAGAGAAGTGGGGTTGGGGGAGGGAGATGAGGCCCAGGGTGGAAATACAAAATGTCCTTTGGCGACTGTGGCCCTGTCAAGTGTACCTGATAAAAAAAACATTATTAAACCCCACCCATGGCAAGGTGACCTATGTCACAGTTGGAGTGACAACTGAGGCTCAGAGGGCTGTGAGACACACTCTGATTCCATGTGGGTTAGAATTCAAGTGTGGACCTGCCTGGCCCCAAGGGAGAGTGGGCGTGGTCGTGTTTGGGGAGAAAATATGTGACTGTATAAAAGTGTAGTGTATTCCAGGCAGAAACCTTTCTGTGCCAGCGGGAGTCCAGTTGAAGGAGCCAGGGCTTCCCATCAGAGGTGGTTTGGGATTGGGTTAATCTAAATGCCTTCAGAGCCAGGCAGGGGTCACCAATGCCTGTGGCCGGCCAGGTGACATTACTGGTGCCCTGATGGTTGGTGACGGAAGGTCCCCTTAGGTGGGAGTGTCTTAGTCTGTTTTGTGTTGCTATAAAGGAATACCTGAGATTGAATAATTTATAAAGAAAAAAGGTTTATTTGGCTCACGGTTCTGACGTTGGAAAAGTTCAAGATTGGGCATCTGGTGAGGACCTCAGGCTGCTTCCACTCGTGGCAAAAAGCAAAGGGGAGCTGCTGTGTGCATCGCTCCCATGGAGACAGGGGACACAAGGCTCGGGGATGGTGCCAGGCTCTTTTTAACAACCAATTCTGCTGGGCACTGTCAGCGTGAGAACTCACTTACTCCCAAGTGAGAACACGAATCTGTTCATAAGGGATTCGCTCCGATGATGTAAACACCTCCCACCAGACCCCAGAAATCCAGATTTTAATTTGAAATTCCCAATGACTAAATGTTGGCCATGCATCTAAAAAAAAATCTAAAGTGCTGAGCTGGTCAAGCAAAACTGGACTTCCAGCCTATGACCTCTGATGTACGGATTAGGAGAAGGAAGATAGACCGAGAAGGAGGGACAGAGTTTTGACCCCTGCCTGGAGGCGCCCCTCCTCCTCCCACCTTCACACGGGCCTGCCTGCTGGGATCTCCCTCACCCAGATCTGTTTAAACCCACCTTGACCCATGAAGCCCTGCTCAAAGAGCTCTTCCATGAAACCCCGGGTCCCTTGAGTCAGGTGTTTGTTATCTTCTGCTCATTGTGGCAGCCCTAGCACCTCCGTCTTTTAATGTAGCCTGTAGGATTTTCTCAGCAGTGCCAGTGTGATGCAGAGTGGTGGCTGCGGGGAAGGCCTGGGAGGATTGCGCAGTCTGTGTGTGTGTGTTGGGGCATAGGTTGGGGGGTGGTGGTGCAGGGAGCAGAGATTTTTTCATAAGTGTGTATGCCATACCTACAAAGCAGAAGCACCCACCCCAGCCTTGGGGAAGGTCAGGAGGGCTTCCTGCAGGAGGTGACTGATGCTTAAAGAATAAGAGGGAGTCAGGCAGTTGGACAGGGACCCATAGCTCCCACTTTGTGCCTGGGAAGAGGTGTCATAAGGGTGCAGGGCATGAGCTTTGGAGACAGGGACCAGCACTTACAGCCTGAACCTTCCTTTTACTAACTGGTGACTCTGAGCGAGCCACTTTGCCATTCTGAGCCTCAGTTTCCTCCTCGGTGACAAGGATCTAATGATGGTTCCCCGATGGGTAGTCTTGGGGATTGGATGGGTGGACCCACGTGAAGCACTGAGCGTCATGCCTGGCACTTGGTTGGGTTTTGGCTGTAGCTATTACGGAGGGGCTGTCACCTCTCAGGACCCAGCACCCTCCAAGTTGGCCGAAACTCTCCGTGCCTGTGCCCTTTGGGGAGGGAGAATGGTGGAAGCGAGGGTGCAGAGGAGGCGCCTTCCTGGGCCTCCCTGTGGTGGAGGATGAGACTGGAGGTTTCATATCCAGGTGTGGGGGATGTGGGCCCCCACCCTGCCATGGCTGTGGGTGGCAGTCCTGTGAGCTCTGCTGTGCTTGGGAGATTATTCAGGCAGGTGCAGTGTGTCCTGGAGGATGGGTGTGATGGGGAGGCATGGGAAGCAGGGAGGCCAGATTGAGGGCTGTGACAGTGGCTGGGCAGGGCCCCTGTAGGTCTGGCTGTGAATAGCTGTGACTGAGTGGGGAGAAGAGCAGGAGCCCAGCTGGCAGACTTTATAGAGTGAGATGCAACAGGACACGTTGCCTAATGGGTCAGTGAGGCATAGCAGAGAGAGGAGGAGGCCCTGCTCCCTTCTGAGTCAGGGAGGCGAGAAGGCTGGTGCCACCAACAAGGACTGGAGCATCAGGAGAGGAAACCACTCAGCAGGGGGTTGTGGGGACAAACTTCTGTCTTGTTGGCTCCACTAACTCCTCAGAGTGTAGGCCATCAGGACCCAGTGCAGGCGACACCTCCTCTGTGAAGCCTTCCTGGAGCCCATCAGTCCCCCTCTTCCCTCTTCGATGTCTGCTCCACGTCCTGGACACATGTGTGCTTCTCCATGTGGCCTAGGATGCAGCCCACAGCAGGGCACAGCTACTGTCAACTGAGTGCAGGAGAATGAATGACAGGTGAGAGAGAAGGGCTGGGAGGGAAGAGGGAAAGGAGGCAGGCAGGAAGGAAAGGCTAAAAAAGAAATGCAGGAAGGAAAGAAGGAAGGACAGTCAGATTCAGGAGACTGGCGTTGGCTTAAGTCTCTGTTTGCCAAGGTCATTAGATCAAGAACCCCCAATGGAAGGGGAGATGATGCAATTGGAGGTAAGGCCGTTTCCCTTGGGCAGTGGAGCAGGAACCATTGGCTCGGGCTGCCTTCTGGTTTGCTACTAAATGAGGTATCTGGGAGACCCTGTTATTGCAAGACAACAACTGATAATCTTTGTTCTCCTAAGAGAGCTGCGATTCGCTGGGCTGGAATCACAGGTGCTGGGGGCTGGGGATAGATGGCTGAGATCATGAGTGGAGCTTCAGAGTCAAGTCCAGCTCTGCCCTAACATCACTGTGTAACTTGAAAAATCGCCAACCTGAGTTTCCTCTTCAGCGTATGAGACCAAAGGGCTGACTATCAAGGATTTAGGGAGGACCGCAAGAGCCCACATCTAAGTCACCCAGCACTGTGCCTCACGTGCAGCAAGTGCTCAGCGGACAGTGGCTGTTCATTGTTGTTGTGACAGGCTGGTGGAGAGTAAGGCATGGGGGCCAGCACTCACATGGCACCGTATAGTACACACCAAGAAAGGAAGCGGCAGCATTCACACCCACGCCGCCTGGGAGAGCTTCAGAGCCATGAGGATGGCGGCTCTAGGACATGAAGACAGAAGGGACAGAGAGTGTCTTCCAGATAGAAGGAACAGCAGGGCAAATGGATGGCATGTCCTGGTGCTTGGCCGGGGGTCCTGGGAGGCTCTGATGGGAGCAGGCACATCCCTGTTTGTTCATGTCCTTGGGGGCCGTTCCTGGCGGGGGGTAATGGTCCGCTGCTGCCCCAGCCCGAGTGCGGGAACCATGAGGGAGCGACAGATTAGACACAATTCTGATGGCCATGGCGTTCGCCGTGAAGATTGCTTTCTGCATTTTTAAATAAAAAATTGTAATTCTCTTCTCACTGCACACACAAAAATGGGAAGTATGTGAGGCCATGGATGTGTTGATTAGCTTGATTGAGCCATTCCTCAATGTGTACCCACCTCAAAACATCAAGCTTCACACCAGCAAATATGTACAACTTTTATTTGTCAACTAAACGTTTAAATAAATACTTTTTAAAGTAATTTTGTTTCCTCTATTAATAAATCCCTTTCACCCAATAGGAGAGGCTGTGCGAGGTCCATGCAAAATGAAGGCATGCCTTCCGGCCCCTGTTGAAGGACTCTTGGCTTTGCGACAGAGCCGGTAGCATCTACCACTGCCAGAGAAGCCCTAGTTCACAGTGTCTTTCCAGGGAGCCCCTGGCGTGTACCGCCTCTGATTCTATCAGACACCAGCCACACTGCGAGGGTCATCACTCCTGTTTCACAGGGGAGGGAAATGATCAAGGTTGGTCTGTGTCCTTCCAAACCAGCCACCCATGGGTGTGGTTGGTGAAGACATAGCCGGAGCTGGCCCCTGAAGGTGTCTGGAAACGACACCAGGTACAAACAGTGCAGGCTGCGACTGCAGGGTCACCTGGAGAGGAAGTGTGGCGGCCGGCAGCACTGCCCTCAGGCTGTCACAGGGCAGAGGACACCGGGCTCCCCTGGCTTGTCTAGACGATGTCACACAAACAGACTTTCCCAATCCACGCTGCTGGGGTTGGGGGCAGGAATCATCCCCTGTTCTTGGAGGCATTTCCCCAGAGCATGGCCTTGTGAGAACATTCTAGCATTGGGGAGGGAGGTCAAATACAGTGGCTGCTCAGGCTTCTCCCCACTTTAAATTCCACATTGCACATCCACCACAGGTAGGACCCCAGCCTGAAGGTCCTCAAGCACCAGGCAGGCCCTGCCTGCATGCGAACCTCTTGCCACAGGGCATTCTCCTGGCTAAGCATTCCCCCTCCCCAGTCTTCTGGAGCAGACCCACTCCTGGGAGTGGGTAGTGCCTGGTGTCTTAGCATGGCTGTTCCCTCTGCAGCCGTGGGCAGAAGCATAAGGAAAACGTGAGGCTGAAGCCTCACATGGGGAGGGTGGGGCGTGAAGTCAGGAAAGGGAGCCCACTCTGCAATTCAGAGTCCTGAGTGACAGTCCTGCCTGACCACTTTCTCACTGGCTGCCTGCATAAGTCACGTCGCCTCTCAGAGTCTCGGTTTCCTCATCTGTAAACTAGAGAGGACACGGAGGCCACCCTCACAGGCTGATGGGAGGTACATGTGAGATACAGCCCAGGAAAACGCTTTGTCAGCTCGGAAGGGCTGTCCTGATGCGAGCTATTATGAGACCGTCTTTGGAAAGCACTTAGCATGTCACCTTACTAAATGCCTAATAAATGTGAGCTATTATTATTATTATTATCATTATTATTACTACTACCGTGTTACAGTTTTGTCCTCGGGCTGTTCTACTTTGTGCAGAACTGTACGGCACCACCCTGCGCAGCCAATGATAATTACATAGCAACTTTTAACCTCAGTGTGTTCTTTGCTCTCCCCCGTGAGATATTAAATAATGCGTCGATGTGAAATGGATGCCAGTTCCTGGACGGCGGGGGCTACCTGGCGATAACTATCATTTGATGATAGCCTACTTTGTGCCAGGCCCTATTTGAAAGTGATGTTCCTAGAGTTTATTTCATTATTACAACCAACCTATGATGCAGGCACTCTGACTGCCTCCACTTTACAAATGAGAAGAGTGAGGCTCTGAGAGGGTCCAGCGCCAGGCAGTGTGGAGCTGGGACTTGAACTGGGCATCTGGGGCCAGCGCTTGTGTTCCTGTTACATTTGCGTGAGCCTGGGGCACGAGGAATTGCTAGTGGTTGAATTGTGCTAAATATATGAATTAATGACCACAGCCAGTCATGAGCAATAATGGAGGGGAAGAGTCGTGTACAACCTGGATGGAAAGAGTGTCTTGAAATCAACATGGGAAGTGGATTTGTACAAGGCTATGAGGATTGGGACAACCACGGGCTCCAAGACGTCAGGCCCACCCAGATTCAAATTCTTACTCAGTCCCTTCCTGGTCATGTAACAATGGATAAAAAATCATGGGTTAGCAAGCTATGGCCTGTGGGCCACACCTGTCCTCCTGCATGTTTTAGTAAATACAATTCTATTGGAACACAGCCATGCCCATTCGTTTATGTATCGTCCATGGCTGTTTTTGCACTCCTGGATCAAGATTGAGTATTTGGAACAGGGACCACTGGGCCTGCAAAGCTAAAATATTTACTCTCTGGCCCTTTACAGAATATGTTTGCTGATCCCTGGAGAGATGGTGACTTCTCTTGAATCTTAGTTTCTGCAGGAAAAAGCTAGCTGTGAGTGAGAATATGAGATGACACAAGTGACCATGGATTATTTGAGACCTGTCAGTGCTGGTTCTTGGTAGGTGCTGATTAATGGTTGGATGATGTGGGGAAAGCCAGTGCACTGCCCAATGCCACAGCAGGCAGGAGAGAAGGGTGGTAAGCGGCAGACCAGCCTCAGGGAGAGGCAGACCTGGGTCCAACCCTGACTCTGCTCCTTACCGGCTTGTGACCTTGGGCAAGGGGCTTCATCATTCTTGCACTTCGGTCTTCCCAGCTGTCAAGTGGGAATAAGAACAGCTTGTATCTCTATGGTTTCTGCCAGGATTCTCTAAGTTAATTGATAAAAACAAATCACTTGGCAATAGTGGAAAGATACACAATAGCAAGTGTTGGTGAGGGTGTGGGGCAACTGGAACCGTCATCCGTTTCTGGTGGAACCATGAAATACTGCAGCCATTTTGGAAAACACTGTGGCAGTTTTTTTAAAAAGTTAAACATAAATTTACACAGCAGCAATTCCACTTCTAGATATCTATTCAGGAGAAAGAAAAACACATCTGCACAAAGACTTGTACGTGAATGTTCACAGCAGTATTATTCATCATAGCTTCAAAGTAGAAACAACCCAAATGCCCATCCATGGATTAATAGAGAAAGAAAATGTGTTACAGCCATCAATGGAATATTATTCAGCAATAAAAAGGAAAGAGATACTGATAATGCTACAAAAAAGTGGATCTCAAAAACATCGCCCTAAGTGAAAGAAACCAGGCACAAAAGACCCCATATGGTATGATTTCATTTACATGAAATGTCCCGAGTGGGCAAATCCATGGAAAGAGAAAGTAGGTTCATGGTTGCTACGGACTGGGGACAGAGGGGAGTGGGACGTGACTGTATATAAGCCTGAGGGATTCTTTTGTGATGGTGCAAATGTTCTAAAATTGGATTGTGGTGATGGTTGCATAACTGAAAATTTACTAAATAGCGTTGAATTGTACACTTAAAACGAGTACATTTTATGGTATGTAAATGAAACTGTTAAAAAAAAAAAGTCCTTGGAATCATACGTGGTGCAGAATAAGGCGTGGTGGTGGCTGTCAGTGGTGTTAATTCCTTCCATTGTCTCTGGCTGGGGTTGAGAGATCATTAAACCTGAAGTGTTGATCTAGGCCTGAGAATTCAGATGCAGATCCTCCCTGCAGCTTTGCTCTTCCACACCCAACCGCTTTGCCTGCTCTTATCTGTGTAACTTAGAGCCTCTGTTTTCTCTGTAAATTGCAAATTGTAACAATTCCCGAATCTGTGGGGGTGGTGTGTATGTGTTTTGTTTTACGTATTTACATATTGAACTGAATGTTTGCATTCCCCCCAAATTCATGTGCTGAAGCCTTCATCCCCTTTGTGGTGGTATTTGGAGACAGGGCCTTTGGGAGGGGATAGGGTTTGGATGAGGCCATGGGGTGAAGCATCCGTGGTGGGATTAGCGCCCTTATAAGGGAGTGAAGGGACCAGCACTTTCTTTGCCTGCCATATGAAAATGGCAAGAAAACGTCTGTCTGGACGGGGCATGGTGGCTCATGCCTGTAATCCCAGCACTTTGGGAGGCCGAGGTGGACGGATCATGAGATCATGAGATCTAGACCATCCTGGCCAACATGGTGAAACTCCATCTCTACTAAAAATACAAAAATCAGCTGGGTGTGGTGGCGGGTGCCTGTAGTCCCAGCTACTTGGGAGCCTAAGGCAGAAGAATCGCTTGAACCTGGGAGGTGGAGGTTGCAGTGAGCCGAGTTCGCGCCACTGTACTCCAGCCTGGGTGACAAAGGGAGACTGTCTCAAAAAAAAAAAAACAAAAAAAAAGAAAGTGTCAGTCTGTAAACGAGGAGGCAATCCTTCACCAGGAACCCCACCATGCCAGCACCTTGTTCTTGGACTTCCAGCCTCCAAAACTGTGAGAAATAGATGTTTGCTGCTGCAGACACCCAGTCTAAGGTGTTTTGTTATAGTATCCCGAACTGATGAAGACACATCTGAAATCTGGAAAGTGCTGGCACGTGATAAACACTCACATTTTCTTTCTCAGATGAACAAATGAATGTAGTGGCCATGATACTGCCCGTTGTTCATCTGACACAAATCTTCACTTTCTGTTCATGGAAAATGGACAAAATAAATAGTGTCCTTAAAGTTCAAAGACCAGGACCCTACTTCCAGCTCTGCCGCTAACCAGTCATGTGATCTTTCCCATCTGAGTCTTTTTTATTTTTATTTTTGGTCGCCCAGGCTGGAGCACGGTGGTGCGATCTCAGCTCACTGCAACCTCTGTCTCCTGGGTTCAAGCCATTCTCTTGCCTCAGCCTCCCGCACAGCTGGGACTACAGTAGCCCACCACCACACCTGGCTAATTTTTTGTATTTTTAGTGGAGATGGGGTTTTGCCATGTTGGCCAGGCTGGTCTCAAACTTCTGACCTCAGGTGATCTGCCTGCCTCAGCCTCCCAAAGTGCTGGGATTACAGGTGTGAGCCACCATGCCTGGCCTCCCCTCTGAGTCTTTAAGGTCAACAAGGGCTCTTTGGCAAAATCCTGCCTGTCAGGACTTTGGAGAGCATCCAGTGCGATATGAGTAGCCCTGTGTTACCTCTGGGTGCATTGCATGGCTTTGGTTTTGTAGTCTCAATCCCAGGCAGCATGAGCTGCTCCCAGGAAAAAGATCTGGAGCTCAGGAAGGAGAGGGTCTAAGTGTAGAAGGACACCCAATGGGGATCCCAGAGCCCCCTGGGCCATGCATTAATTTAAGAGACTGGAGGCTCCAGCTCTGATGGGGGTCTGTCCTGAATGGGAAAGCTGAAGTTCCTCACAGGAGGTCACCCCTGCCAGCCCTCCCTGGGACATCTCCATGAGCAGGGACCATTGGAAATCTCCTCCATGCTGGAAGTTCTCTTAGTTTGTGAGTCTGGCAGCTTGGTGTTGTTCAAAGGCTTGCCAAGCCCTGGAATAACCAAAGTTGAGCAAAGATAAGGAAGCAGGGAAGAGGCCTGGACCCACACCAAGCTGTGTTGCATTTCAGCAGGAGCCGTGTTGGTCGGTTTTGATGGGAGTCTTAAGGAGAGGCCAAGTACACCAGTACTCGGAGTGTAGGTCCTCTCGCCCAGGCTGTTCCTATCCCCTGAGCTGCTACTGACTTCAGGCCAGTTTCTCCTTCCCCTGGAGCCTTGCCCCTTTCTTTAAGAAGAAGAAGATGTTGATTGGAGCAGAAGTCTCCCACTGATGGCCAGGCATTTATTTTTATTTTACACATTTTTGGTGTCTGTAGTATGGCCATCACTTTTTTTTTAAAAAAAGCTGGCTTACTTGCTAATATATTAACATCATGAGGTTCTACTGAAAAAATCAGATTTTTGGCTTCCCTTTGAAAAAAAACCAACTGGTGCCACTTAGGCTGCTGGCATTTCAACACGGCCACAGTAAGGCAGAGAGGGCAGAAGCTGCCCCTGTCTATGTCCCCCTTATGCCACAGTCTCCATTCACCCCTATAGCTCCCACTCTGGGCTGAATGCTAGTTGTCATTTATGGAAACATTAAGAGGAACAAAAGATATCTTATGTTCATGTGTTTATCGAAAGTGGGAAAATAAAAAATAAACTAAAGAAACAGGGTTTCAAGAAAGATAAGCTAAGTTTTTTGATGGAAGAGAAACATAGTTTCAAGCATCTATTAGGGCAGAAGTGTGTCCGTGGGGTTCTAAGGCTCACTCACATCCACTTGCCTTCCCTTCTGGGCTTGTTGGAGATTTATGATGTCCCACCCCTCTGTAATTAGGTAGAGACACAGGACTAATTTGAATTGGTTAGTAGACAGTGAATTGGTTAGGGCAGCTGGTTGAAGTGAAGCATATTACTTATGAGTTTAAGAATGTAATTGCTGGTCCAAGATTCCTGGCATTCTTTCTCTGCCTTGGTGTGTTCTAGCAGGTGCAGTTGCAAGGTGGTGGCCTTGGTCAGCCTGAGTGACTGTGTGAAGTTAAGCCTCCTCTGCCAACCTGTTTGGGCATGGTGTGAGTGCATTGTTTGTTATTGCAGTGCAAGCTATCTCATTCTGACTAATACAGTACCAAGAGATACACCTTTCTGCTTCTGTCATTTATTCCACTTGCTTTTGAAATCAGACATTTGCACTTGGTCCCTCTGGATTTGATGGTCTGTAGCTCCTGTCTCCATTTGAATCCTCAGAGGATCACTCTATGCTCCACTGGTTGGTGAACTCCTTGAGAGCAGGAGCTCCTTGAGCTAAGTCTTGTTATACATATATGCCTAGCATCTAGCAGTGGACCTGACACAGACGGCATGCTCCATGAGAGTTTGATGAATGAATGCCTGAACTCTGTCACTGGTCTGACCTGACATCTGGGCAAGTTGCTTTCCTTCTATTTCTTCAACTGTAAAATAAACGGAAGCAAAAGACTGGGTTGCCTCTGTCCTTCCCAGCTCTGGAAGTCCATACTCTGTGTTTAACCTCTGTTTCTATATGAGCTCAGATCCCAGGGAAAGCACCTGCCATGAGAGCCGTCCATGTCATTAGGAAATGGCCAACCACTTTAGGCACTTAGATGACTTGAACTTGAACATGCCCTTGCTGGACTCCCATCCCTGATGTCCACTTAAATGATGTTTTACTGAGAACTGACGAGGCCTCACTTCCTGGGACCTTTGATCTAATGGCATTTTTGCTTTGCTCAATTATAAATCTGCTACTCTCAGGACACGGGAGGTCTCGCCCATCATAAAATGATACCCACTCAGAAAGGACGATTGTAAAGGCTGAGCTCTGCTGCCAGGAGGCCCCAGTTGATGGAAATCAGCAGGCATGGTGCCCAGCACACCCCAGGGGAACGAGTGAGGTTGTGGCTCACTCTTCATCACCTTGGGATCCTGCTGTCCTGGTCCATGGCACCTAGTGACTCAGTGGCACCTCCTTTTCTCTACCTAGGTAGGACCAAAAGAAGGGGCTGCCTAATAAAGTGAGAAAGAGCAAAGGATTCGGAGTCAACCTGGGTGTCATCCTGGGTGTCATCCTGGACCCACCTTTTACTAACTGCCTAAACAGGGCTACAAATGTTTTCTGCATCTTATTAGGGCAGGGCTTCTCACTCTGAGGCTCTTTGCCCATCGGAATGTCTGTGGTTAGTCCTGACTTTGCCCCATGCTGTGTGGTCTCAGTCAAGTATACAACCTCTCATCTATAAAGTTCTTGACCTAAAGAATGAAGTAGAACTATTGTTTTTATTTACTGGGTGCTTCATGTATGTCCAGCACCATATGGATGCTTTCCTGCATCTTCTCTCATAATCCTGAAGATAACCCTATTGATCACAGTCAGGGTCACCCATATTTCACCATGGCACCTCGATTCTCCAGGCAAGAGACTGAAGCATAGAGGGACTAATAAGGCACCTGGCCTGGGAGGTCTCCCAGCTTGCATGGGGGTGGAGTGGGACCTGAAGCCTGGCAGGGGGACTCTGGGAACAGCCCAACTGGGCATGCCATGCTGCTCCCTGGGGTGTGGTAAAAAGAGCAATGGCTCAAGCTTTGGAAGAACGGGCTTAAACTTGTATTCTTGCACCTTCTTAGTTTGTGGGCAGGTCACCTAGCTTGGTTTTTGCAATTCCAAAGCAAGATCGGCATCCACTGTCTCCCTGGCTGGTAGAGGGACCTGATGAGGTCATGGATGTGGAAATGCCTCGTAACCAGTGGGCTGGGGAGCTGGGCATGTCCTCTTGTTGTTTTGAGATCCCTGCATGTTCCGTGATTTTCTGCTGTCTGTCCTCACTATCTACATCTGTCCGTGTCTGTCCCCAGCTTGTTTTCAGGGAGGGACTGGGGTTCAATCTGGGTTGCTCACCCTGGCCCTGAGGGCCAAGGGAAGAGTTCCTCTTTCCATCGCTGACGCAGAGACCCTGAAGAGTGGCTCTGGAGTAACTTGATACTGTTTTATGTGCTGATTCTTTAATCACTGCAGGAGGTAATAAATCCACAGAAGATGCGACACATCTTATCTCACTCGTGAGAGGGAAAAGGAACATGGGAAGCAGAGATCCCATTGATCAGGGCCTAGGGTGGATGTCACAGGGAGGAAAAGGACACACAAAGCTGTTGCCTTTGACCTGCCCGTAGGATGCATGGAGGATGAGAGTGGGGAGAAGGTGGACAGGGTAGGTGGGTGTGACCACCAATGGCCTCGTGGGCCAAGATATCTACAAAAACAAGAACAGTCGCAGCCAGTGCCTAGGATGGTGCTAGGCACACAGCAGAACCTCTGTGAAGGGCTGTGGAACACATGTGCTGGGTGCTGGCTAGGCTCCTCCCAGTTCCACTGATGTGAACCGCCTCATGGGATGTTGGGGTGCAGTCAGAATCAGTTTCCAAAAGCCGCTGCAGAAAGCGCGGTGGCTCTGCCCCCTAGTTACCCAGGTTGCTTTAACCTAAGGAAATATGCCGAGCACGGTCGCTGGATGCTTTCTTCCTTGGAAAACACACTTGGTAAATAAGAGCCTGTGCTATTATCTCAGAATGGGCTGAGTTTGTCTAAATATAGACATTTGATAATTACCCCTGGAAGCATTTGTTCTGGTGCAAAAACAGATCAACAACTCACTCCCTGTTCTGCTGTTCCTTCCCTTGGAAGAAGGAGTGGGCTGGCCTTCCAGGGCTTGTCTCAGCATTAGCTTCTTAAGAGCCCAGCAGTCTCTGCAGAGATTAGGGCTGCCCTTAACCACCAGTGTCGAGTCTAGGATCAAGCGTTTTCCCCTGCAGTGGAATCTTTTTCCCTTGAAAGGGGTATTAGGTAAACCAGTTACATGTCTCCAAACAGCTTTAAAAACAGAAGGCTCTTTCCTCTCCGTGTTATTTTTCTTCTTCTTCTGGTGAGATGAAAACTAGTGTGGCCAACCTGGTTATAAAGGTAGTAAATCCAGTTGCACAACGAATTCCAGTCTGTACTCTTTTTTAAAAAAAAATTTCAATAAAGTCTACTTAGGGCCAACAGAATTTTTGACTTTAAGAAGCATGTAAAAGGGAGTCACCGTTAATAGGGTGAGCTCTTTGCTTTGGGATTAGGCCTATGTGACAGCGCCCGGGTCCCTTTATTCATTGGGATTGCGCCAAGAGAATGCTTTGTGCCGCTCTGAAAAAGATAGAATTGGGCGTTCCATTTATTCTATTGATCTTAATAACCTCATCTCATAAATACCTACTTTATGACATCAATAAAAAGGGATCGTGGCCACTCAGAACAATAGAAATGGTTACTTTGCAACTAAAGTGTTCCATTGAGTGCCTCAATGAAATTCCAGAGAGCAGAGCTGTCAAGAGATTTCTGTGCTGGCTTTTTAAAGTTCGTGCAGCAGGAGAGATTTCCACCTCTTTCCCTGAAAATACAAATGAACTAGGTGCTTAGGAGCGCATGGTGCAGCCTCTTGCTTCTCAGGCATATTGTGATTTTTCTTCTCGTGTAACTCAGACTTAAGTTGTCATCTTGCAGAGTTACAAGGGTCTGCACTGGTCGACCAAGGGCTACCCGATCAGCAAAATATCACGGATAATCGTCTGTTCACGGGTTGAGCACAAAGGATGCTTCACACACAGGTGGTACTTGAAGGTGCTCCCAACACTCCCACCTCCTCTGTTTTGTTCTTTCACTTTATGGGAGAAAAGCCTGAGGGTCAGAGAGGTGCCATGACGCTGATGCCAATCAAAGCCCATGGTGCTGGTCTCACAGACACCCAAGCTGCTACCGAATGGGGCTCATCTTAGAGCCAGGAGGCATGAGGTCTGTCAGCCCTGTTCTTGGGGAGAAGCGGGCCTCGCCTGCCCTCCGGGGCTACCCGGGCCAGGGTTTAGCATGTGTCTCTCCTGTGGAGCTCCATCTCATTCCAGCAGGCCTGGATTTCAGCTGAGGAGTTGCATTTGAAGGGCTGCGCCAGTGTTCCTGGAATCCCCTCACAATGATAGGTTGGCTTCAGGCCTCCACTGGAAAGAACTCCGGATCTAGAAGACAGTGAAGGAAAGGCAGGCAGGGGAATTGAGACTGGTTGAGTGCCAAGGCTGTGCCTTGTGAGAGAACTGAGGCATCCCGGCCAGCACAGCACCCACTGACAGACGTGTGAGTGATGCTGTCTTGGACCTCCCAGCCAGGCCAGCCTTCCAGGGCAGTGTGGCTGCAGGTGCTTCAGTGATGCCAGCAGAGGAACTGTGCAGCCAACGCATGGGATCAGAAGAAATTTGAGACGGTGGTTGTTGCAAGCTGCTAAGCTTCAGGGCCATTTGTTACATGGCAGAGGCTGACTGACGTGTCCTCCCATGCCACTCCCTTCCTCTGCCCTCTACACTCCAGCCCCACTGGCTTTCCTGCTCCTGCCTAAGGTCACTCAGGTCAGCAGTCCTCTGTGCCTGGCTTGCTCTTCCCCAGATCTTCTTGTCACTCAGGTTGTAGCTTAAACATCGTGAGGCCCAGTCAGATTCCAGTCTTCACCATTGCATGGGGTTGGGGTGCAGCAACATTGTGTTGCATAGAAGTGGGATTCCTGCATCTGGAGGAATTCAAAGCCTTTAAGAGATGGGAATGAAAAGAGGTAGGAAGCTTTGAGAGCATAGCGTGTGGCAGCCAGGGCAAGAAGTTAGGATCGTATCTTACATGTGATGGCAGCCATCTGAGGGCTTTGAACAGGGCAGTGCCGTGACACAGTTTGCAGTTTTAAAAGACAACTCTGTTTGATCTGCAAAGAATAAAGTGAGGGGCTGGGGGTAGGAGAGAGATCAGGGAGATCAGGTAGGAGATAAGGGCTGGTGGTAGCTTGGGCCAGGCTGATTAAGATGGGAGAATGATGCGCAGATTGAGAACATACTTTGGATACATGGGTGGATGACTTTGCTTCCAATCATTTATTTCCCTCCTCTGCTTCCACACACACCCCTGGACTTTGCTGTTCCCTTGCCATAACTTTACCGCTTGCAAACTCCAGGCTGCAGACATCCTCTCCCTGACATCCACTCCTCTCTTTCCAGCTCCCTCTAGTATCCCCACCCCACCCTGGACCCAGATCCACTGGCCTGCGGTACTTAGTTAGTCACTTCCACAGTCTTCTACTCTCTCCCTTGCCCCTCACCCTCCAAGGTACTTGTCTGATAAAATGGCAACCTTGAAATACTCAGCACTGCCCCTCCTTTGGCTTGCACAGAAGCAGTTGCAAATTGCCAGGAAATAAGGCACCCAGCCATGCCCACTATGGACGGTGGAGAAGGCAGCTACATACATGCATTTAGACCTCCTGGCAGAGAGGCTGGAAATAGAGATTTGAGAGCCATTAGCTTATTGAGGGTCTTGGAAGCTGGGGTTGGGGCAGGGCTGGGCCAAGTCTGTGGGGAGTGGAGTTAGACAGGGAACCTGGGATGGAGCCCAGGGGTACCTCATCTAGAAGCAAGGAGAGGAGGAGGAGGGAGCCAGGGGGATCCTCCCACCACCATCACCCCCCTGGATGCCTAGGAAGAAAGGAAGATGGGGCTGGGGTCTTCCCCATTCATGTGGGAATCAACCCGAAACTACCTGTCCTGCTCTCAAGCTGGTGAGCTCTCCTGGCAGGGCATGGCTCGAAAGCCTTGACTCCCGGTGAACTTCCTGGAGTAATTGACACAGCTACCTGAGGCCCCCACAACAACGTCACAGCCTCAACTCCTCACTGTGATTTCAGTGCCATGATTTCCAGTTGGAATTTTTTTAAAAAAGAAAGAAGATAGAAGCCACACCATCCATACCGTCTAACTCTTGCTGGATCTTTGCTTTGATCTGGTTTTCTTTCTTTTTCTATTTCTTTTTCTTTTTTTTTTTTTTTTGAGGTGGAGTCTTGCTCTGTCACCCAGGCTAGAGTGCAGTGACACGATCTCGGCTCACTGCAAGATCCACCTCCCAGGTTTGCGCCATTCTCCTGCCTCAGCCTCCTGAGTAGCTGGGACTACGGGTGCCCACCATCACGCCCGGCTAAATTTTTGTATTTTTAGTAGAGATGGGTTTTAACCTTGTTAGCCAAATGAGACTTTTCTAAATGCCGCTTATGTACACGAACTCATTCATCTTCACAATGGTTACACCCCATTTACACATGAGGAGACTGAGGCACAGAGAGGTTAAGTCACTGGGCTCCCATTCACACAGCAGTCATTCAAAACCAGGTCGTCCTGCTGTAAAGTCCACTTGCGAGCAACAGCACAGGTGCCTCCTAAGAGTCTGTCCATCTTCCTGCTTGACTCAGAGATCATGGTGGGGGAAATGATGAGTTGGTGGCTGTGAAATGATGCATTGTATTGGAAACAGTGACTCTCAAATTGTTTATTTTTTTTAAGTGGCAGATTTATTTTTAACTTCACTCCAGCCTAAAGGAGGAAAGGGCAGCCCCTGGAAACTCAGTGACTTGCGAGGCTCACCTCTCTGCACTGTGGGGCAGGCCCTGGTCTGGGCCTCCATGCCCAACCTCTCTCCACCCTGGTGCCTTCACCCGTCTGTCACTGAGTGGTGTCTGGCAGCACCAGCCAGTCTCAATAACCTCCACTCCACCCCAGGCCCTGCCCTAGCCTTGCCTTCTGCCCCCTGCTCTGATCTCCTCCTGCCCCACCTTCCCTCCTCAGGGGACCTGTGCAGACTGGCCTCCTGCATTTTCTCCTCACGCACCTTGGCTCCCTGCTCACCTGGCAGGGCCCTCTGAGTCAGGCTGCCCTCCGCCCCCAGGCCAGAGTACCTCTCCAGCCTGCAGGCTCCCAGGCTTTCCTGGAGCGTGCCTGGCTCTCCCTGCAGCCGGCTCTGCTCATCCTTCCTCCCTCTTTCCCATTCTGCCCTTCCTGGTCTGGGACTCAGACCACTCATCCTCAACCCTCTCCTCAGGGGACATAAGTACACCCTGTTTAGTCCTCTGGGCTCCTCTCTCCCTGCCCCATTCTTCTGGCTCCTGTTCTTTCATGTCTGGGAGGACGCTGGCCTCTGTGGAGGAACTCACAGGGATCCACCATTGCTGGAAGCATGGAATCCAGGAGAAGGAGCCCAGTTATGTGTTTACTTGGCATATTATTCAATTCTTAGACCTACTGCCTGCTATATCCTGTCTACGTCAGGGCCTTTGCCGTTACTGTCTCCTGCCTGGAATATGCCCCCTTCCTGTACCCAGGCCAGGCCTTGGGTTCTACCCAGTTACCTCCCCACTCATCCTTCCATTGTGGACTCAAATGCCCAGCCTCAGGGAGCCTGTCTGGGTTTGATTGCTGTTGCTGTTGGTACTGTTTTTCTCGTAGGTCCATCCTGTTTTCTGCCTTTTTGCATGTCGTGGCCGTGAATCCCCATGTATTTATTTGTGGTATTATTCCAAGCTCCAGGAGGGCAGAGAGTGTATCCCCTTCTCGTTACTGCATCCTCCCGGCCTAACATGGGGCTTGGCTACTCATGCAATCAAAGTAGAGTAAAAGGAAATTATCTGGGGGATTATGACATTATGCTGTGTCCCAGGGCCTGCAACGGCAACTAAACACTTATATTTGTTGAAGAGAGAAAGAAAAGAAGGAAAAGAAGCAGGAGAGGGAGTGAGAAAAGAAGGACCAACAGGAGCTGTGTTTCCTGGTTTCCCTGTGTCCTGCAGTGCATGGGCAGAGCAGGGCTCTATGTGGGGCTGTGCCCAGTAGTGTCACTGGTTTCTGAGGCCAGAGCCCCAGCACGGGTGGGGACTGCTTCCTCTGTGGCCGAAGACCTGTGGCACCTGCGTGTTTACAGCTGGCCCTGCAGCCTGTGGTCGCCCTGTGGCAATCAGATGTGGTGGCCAGGCCGGCTCGAGCCTGTCCCACTGCCGGCCCACATGCCCGCAAGCCTGGCCCTTGGCTGGATGCATTCTATGTTCTGGGTCTGGTTTGGTCAGCCCAGATCTAGTGGTCCCTGGGAGTCTGCAAAGCTTCTTAATCTCACATCTCGCAAAGGACAGAATCATTTCCTTTCAAAGGACCACAATAGCACTCAAAGAGGTGGCCAGAGCATATGTGTATCTTCCTTTGTCCTGGCGGAAAGAGACAGGCCCTTCCCGCTTATTTCATTGACATAGACGGAAGGCCTCTGTTGTGGGCCTGGTCTTAATGCTGGGGGCTGGGATTCGGGCCTGAAAAGACTCTGCCACTGCGATCACCCAGAGGAACAGCAGACTCCCTTAGAGCCCGCCCAGTGTGGCTTCCCAGGTGCAACGCAAAATGTGGCACAGAGGCTCTGGGAGCACAGAGATGGGCTTCTGGAGGAGGCAATGCCTGATGGCTCTTCAAGGGTGAAGAGGATTAGGAAAGAAAAAGAGAGAAGAAAATCCATTTGGAGGGAAGAGCATGAGCCAGCAGGAAGGAGGGATAAGGAGTCAGGGGTGGAGGGCTGTCTGCGGGCCAGCACAGAGATAACAAGAGGCCAGAGGCATTAGAAGATGACTTGGAGGGGTAGGCTGGAGTGGTCAGGAGGGCCACAGACTCCAGACCAATGAGTCGAGATGAGACTTTATCACTCAGGTTCATCAAAGAGTCTGGGACAAGGGAGTGATTGGTAAAGGGCATGATCTTGGAAGATTTCTCTGTTGGCCACAGGGGGAGAAAGGGCAGAAGAGAGAAAGGAAAACCATTTAGGATGCGAGTAAGGCCATGAGGATTGAGAAGAAGGAGAGATTTGGAAGGAAAAGAAGGAGGTTGAAGGAATCAGTGTCAGAGCAGGCTGGACACGGAGGGTCAGGGAGATGACTGGTGAGTCTTCCATTTATAGTTGGGCTCTGTAGGCAGCCGCTTGAATTAATTTTATCACGTCACTACTTTTTTCTGTCTTATCCTTAAGAATCTTTAGTCCCATAAGTTTGAAAAAAGAATCTTCTCTAAAGTGATGTATTAAAAAGGAATAAAATAAGTACATAAAGGGAATAAACAGGAAGCAACACACTGTTTCATTGTTGCAGAAGCTGTTGATGCTCCACTCCAACTAATGATGGATACAAGTTGGTGTATAAATACCCCAGCTCTCTCACCCCAGGGGTGTAACTCTCAGGTGTGCTCTATGTTGGATCCCAGAGTTCCCCAGTGGGCTTGAACTACCATTGCCCACAGTGGTTACTGACTTGATAATCTTTTCTTTGCTTCCCTGCCTCACCTCACCTCTACCCTACTGGGATCACTCTTAGGGCAACCCAACCTGGGATATTCATATTCTAGAAGCTGCCCTCTCTCTGACAGACTGGCTTATTGCAGAGATCCTGAAGCCTCTCAAATTCTATTCTTTGTCCCTGTCCCTTCCATCTCAGTCTCTTTAGCTGCAGAAAGGGAATTGAAATACACTTCAGGAGCCCTAGAACTGGCTATTGAAATGATTTTTTCAAAACACTGGGCAGGAGAAGTGTATTAGTCAGCCCAGGCTGCCATAACAAAATATTGGAGACTGAGCAGATTAAACAACAGAAATTGATTTTCTCTAAGGTCTAGAGGCTGGAAGTCTGAGGCCATGGAGCCAGCATGGTCAGGTTCTGGTGAGGGCTCTCTCCCTGTCTTGCAGACGGCTGCCTTCCTGTTGTGTTCTCACAGAGTGGAGAGTAACATGGTGGAGAGAGTCATCTCTCTCGTTCTCTCTCTCTCTCATCCTTTCCTTTTAAGGCCGCTAATCCCATCAGGTGGGCCTCATCGTCACAACTTAATCTAACCATGATCACCTGAAGGCCCTACCTACTGTATCATTACATTGGGTGTTAGGGCTTCAACATATAGATTTGGTGGGGGACACAAACATTAAGTTCATCACAGAAGGGAAGCAAGGAAATTCTTAAAATGAAACTTCTTTCTCCAGTGGCTGACCCTGTTTCCTTGGCTGAGAAGATATTTTTGTTCTCAGGGAGAAACCTAAGGCTGTGCTTTTGCCTAGAGTCACAGCCTCCAGACCTGCCCTTGTTCACGACAAGCCTGGAAATGGCTCCATTTTTGGCAGCTGTGGCAGCTCCCTGGAGTTTCTCTTGTTTTTTATATTTTTTGATTTGTAAAATGTTTTTCTTCTTCTCTTCAGGGAGTCCTTTACTTTTAGTCACTGCTAATTTAAGATCTAGAAACAAAAATAAATTAGGTAACAATCATTGAACATATATTGTGTGGTAGGTTATTTGCACGTATTTTTGTAAAATAAATGTTAGCATAACCTGGCATGGAAGATTTTATTATTTAATTTAAGAGACCATATGGTACAAAATACTCATTTTATAGGTGGGGAAACTGACTCAGAAAGCCAAATCCTTGCTCAGATGCACACAGCCATTGAATGGAGGTTTCAGGATGCAAACTGCAGTTAGTCTGATGCTATGCCTGTGTTCTGCCAGTTTTAACCTGGCTGTGGCCAGAGTGACTGAAAGTGCATGGCTCCAGGTAGGTGACATGCTACTGTATAAGTTTTCTTGACCCATGGTTGGCTTCTTGAGTCAATGGATCAGAGATAGTTTAGAGGTAGACAGCCACATTTCTATGCCCCAAGAACACTCAAGATCCCTCTGCATTCTCTGCTGCTGTCTGATCACGTTTTTGTTTTAAGACAAGCAGCTCAAACTGTCCCACAGCTTAGCAAACTATAGCTCATGGGCCAAATCTCGCCTATTACTTAAAAAAATTATTATATTTTTGTTTTTAAATTGGGGTAAAATGCACATAACATAAAATTTGCTATCCTAACAATATCTAAGTGGCATTAAGGACATTCACCTGGTTGTGTATCCATCACTACCATCCATCTCCAGAACTTTTCATCTTCCCAGTCTGAAGCTCTGTACCCATTATGCACTAGCTTTCACTTCCCTCTGCTCCCAGTCCCTGGAAACCTCCATTCTACTTTCTATAATTTGACTCCCTGGGAGCTTCCTAAAAGTAGAGAGACGCCGGCCGGGCGCAGTGTCTCATGTCTGTAATCTGAGCACTTTGGGAGGCCAAGGCAGGCAGATCACCTGAGGTCAGGAGCTCGAGACCAGCCTGGGCAATATGGTGAAACCCCATCTCTACTAAAAATACAAAAATTAGCAGGGTATGATGGCAGGTGCTTGTAATCCCAGCTACTTGGAAGGCTGAGGCAGGAGAATCACTTGAACCTGGGAGGCGGAGGTTGCAGTGAGCCGAAATTGCACCACTACACTCCAACCTGGGCGGCAAGAGTAAGAATCTATCCCTGACAAAAAAAAAAAAAAAAAAAAAAAAAAAAGGAGTAGAATCATGCCATATTTCTCCTTTTGTGACTGGCTTATTTCACTCAGTCCCCAAGGTTCATCCGTGTTATAGCATGGGTCAGACTTCCCTTCCTTTTTAAGACTAAATAGTATCCCATTATATAGATGTAACACATTTTGTTTATCCATTCATCTGTTCATGGATACTTGGGTTGCTTCCACACTTGACTATTGTGAATAATGCTGCTATGAACATGGTACAGATATTATCGCTTGTTTTTATAAATAATGTTTTACTGGAACCCCAACATGTCCATTAGTTTACATATTGTCCATGGCTTCTTTTGAGCTATAATGGTAGAGCTGTGTGTTTGCAACAGAGACCATATTCCCTCAATATTTACTATCTGGACTTTCGTGGAGAACTTTACAGAAGCAACTTGCCAACCCCTGAATTAGTGGGACCAGGCCCTGACCTGATCTTGCCTTGGCCTTTGAGCAAGGTACTTCCTGACCCTGGGACTCAGTTTCCTCATCTGTAAAACGAAAAGTTTGGGTTAAACTGGTTTTCAAGTTGTGCTTTCTGGATTCCTGGTGGTCCCCATTTGGCCCCAGAGTGGAGTTTATTGGGAGGAACAGATACTGGTGGGATAGGTGGTGAAGTCTGTAACTCACTAATTCATCCAGAGCTTCTTCCTTTTTATTTGTTTTATATCCCAGGGCAGACATTCTGCCCAAGGGCTCTGATATGGTTTGGTTGTGTCCCCACCCAATTCTCATCTTGAATTGCAGTTCTCCTTATCCCCATGGGTTGTGAGAGGGACCCAGTGGGAGGTAATTGAACCATGAATGTGGTTACCCCCATGCTGGTATTCTCATGATAGTGAGTTCTCATGAGATCTTATAGTTTTATAAGGTAGTTTCCCCACTTTTGCTTGGCACTTCTCCTTGCTGCTGCCATGTGAAGAAGGATGTGTTTGCTTCCCCTTTCACCATGATTGTAAGTTTCCTGAGGTCTCCCCAGCCCTGCAGAACTGTGTGTCAATTAAACCTCTTTTCTTTATAAATTACCCAGTCTCAGGTATGTCTTTATAAGTAGCATGAGAACTGACTAATACAGCTTCCTTTGACCAAAAAGTTCTTTAGCTTTAGGAAATATATTGGGCTTGAGATTAAGAATGGTTCCCAGGTGGATCATGGGTGTCATGAGATTCAGGAAAAGCAAGTCAGCAGAGTGTATGAGTCCATTCTTGCATCGCTATAAAAGAATACCAGAGACTGGGTAATTTATAAAGAAAAGAGGTTTAATTGGCTCACCATTCTGCAGGCTCTACAGGAAGCATGGTGTTGGAATCTGTTTCTGGTGAGGTCTCAGGGAGGCTACAGTCATGGTGGAAGGGAAAGGCTGAGCAGGCACATCACACGGTGACAGCAGGAACAAGAGTGGGGGAGGTGCCAGGCTCTTTTAAACAACCAGATCTCTTGTGAATCCAGAGTGAGAACTCACTCATTACTGCAAGGATGCCATCAAGACATTCATGAAGGACCTGCGCCCATCATCCAACCACCTCCCACCAGGCCCTACCTCTAACACTGGGGGTCACATTTCAAAATGAGATTTGGAGGTGTATTAGTTCATTTTCATGCTGCTGATAAAGACATACCCTAGACTGAGCAATTTACAAAGGAAAGAGATTTAATGGAGAACTCATGGTTCCACGTGGCTAGGGAAGCCTCACAATCATGGTGGAAGGCAAGGAGGAACAAGTCACATCTTACGTGGATGGCAGCAGGCAATGAGAGAGAGTTGGTGTAGGGAAACTTCCATTTTTAAAAAAACCATCAGATCTCATAAGACTTATTCACTATTGCAAGAACAGCATGGGAAAGACCTGCCCCCGTGATTCAATTACCTCCCACCAGGCTCCTCCCATGACACATGGGAATTGTGGGAGTTACAATTCACGATGAGATTTGGGTGGGGACACAGACAAACCATATCAGGAGGGAACAAACATCCAAGCCATGTCAGCGTGGGAGACCCAGTCCTCCAGGTTGGGGAGAATTTCTTTTTTTTTTTTTTTGAGATGGAGTCTCACCCTGTCACCCAGGCTGGAATGCAGTGGCACGATCTCGGCTCACTGCAAGCTCTGCCTCATGGGTTCACGCCATTCTCCTGCCTCAGCCTCCTGAGCAGCTGGGACTACAGGCGCCTGCCACCAAGCCCAGCTAATTTTTTATATTTTCTTTTTAGGAGAGATGGGGTTTCACCATGTTAGCCAGGATTATCTCCATTTCCTGACCTCGTGATCTGCCCACCTCGGCCTCCCAAAGTGCTGGGATTACAGGCGTGAGCCACCACGTCCGGTCGAGAATTTCCAGTGAAGATCGCAGCCACTCTCTGTTGCAGTATAGGGAGGCCCTTGGAGTCCAGAAAGCACAGCACTTCTGGACTCCAGACTGGATTTTGTCATGGTACCAATCTTTGAAAGGCGGAGGAGGTATCTCTGGGGACTTGGGGCACTAAAGATTCCTCCAGGGCAGAGTGGACAGAGCAGTTGTCTCTAGACTCTTCCTCTCAGCTCCAGTGGAATTATTTGCTGTTAAAATAACAATGGGGTGAGGTTTCCTGAGGTTCCAAATTATCCAACAGGAGACAAACACATCTTTGGCTCACTCACGGATGCAGACACCACCCTACAGGTCTCCAGTGCCTTAAAGCCGTCTGGTTCCTTTCGGCCAGCACAATGCCTGCATGGTGCATTCTCATTCTCCTGCAGGCATATGAGGTGAATAGAAAAGAACGCCCCGGTCATACCATGAAATGAAAGAAGCCTCTGGACATATTTCCAAAACATTCTGGACATTGACTCCAAACGGACCTTCTGAGTAAATGCAATTTGGGATTTTCAGTGCATCCTCTAGCGTGTTATTTTATTTATTTTTTTGGAGGCTTGCAGATGTGAAGTGGTGATATTTGTGTTTTTCTTATCCTGGATTAGGCAGGAGAGTGTATCCACGCCTCTGCTTGGGGTGTTTATTTGCCAGTTGTGGGGGAGATTTGTGACATTCCAAGAGGAGTTGACCTTCAGGATTGTAAACCCTGCTGGCTACCCCTGACTATCAGCCATTTTCGGCTTCAAGGGCACAAACTGAGGAAGTGTCAGTGTCTGGTCTCAGGGTGGGTGATTGTGTATGTATTGAGGAGGAAATATGATTATCATTCCCATCAGAGGAAGCTGGAACTCAAGAGAAGGAAGGGCCTTGCTGGAGATAATAAGGTAATAAATCCTTATTATAATAATAACATATAAACAAATCCATCATGGCAGCACACAGCCAGTAAGTGACAAAGGGACGTTTCTAACTTAGGTCCCCCATAGCCATTGCTGCCTCTCACCCCCAGCAGTCCTCTGCATCCTGCAACAGCTTCTGCTGGCCTGGGAGACCAGTGTTGATGAGCTTGGCCTTTCTGCTTTAAAGTATAGCTTCATCCAATCTACTCACCATCAATGACTTTTGGTGACTCTTTGGTTAAGAGTCTCTTGCACCCCAAAGTGAAATGCCTCCTAGTGTCAGGTTTCCTAAGATTTTCTGAAATGATTTCATTTATCTCCAAGCTTGGGTTGGTGCTATGGGTGTGGCCCTCTTGGTACTGATATTCCTTCCTGTGACTCCTGTAGCTCCTTTGGCTCCTGGGACACAGTCTTGCCTCAGTGGCTCCCATCATTGATATGGCTTGGCTGTGTCCCACCCAAATCTCATCTGGAATTCCCATGTGTTATGGGAGGGATCTGGTGGGAGGTAATTGAATCATGGAGCGTGTCTTTCCTGCACTGTTGTTGTGATAAGTCTCATGAGTTCTGATGGTTTTATAAGGGGGAGTTTCCCTGAATGAGCTCTCTCTTTACCTTCTGCCATCCATGTAGGACGTCACTTGCTCCTCCTTGCCTTCTGCCATGATTGCGAGGCCTCCTCAGCCATGTGGAACTGTGAGTTCTTTAAACCTCTTTTTTTGGTAAATTGCCCAGTCTTGGGTATATCTCTATCAACAGCGTGAAAATAGACTAATATAAT
This sequence comes from Pan paniscus, assembly GCF_029289425.2. NCBI lineage: Eukaryota > Metazoa > Chordata > Mammalia > Primates > Hominidae > Pan > Pan paniscus. The sequence goes on along the minus strand of NC_073264.2, from coordinate 100,036,531 downwards.
TGTGCCGTCTGTTCTCTCTTCCTGGACCACTTTTCATCTAGGTGGTCACATGACTCACCCCAGTCCCATTATCATTAGGGACTCCACTCCAGTATCACTGCTCAGAAAGGCCTTCTGACTCATCTGCCTGAAACAGCAGCTCATGTCACTCACTGTCCTCTTACCCTCTTTTATTCGGACTCAGCCCACCTCATTACCTGACTTTCTATTAAAGGAATTGGCAAATTTTCTTTAAAGGAACAGATAGTAAGTATTTTTGTCTTTATGAGTTATATGGTCTCTGTTGCAACTATTCATTCCTGCTGTTGTGGCATAAAATATCTAAACACACTATGTAAATAAATGAGCATGGCTGGGTGTCAATAAAACTTTATTTGTAACAACAGGTGATGGGCTGGGTTTGGCTCTTGGACTGTAGTTTGTTTATTTGCTTAATGTCTCTATCATCCACTAGTAAGTAGGGTATTTATGTAGGGTAGATTCATTACAGTAGTCCATAATCTAGAATAGAATAATTCAATGAATGTTGAATCACGAATGAATGAATGCTTAAATGTATCTCTTCCATTTAAAAAGAATAGCTTTGTTGAAATGTAATTTGCATACATACAGTTCACTTATTTAAAGTACACACTTCATTGGTTTTTGGTAAATTCACTGAGTTACCCAAGCATTGCTGCAATCTAATTTTAGAACATTTTCTACACTCCAAAAAGAAACCCTGTATCCAGTAACATCCTTCTCCATTTTCCCCACTGTAGGGAACTACTGTTCTATTTCTGTCTCTATGCATTTTTTTTGTGCTGGCCATTTCAAATAAATTAAATCATGTAATATGTGGTCTTTTGTGACTGGCTTCTTTCACTTAGTGTAATGTTTTCGAGGTTCATCCATGTTGTAACATGTATCAGAACTTCATTGCTTTTTATTGCAAAATAGCGTTCCATTTTGTGAATATACCACCTTTTATTTGTCTATTTATCAGTTGATGGGCACTGGGTTGTTTTCATGTTTTATTTATTTTGGAATATAGACAATGAATAATGCTGCTTGAACATCCATGTATAAGTTTTTGTGTGATCTATGTGCTCATTTCTTGTGGGTGTAATTTAGAAATAGAATTGTTGAGTCATACAGTAGCTGTACAGTTAACATTTGGAAGAACTGCCAATTCTTTTCCAAAGTAACTGCACCATTTATACTCTCGCCTGCTATGAGACTTCTCTGTATTGTCAACAACAATTGTTATTGTCCATCCTTTTGATTCCAGCCATCCTACTGGGTGTGAAATGAGTGTCTCATTGTGGTGTTGATTTGCATTTCTCTGATGACTAATGATGCTGAGCATTTTCTCATGTCTTTATTGGTCATTTGTATATAATCCTTGGAGAAATGCCTATTCAGATCCTTTGCCCATTTAAACATTGTGTTATATAAGCTTTTACTATGGAGTTGAAAGAGTTTGTTGTATATTCTGGAAACAAGTCCTGTATCAGATATATAATTTTCAAATGTAGTTTTCCATCCTTTGGGATGTCTTTTCACTTTCCTGATAGAAGTCTAAATCATAAAAGTCCTAAATTTTGATAAAGTCCAATTTAACTCCTTTTTTCTTTTATTGCTCATGCTTTTATTGTTGGAGCTAAGAAAACATTGCTTATCTCGAGCTCATAAAAATTTACTCCTACTTTTTCCTCTAAGAGTTTTATAGTTTTATCTTTTATATTTAGGTGTTTGGTCCATTTTGAATTAATTTTTATATATGTATGAAGGATGGGTCAGACTTTGCTCATTTACATGGGGCTATCCAGTTATCCCAGCATCATTTATTGAAAAGTCTATTCTTTCTGTTTAACTATCTTGACACCCTTGTAAAGAATCAATTGACCATAAATATAAAGGCTTGTTTCTGGATTCTCATTTCTGTTTCATTGATCTATGTGTCTATCCTTATGTTGGTACCATACTGTTTTGATTACTGCAGTTTTGTAGCAAGTTTTGAAATTAAGAAGTGTGAGTCCTTCGATGTCGTCCTTCTTTTTCAAGATTGTTCTGGTGTCTTCTTCTTTTTTACTCACATGTGAAGGCCACAGGCTTTAAAGGGCTGAGTGCCTTGCTCAGAGAGCTTTCCAATTGCCTCAAAGGAGCTTCAAACCCTGTGCTCAATTAAGTCATGACCTTTTCAAACTATAAGAAACCTGGGACAAAATGTCTGTGGATTCAGGAGCTGATGTTGCCAGCAACCATGAGGCACAAAGCAACCCTTTCCCTCTCCGCATCTGAGATGGGCCATCTTGAAATGAGAGATTCAGGCTAGATGACAACTTTCCTGTCCTCTTGCTGCTGAGATCCTATGGTGCTATGGTTTTAGTTCCATTCAACTGGAGGAAAATATCACTGGGTCCAACAAACCTATTCTACCCTTTAGAAGAAATGTTGAATATGACAAATTTAGGGTGAGGTAAAGCACAGGATATTCACTTAATTGCCTGTTCAATTATTCCATGTTTTTAATCTCATTAGAAAGTTGTTGTTTTCAATATTGACCTTAAAAATTAACGTGGGATCTGTCACAGTTTATGATGTGATATTTGTTGGACCATTGTGTGACTGTAATCCAGAGTTAAACAATCTTCTTTTTTTTGGTCTAAATGTATCCACTTGTTTTCTTTGTCTTATCTGAATTCTTACCCAATTACTAAGGGGGCTTAAAAAAAACTGTCCTCAAGAAAGGATTTAAAAATCAGAGTAAGAGAGCCTTTGGCCCAGGTAGATATAGGAATGACAGTTACAAGGTGCTTCCCGCTCATTGTGCACAGTGACACACAGTGCACAGAGGAAGGGTCACTGTTCTCAGGGTGTCCCCTGTAATCCTCATGGTGGCTCTCTGAAGTAGGCATGATTCATATCCTCACTTCAGGTATATATCCTTAGTTTGAGCAACTGCAAGGGGCCTGGTCATTTCTTAGGACATTAGTGTGCATCATTGTTCACATTTATCATCTCAGGCATTCCAGAGGCCATTCCATCTTGGAGACAGTTTCCACGTCCCACAGCCTCTAGGCCCTGGGCCATGCTGCCATGACAAGTATTGGGGTAAGTAGCATCTTTATCTTAAAGATCACACGGGAGCTATGCATCCTTCACTGATTCCTTGGGGTTCCTTGGTGGTGTGTTCCCGTCCTGGGTAAGGCTCCTCTCCAGGGCGTCTGCCCGTGGGTCAGCTATGGTGAGATGCAGGTTCTGAGCCACAAAGGGCAATGCTTCTTCATGGACGTGGTGAGCATTCTGGAAGTTCTCGTCTCAAACAAAGCTGTAAAAAAATGCAAGAAGGGCTGATGCTACGCTATGGAGATAATAGGCATTCGATAAAAAGCAGTCAAATCTGCAGCAGATTTGCCCATGGAATGAAAGCACGAGTCAACGTGACTGTGCCGGGTGGGAGAAACACTATTCAACATTATCTTGACTTGCTAGATGTCACTGAGAGTTAGAAGTTCAGATGTCATTGGAAGTTGAGGGATGCAAGGACGAACATGTAGTCTCATGTTTATGTCTAAGATGAAAACTGTACAATAACAGAACAGAGCAGAGCTCAGATGCGCCCTTCTCTTGGCTTCAGTGCTTTGGTCTCTAACCTTCTGCATCTGTGCCCCTCTCTGGGGTCTGCCTTCAGGCTACTGGAGCTGCTTTGCCATTCCCGGAAGAGAACAGGGACTGCCTGGGAGGTTATGACCGTTTGGGGTTTCCTTAGCCAAGGGCTGACCAGTGAGGGAGTATGAGAGCCCAGCTCCCTGGCTCAAGTCTGACAAACTCGAATGTGTAATTATTACTCCAGAGCTCCCCTGAAGGGTCAGTCTGAGGCTACCCTTTTGATATGGTTTGGATTTGTGTGTTCCCACCCAAATCTCATGTGGAATTGTAATCCCCAATGTGGGAGGAGGGGCCTGGTGGGAGGTGACTGTTTCGTGGAGGTGGACTTACTGTGTGCTATTCTTGTGAGAGTGAATTCTCATGAGATCTGGTTGTTTAAAAGTGTGTTGCACCTCTCCCCTTCTTTCTCTCTTCCTTCCGCTCTGGCCATATAGGACGAGCCTGCTTCCCCTTCCTCTTCCGCCATGATGGAAAGCTTCCTGAGGCCTCCCCAGCCATGCTACTTGTACATTCTGCAGAACCATGAGCCAATTAAACCTCTTTTCTTGATAAATTACCCAGTTTCAGGTATTTATTTATAGAAGTGTGAGAACAAACTAATACACCTTCCTAGGGCTTTGGCTGTGGTCACAGCCTTGCTAGATTTCTTCCTTTTGATGCCCTCCTTACCATAATCTCTTACTAGTTTCCTCCAGGAAAACCTCTCTAATAAGTCCCTACTCCATTTCTGGGAAACCTGACCACAAATATCTGCCAAAGTAGTGTATACTTGGGTTGCAATAACAGGAGTATAGTCTCTACGATAAGGGAGCTGAAAATTCTACTTTGTGCTACTCAGACCATATCTGGAGTATTGGGTCAGTTGGCTAAAATGTTTAGAACATTTTTTAAAAGTATAAGTAGGTCCAAGGAATGGTGACCAAGATACTCCAAGAATTCCAAGGGAAGTCCTGTGAGGAGTAGAGTTAGAGGACCTGAGATTACGCTTGAGAAAATATGGAATAAGCCAGAGCACCATCCTTAAGTAACTGGAGTGCCCTTACGGGGATGGAGAAGCAGCTCACCATGGCAGGTTCTACAGGAGGGAAGGAGGCCCAGAAAGAAGATGTTGCAGGAAGGCAAAGCTCCATGTGAGAAAGACCTACTTAGTCATCAAAGTCATTTAAGGATAGGATCAGCGTCCTTGGGAGAACATGGGTTTCCTGCCATGGGAGGCAGCCAGGCAGTTGAGAAACAGTTGCCTCTAAGGAGCTTCAAAGAGGATTCCAGTATTTCATGGGGCACTGGACCCAGTGAGTTCTGGCCCAGTTCAACGATTCTGTTACTCTGACCATTCTAAGCCATGCCTGAGGTGTCAAAGCAGATCTTGTTCCTGCCCTCAAGCAGCTTCTTGTCTAGTGGGGAAGACAGAGAGACAAACAGACACATACACACAAATAACTAAGCCACAAGAAAGTGTGTTTCGAGTGCTGCAGGCATAATAAAGCTCTCACAACTCCAATTTCTTTTATAGAAGGTAGACAAGGAAGGCCTCCCCAAGGAGCAGACACTCAGCGGGGTCTGGGGGGAGTGAGGAGTCGGGCAGTTTTGAGAATGCAGGTAAGGCACTGAGGCCAAGGGGGCAGTAGGGCAAAGGCCCTGTGGTAAGCACCCCTTGGTGCCATTGAGGTGTGTGGGTGAGTGAGCCATTGCATGGGGTCGGGGAGCCATGTGTCCATTTTGGGGACCATAAGGGCCAACTATGACAGGAGATTTTGATTTTATTCTAAGAGCAATGAGAAGTCCTTGAAGGATTTGAAGCTGGGAGGAGATTGACCTACAGCATCTGAAAGACCCCTCCAAGGGTGGCGTGGAACCCGGGAGCAGGGGGATCCAGAGACAGGGCTGTGGCCGAGGTCCAGGGGAGAGGTGAACAGCCTGAACAAAGGTACAGACCAGGAGGAGGGGAAAGGGAGAGGCAATGGGAGCAGAAATTGATGCTGGAGTTCAGCCAGGATGATGGTCTTCTGTCTTGGAAGTGGAAGGTGCAAGAGACAGAAAGTTCAGGTGCGGCTCGGCTCAGGCATCAGACTTGACCACCTGGGTGAATGACGGGGCCATCTGATGAGAAGCACGGCAGGGACACATTTTGGGGAAGCAGCTGTGAGAGCAGCTTCGGGAGCCTTCTGCAGTCCCTCCTGTCTGTGTCTTTCTGCCCACTAGACTGGAAGACCCCACAGGGAAGGGCTGTGCCTCTGTTGTTTTGCACACCCTGAACCAGGCCAAGAGTTGAATGAATGATTCATTCATTCTATGATTATCTGAGTGGGGAGAGGTATCATTGAGATCCCACCTAATCACAAAGGATCACAATCCCTCTCTCTGATATTTTCCCTTCTTCCTGCTGGGGACAGATGCCTGCACGTGTCATGGACTCAGACGCCCAAGGCTCTGGCCTCTCATGACTGTGGACTGGGAGATTCTGTTCAAAGATTTTGCGTTTACATTTGAAGGAATTATTCCCACTTATCTCTAATCTAGACCAGATTGGTTTAATATGAAACAAAAGTCCCTTGGTGGCCCAGGGCGGATGCTTGCTCGGCTGTCTCCAGGCTGTGGGGGGCTGGTGATGCTCAAGTGTGTCCCAAAGAACAGGCCTATAACAATGTGACTGTGTGTGTGTGTGTGAAATAGAACATTTTCCTACATACTTTATGCTTTGGGGGTTTCAGAAAAATGCCGTGAAACAGATGCAAACTGTTTGAGCATCAGCTGACCACTTTTACTGTTGACAGTTGGGTGACATCGGACCCTTTGTGTTTTTTGGCCTCCCTGGGTCTCTGACTCCCTGTTGTCCTCCACAGCCCTTTCTACATGGGAGGCAGCCCTTGTGGTGGGGTGAGCAAAGCACTGGATATGGAGTCAGAACTCCTGGGTCCTGTCCAAGCTCTGACTCTTACTAGCTGGGTGACCTTGGGCAAGCCTCCCAACTTCTCAAAGCCTTGTTTGGGCTGCTGCAAAATGCCCAGCACCTACTTGGTAGAGTTGCTGTGTGGTTCCATTAAATGCAAAATGAATGTGAAAGGTAGGCCACAGCTCTTTGCCTCCCTGGCCACTGTGTTTCCTTCTGTACAATGGGAAGTGGGATTCAGGGATTTCTGGGTGTTTTTGGTTGAATACCATATGTAACATGTTAAATAAAACAACTTTCCGTACAAAACAAAAAGAGCTTGATTAATGGCTTAGTTAAAGTCTGTGGTCTTAGAAAGCACAAATGCAAATGTCTGCAGGCACCACGCATGGGGAATAAAGCTGATGGGGTGGATGTGGCAGGGTGGGGTAGGGACCCTGTACGTTGAGATGACCGTCTAAACTGGGATGTCTGTTGTTTAGCTCCAGTTGATTGAAGTCATGTAGCTAAGCAGGTCCTGGGTTGCTAGAATTGTGTTTTTATTTTAATTTTTTTAAATAGAGGCAGAGACTTACTGTTGGTTAGGCTGTACTACAGTGGCACAGTCCTAGCTCGTGGTAGCTTTGACCTCTTGGGTTCAAGCAATGCCTTAGCCTCAGCCTCCCAAGTAACTGAGACCACAGCTGTGCACCACTCCATGAGGCTATTTTTATTTTTTAAATTTTATTTATTATTATTATTATTTTTTTTAGATGAAGTCTTGTACTGTTGCCCAGGCTGGAGTGTAGTGGTGAGATCTTGGCTCACTGCAACCTCCGCCTCCTGGGTTCAAGCGATTCTCCTGCCTCAGCCTCCTGAGTAGCTGGGATTACAGGCGCCTGCCACCACACCTAGCTAATTTTTGTATTTTTAGTAGAGATGGGGTTTCGCCATGTTGGTCAGGCTGGTCTTGAACTCCTGACCTCATGATCCACCCGCCTTGGCCTCCCAAAATGCTGGGATTACAGGCATGAGCCACTGTGCCTGGCTTATTTTAATTTTTTTGTAGAGATGGGGTCTCACTATGTTGCCCAGGGTGGTCTCAAACTCCTGGCCTCAAGCAATCCTCCTGCTTCGGCCTCCCAGAGTACTGGGATTATAGGTGTGGGCCACTGAGCCTAGCCAGTTGCCAGATCTTATGTAAATCTGGTCTTTAAAGGTTCACCCTCCTCTAAACATTTTTCAACATTGGCAGCCAAATGCAGTCTGTTTGTGAGCTGGGTATGGTCTGCTGCTTGCAATGTTACCTCTTCTGGGTAAACACCCTCTTCCATCAAGATCTGGCTCACGTAGCCTCTTCTGAGCAGGACCTGCCATCTGTACTTCTGTAATTGGTAAGGTGTCCACCCTAGAGCCTGCCACCCTCTTTGTCATGCTCGGTTACTGAGGTTGTCCCTGGTAGGCCTGAGCTACCCAAGGACAAACTTAGGTCCCATTCATCTTATTCACCTTTGCATCCTGGGGATCACCCCAGACCCCGAATGCACTGAGCCCTCAATCAGTGCGTTGTCATGGGAACAAGCCTGCCTACTTCTCATTTGCTGTTAGCTGTGTTTTCACTTTCAAAAAATGAACCTACAATTGCTGCTTAGCAAGCTCTCTGGGAGGCTTCCTTGGGGATGTGCACATACAGTGTCCAGCACACAGTAGGTCCTCTCATCTTTCCGAGCTGGTCTCTGCCATGCTCTGGGATGGAACTGCATGGAATCTATGAAGCACACCCAGTTGGAGGGCAACCTTTGGCATGATTGTAGCATCTGCCTCAAGTGTCTTCCCTCTGGTCTCAGGGGCTCTGCTCTCCGATGCTGGCAGTTGGTCAGGTAGTGCCTTTTCTCAGGCCCAGAGGTGTGGTCCTCTGAGCATTACTCTCCCCCATCCTCTTCTTCCTCAGCTCTCAAATGCCAAAGATGCTGTTTTTTTAAGAATATATTTTCTATTTTATTTTATTTTTATTTTTTTAAATTTTCATAGGTTATTGGGGAACAGTGGTATTTGGTTACATGAGTAAGTTCCTTAGTGGTGATTTGTGAGATTTTCGTGCACCCATCACCCGAGCAGTATACACTGCACACAATTTGTAGTCTTTTATCCCTCACCCCCTTCCCACCCTTTCCCCCTGAGTCCCCAAAGTCCATTGTGTCATTCTTATGCCTTTGCATCCTCATAGCTTAGCTCTCACTTATTAGTGAGAACATATGATATTTGTTTTCCCATTCTTGAGTTACTTCACTTAGAATAGCAGTCTCCAATCTCATCCAGGTCACTGTGAATGCTATTAATCCATTCCTTTTTATGGCTGAGTAGTATTCCATCATATATTAAGTATACTTCCAGGTAATGTAATCTTGGCCTTTCTCCTCTGTCTTTGACCCCCAAGCATTTTAAAGCTCCCAGAATTGTAATAATTAGGTATTATCAGGTCATGTGATAAGGGGTTTTTCCCTCACTTTGGGGTATTGCTTTATATTTTCTTGTTTTTCTATCATTACATTGCTGGCAAAAACAATGATGCATGCTTTTTTTCAAATGCTCCCTTCAGATGCTCCTGGGTCTTAAGTAAACATGAAAGAAAGGGCCTCCAAGGTCCTTCCTGGGAGGAAGATGCCTGCAATTTTGGGGTCAGGCAGGTCAGTGCTGTGCAGTTGCCCAGATAGGGAGCCTCATGCTTGCTGGTAACTGGGAGAGTCTCTCGCTCTGCAGACTGGCCAGTAGAAGGAAAAGGTCCCCAGTGGTTGTCATGCCCTTGGCTGGAGGGTGGAGAGGCCCATGTGACCCGAGCTCCCCGCTTGATCCTAGAGCTATGGGACCCTGCCTGGGTGGCTCCAACTTTGTCCAACCCTTCTTAGCTGTGAACGAGCAACAGTGACAGCTGCAGCGACAGCCCCTGAGCCTTCTGTATCCAGTGCCTGGCACTTCCTGAGTGGCTCTGTGCATGTCGTCCTGGGGCCCTGCCTGGACCCCGGGGCTGCTCAGCCTCACTTTACAGATGAAACCACAGCTCAGGCACCCGAGGGCGACACGGCAGGCATGGGCCAGAACGGGCCTGGAATCTAAACCTGTCTGACCCCAAAACCCGTGTTCTCACCATTGCAAGCCAAGCTGCCTCAAGAACCAGGACTCCTGAGTCCTCTGACTCCCTGTCTAGTGCTCTTTTTAAAATAATAATACAGATGATGGTAATAATAACGATGATGATAATAATAAAAACAGTAATCACAGCTGACTTTTATTGAGTCATTCTGTGTCCAGGGCCCTGCTCTAAGTGCTTTGTATGATTGATGCATTTGAACTTCATACACAATCATGTGAGGTAGGTACTATTATTATTCCCATTTTACCAATGAGGAAACTGAGTCACAGAGCGTTTGAATAACCTGTTCAAGGTAATATAGCTAGGACAAGACCCAGGTGAGCTTCAAACCCAGACCACTTTTCCCCAGAACTTGTGGTCTTAGAGGCCCAGTTAAACTCCCTACATCTGTAAGTTCTTTCTAATTCTCAAAGCCCCTTTCAAATATGTGAGTAGCTCTGCCTCTTGCACCTGCCATTTCCCCTCCTGGAGTAGTTAGTTATTGCCTCTAGCCTGGGGATGCTGAGAGCATGTTGGTGTGAGCTTCAATGAGACAGGAAATGGCCTGGCATCCTGATTTGTATCTCTATGGGCTGGTGTTATGTTATTTGTTATTTCTTATTTATTATCCATCTTCTCAGACCCTCTTCAAGGTGACAAGGTTCTTTCCACTTCATTGAGGGAGAAACTGAGGCACAGATTGGAAAGTGACTTTCTCAAGATCACATGGCTGGAAAACATCACAGCTAGGTTTCTTTCTAGTCTGCACAAGGCTGCTCAGGTTTGCCCAAGACAGCATTCTGTCCCTTCAGAACAAGGGGTTCAGACCAAAGGGAAGATGAAGGAATGAAACACCCCAAGAAAGGAAAAATCAGAGCAAAACATCAAGCACCAGTTCGGGGAGAACCACGTGAGAACGGGCAGGGGGCAAGGACATGGGCTGGGCTTGGCTGTGCCCAGTGCCCTGGCATAGCCTCCTGCTGCAGGCATTCTGGGTGCTGATGTGGAGTGCATGCCACGGGAGCCCAGGAAGCATGGCTGGGTCACCCCATGAACAGGTATGGAGGAGCACAGGCAGGCTGGGATTCCGTTCTGGGCAGGCACCAGGGACTGCCTCTGGTGTTCGTTGCAGACGTTTATTGTGCACTATTAGACGTACCCATATCCCTTCCAGGGCACATTTGGGAGGAGAAGAAGAAGGAAGAAACTTTCTGGAAAGAATCAGATTTGCAGGGAAATCCAACTTTCCTGTGTAGGGACCGAGTACTTGGTGGATCAGGCATCTGGCCAGAGATTGGGGGTCTGTGATGGGCTTCCAAGCTGTGTGTTGGAGCTGGGGGAAAGAGAAAGGAGGCCAACCCCAAGTTCTTCTCTTGGTGTTTCATTCAGTAAATGAGAAATAGGAGTCACACATTGGGCCTAGAATCAATACCAAAAATCGGTGAGGAAAATGGCCTGGGGTTCGCAGCTGATGGAGCCACATGTGAGCCCCAGAGGTTCTGGCAAGAGCCACTCTTCACTCCACAGTGGAATGCACCAAACCACTGCCCTGGACAAATGTGGCTGGCTGGGATTCTGGCTTCTCAACCACAATCGCTTGATCTGCCAGGGCTGCCATGACAAAGCACCACAGACCGGGGGGCCCAAATGACAGACATTTATTTGCTCACAGTTCTGGAGGCCAGAAGTCCAAGATCAAGGTGTCAGTAGGGTTGGTTCCCCCTGAGGCCTCTCTCCTTGGCTTCTAGATGGCCACCTTCTCTTGTGTCCTCACATGGCCTTTCTTTTGCATGTGTCTCCATTTTAATTTCTTATAAGGACAACAGTCAGATTGATTTAGGGCCCACCTGAATGACCTCATTTTAACTTAATTACCTCTTTAGAAACCCTATCTCCAAATAGTTACATTCGGAGGTATTAGGGGTTAGGGCTTCATCATGTAAATTTTGGGGGGACATGATTCTACCCATCACAGTCACTGTGATGACAGTGGTAACAGCTGACGTTTATTATTGAGTGTGAACTTTGTCCAGTGCTAGGTGCTTTCTGCAACTTTATGCAGAACTCACCACCACCACCCAGGGAGGTCCAAGCTCGTCTCTCCCTTGCCCCATAAGTGAGGAAACAGAGGCCCAGAGCTGCAAAAGGATTTGTCCAGAGGCCACAGCAAGTGAGGGTTGCAGCTGGCCCTGAACTGGGAGGCAGTCCCCAGAGCCTTCTTTGAGCGGTACTGCTGCATCTGCCTGCAGATATTGACACCTCCATTGCAGATGCCAAAATCTAGACCAGATAACTTGTCCGAAGTCATGCTGCTTGGCGGAGGCAGGAGCACCTGAGTAGTGTGGGCTGGATGCTGAAGCACATTCCAGTAAACTGCACAGCTGCCCGTTTCCTCTGGGGATAAGCAGTCCCCAACACAGACGCAGATGCTGGGCAGACAGGACAGTGTATGCTCTGAGGTGTGGCCGGGGAAATGTCAGAGCAGGTACGTGGGACAGGCCTGTGGTGGGATGGGACACAGGCAGGTGAGAGCCTGAAGGTCTTAAACCTACCTGTAGCCAGAGTTTGCTACATGTCCATGCCTTTTTTTTTTTCAAGCCAGTTTATTGAGATCGAATTATATACATAAAATTCATACTTTAAAGGTGTACTGGTCTATAAGTTCTAGCCAATGTATATAGTGGTGTAATCAATGCCACAGTCAAGATATAGAGTATTTCTGTCATTCCACCAAATTCCCTGGTGCCCCTCTGTAGCCACTCCCCAACCCAACCTCTGGAAACCACATAGAATCATATAAACACCATGAGAATCAAGATTTATAATGCTTCCATCACCCCCCAAAATGCCCCTCATTTCTCTCTATGGTCACCTTCTCAATTTCTGATCTGTTTTCTGTTACTATAGTTTTGCCTTTGCAGCATAGCCTATACATGGAATCACACAGTACGTAGCTTTTTGCCCTTGTTTCTTTCACTTAGGATAAGACACTTTCCATCCATCAAGTTGTTGCCTGTGTTCATCGTCCATTCCTTTTCCTTGCCAAGTAGTATTCCATGATACGGATGCACCACAATTTGTGGATCTGCTAGTGATTATGAATAATGCTGCTCTAAATATTTGCATACAGGTTTTTGTATGGACATGTCTTCATTACTTTTAGGTAAATACCTAGGAATGGATTTGCTGGGTCGCGTGCAAGAATATATGAACTTTGTCAGATGCTGCCAAACCATTCTCCAAAAAGGTTGTGCCATGTCACGCTTCCGCCAGCAACGTGTGACAGTTTCAGTTGCCTCATATCCTTGAGAGCATTTAATATTGCCAGTATATTTTTAGCTATTCTAATAAATGTGTAGTAGTATTTCATTTTGATTTTTAAATTTGCATTTTTCTTAACACCAATGATGTTGAACGCACCTTTTCACATGCTTGTTTGCCATACATGCATCTTCTTTGGTAGGATTTCTGGTTAAATTCTGGATATGAGCCTTTTGTCAGATAAACAACTTGCAAACATTTTTCTCCCAAACTGTGGCTTATCTTTTCATTCTCTTAACAGTGTCTTTCAAAGAGCATAAATATTTAATTTTGATGGAGTCCAATTCGTCAATATTTTTCTTTAATGGCTTGTGCTTTTTTGTCTTAGCTAAGAAATTCTTACCTAACCCAAGGTCACATAGACTTTCTCCCAGGCTGCCGGGAAATTTGATAGCTCTGTGTTTAAAATTGAGGTCTCACAAGATTCTTCAAAAATGCTTTCTCACTTGAATCTCACACCAAGCTTGCAGGTTGGCTCTTTTAACCCTCAGTTTACAGATGAGGAAACTGAGGCTCAAACAGAGGTTCATTGTCTCATCCAATGACCACAAAGGTAGGACATGTTGATCAAGATTTGAATGTTAGTCTCTCAGGTTCCAAAACTTGTCCTTGACTTTTCTTTCAGTTGGGAGAAAAACGTGGCCTTCCTCAGAGCCACCTGAAGTACCCGTTTAGGGAGGTGACTTCAAATGATCAAGGTACGTAGGAAATGTTCAAGATTTGAATGCAAGTCTCTTAGATTCCAAAACTTGTCCTCGACTTTGCTTTCAGCTGGGAGACAAACATGGCCTTCCTCAGAGCCTCCTGAAGTGCCCTTTTAAGGAGATGGTCACAGTTTCCTTCACGTGCTCAGCCTTTGCTCAGTGTCTCCTCTCAAGCAGACTCTGCTGACACCAGCACACAGAGTGGACGGTGGGGACAGTGAGGTGGGGAGAGGAGAAAAGCCAATACATGGCACATAACTGAGATGGTGGCTGCTGTGGGCAGCTGGACGCATTTCCTCTAGGCAGCCTCTGAAGGACCAAATAAATGTGCCTCACCCTTGTGGCATTGAAGGCTGGGAGGCTGGCCCACTCATCCACCAACTCTCACTCCACTGTTGAGGGCAGGCTCCTAGGGAATTCATAACCAGGCCCTGCCCTGCGATGGCAAAGCAGAGAGGTGCCCTGCTCTGGCCACATGCATGGAACTATCTACCCAGCTGCGCTGCAATCAGATGTGGCAAGAGGACTCAGGTGGGGCCATGCCCCTCAGCTATAGCTCCACCCAGCAGGGCAGCAACAGATCCTTCTCATGCACCACCCAGATGTTCCAGGTCTCACTTTCTCACTCAATTAGATGATCAGTTCTGTGTAGGCTTCACTGATTTCCATGAGGACACCAGGGTAGCCCTGTGCCTCTGGCCTGCTGCCCTGTAATTGGAGAGGCAGCGGATGTGGGAATGTCTGTCCCATGTCCTTGAAGGGGCAACCTGGAAGTGGAGAGGATTTATGTTCCTTCCTGAAACAGCCTTGCAAATTTGTATAGCTGTTAAAAGCCCTTCTAGAGGGGGCTGGGGGTTTCTGCCATGACTTGGACATGTTGGTTTGGGGATGCCACACATCTGGTTCTATGCGCTTGCATTTTTAAATTTTCAACCCAAAGAAGGGCGTCCTCTACTCAGTCCCTAACTTCAGGGTGGCATTGCATAACTGAGGGTGTGGGTGTGTTTAATTCCTGACTCTTCTCTTAACAGTTGCGGAACAATGTACACAAAGTTTACCTTCTTTTTCCATTAAGGTAAATTATCATGAATTTTACTTTAAGAGCATTTTTAGAATGTCACATTAGGATGCTTGGAACCATCTTGAGACAATTCCAAACATGATGGAAAACCAGGGCCATGTGAGACTGATATCTGAGGGGCGCTTGTCTAAAGGGCAAAAATAACAACAACTTACAAGCAACTCTCCTCAACAGAAGCAAAACAAAGCAAAATGAAGACAAAAAAAAAAAAAAACAACAGTTGGTGATCAGGGGAAATAAGGTTGCATCTTGGTTCTGCCGTTTATGTGACCTTCACCATGTGGCCTTCACCAGGCTGCCTTAACATCTTTTACAGGCTCCATGTGATGTGTTGGAGATGTCACAGGAGGTGTGGCAGGGCAGGTCTTTCTAGGCACAGTGTCCCCCACATGGGGGTAGGAGGCACTGGGAGGTGGAAGAGGAAATGTCTCCACGATTGTGTCTCCTAATTCCTCAAATAAAGACTAGGGTACCGCTGCTTCCGCTAACTCTCCCAGCCCCTGTTTGAGAGGGGCGTCTCTCATTCGAGGCGCTGTGCTAAAGTAATGTCTGTTTCCTAAGGCTGCCATAACAAATTCACACAAACTGGTGACTTACAACAACAGAAACTCATTCAGGGTCCTGAAGGCAGAAGTCCAAAACCAAGGTGTCCACAGGGGGGTTCCTTCTAGAGGCTCTGAGAGAGACTCCCGTCTGTGCCTCTTCCAGATTCTGGTGGCTGCTGGAAACCCATGTTCCTTGGCTTGTGTATGCATCACTCTAGCCTCCGCCTCCGTTATCAAGTGATGCTTTGCTCTGTGTCTATGTAAACCTTCCTCTGTCATTTTCATTATAAGGACACTTGTCATTGCACCTAGAGCCTCCCAGGTAATCCAGGAGGATCTCATCTCTAGAACTTTAACTTGATTACTTCTGCAAAGACTTTCCAAGTAAGATCATGTTCACAGGTTCCAGATGATTATATCTTCTCATCTGAAGTGGAGAAAAATGAAACACGTAGATCTAGACTTAACCCTTAGTGACTGACAGAACTGGAACTCAAATTCAGGTCTGGCTTCAAAACTCATGCTCTTAGATATCAAATTATCAAACTGTTTCCCCTCCTTTTAAGTTGCTAATAATAACAGCTATCTTCTACAGTATCACTTACTTTCCAAACATTTTTTCTAATCCTCTTGTGATCCCTGAAAGATGACATGACCATCTTCCTTGGACGGTGGAGATTACTGAGACTGAAAAAGGTGCAATGTCTTGCCTGGTGTCACACAGTAAGCGAGAGGCCAAGAGCAAGCTTGGACCCAGCATTGATGAATTCCAAACTCTGAACTCTTCCTTTTTCCGTTTACGTAGTGTGTGGTTAAGAGCACTGAGTGTCCACCTGGGGCTGTCAGGATTTGCACCTGTTCAATGAGGTGGGTCACCTACTGGCTGACCCCAGGCGTAGACCACCCTGCCTCCAAGTTCTGCATCTGTTTGATCATACCTCCTGGTCTTCTGGTACTTGATGAACAAAGGCACAGTGGGTACATATTTCATCGCCTCCATCTTTATGACTGTATTCAGTAACCGAGTGTGATTATTAAATTTGAGCTTCCTCCTGCATCCGTCTACTCAGGGGCTATGTTCCCTGGCCAAGTCATCTGGGCAGGCCATAGACCACATGTGAGACTTAAGATTTTCGGAACTCCATTTCGCCACTTGGGCTGGATCACAGGAGCAATTTCAGCCCCTAGTCTTTGATGCTGGCTGTTTGGTTTCATAAAAGTTATATAGAAAGTTATAAAAGAGTGATAAGACTCTTCAGTTTTACCACCAAATGGAAAAGTTGTCCACACAAAGACTTTATAACCATCTTGTAGCAATTTTGAGGCTCTGCCATCATCTTAGCTGATTGTGTATTAAAGGAGCCTTTGAAAGAAGCCCTAACCTTTGGTTGCATATGGACAAGACAGAAAGACAACAACTGAGCTTCTTGGCTTCAAAGTCTGGGCTTGGAGACTGGATGTTCTCAGAAGGGGTGGATGTTCCCATTGGTTACTTAGACCGGCTTCCTCTGATTCAGATATATTACATCTTAGGAATAAAGCTATTTACAACCACTGTAAAAGTCACAGCTGGTGAGAAGCTGCTTCTGAAACAAGGACATAGTTTGTCAAAGCAGAAAGCCTGGGATTCTTTTGCAAATTTGCTGCTCCTTTAGCTGGGAGGTTCTGGAAGCATCAGTTTTCTGAGCTTTGGTTTCCCCGTATGAAAACTGGTTGGTGATGCCTTCACAGTGTTGTTCTAAGCAGGGGTCAAGTGTACAAGGCATAGCTTTGTCATCTGCATAGGACAACTCAGACTTTAGTTAATATTAACTTCAGTTAATGTGGTTTAATAAAACTCTTAAACGTGTATGTAATTCCTAAGCCTTTCTCCTAGGAATGGGTATGTGTAGATTAGGATTTGTTTTATTTAAAACCATCACTTTTGCTTTCTGATCTAAAATTGTGCATTCACACAGGGTAGGTGGATTTTTTCCTGGGGCTGCTGTAACATGTAGCACAAATGGGGTGGGGGCTTGAAACAACAGAAATTTATTCTCTCTTGGTTCTGGAGGCCAGATGTCCAAGGTCAAGGTGCAGGGCTGTGCTCACTCCAAAGGCCCTGGAGGAGAATCCTTCCCTGCCTCTTTTGTCTTCTGGTGGTTCCTAGTGTTCCCTGGCTTGTGGCAGCATCACACCAATCTCTGCCTTGGTCTCCACATGTATCTCAAAGCTCCCTCTACCGTTCCCTCAAAGGACACTTGCCATTGGATTAGGGTCCATCCAGATAATCCAGGATGATCTCATCTCAAGATCCTTAATTTAATTTCATCTGCAAAAGCCCTTTCTCCAAATAAGGTCCTATTCACAGATTCTGGGTGGAGCTATTTTCTTGGTGGTGGTGGTGGGGGACCATTTGACCCATGATCCTAGGAATTTGTGAAGAATTATTAAGATCCCACTTTGAAAGGTATCAAAGGCACCTTACCTCTGAAGGACACATTTTCCAGTAACCATGCTATATTATTTTAAGGGGGTGCAAGCTGGCATGAGACACACATCTTTCTTCTTTATTATGTCTCACTACAGAGCTTTCATTAGGCAATAAGCTTACCACAGTGGGAATTTAACAAAAGCAATATCAAATCGCAGACCAAAATGCCTCCTTCTCCCGAGTCTGATACAATAGTGGTGCTTCGTAACCAGGGGGCACGTCATTTCTTTACAGCCATCAACTTGGAATAGGAGCATGTGGCACCTGGAGCTCTCTTCACCCAAGAACAGCCACGTGGAGACAGGAACACAGTGATTCAACAACACGGAAATCAAGCCACATGTCTGTCTCTGAGCCATTTGTGTCTCTGCTGGCATCTCTCAAAGAAGATGAAGACTGTGGCTGGCAAGTGTCATGGGATTTGGGGACCTCACTTCTTTGACGAATGTCTGGGTTGCAGGATGGGAGGTGGAATGGAAATTGGGAATAACCTTGAGATGTTGTAACTCCCCAAATTCTGGGAAGCGTCCTGCATGTGAGGCGGTCCTGATGTCAGGCCCCAGGATGCTCCAAACATATTAGTGAAATGAAATTGCATGGCTGTTTTTCTGAGACTCAAACACATATTTCCATGGCTGTTTCTCCTACCCAGATGCCTGGGGTACCGCTGCCCCATGGAGCTAAAGGAGGAGCAAACTGCCATGAGATGGGGCAGCAGTACTTCCACTCCCAAGCCCAGGCACCTGCAGCCCTGGCCCTCATGCATGTTACGTCGTGGCCACCGCCCCCAAGCCTGGCCCCTGCTGCCCCTCAGTCAGCCTCTGATGGGCTTCTGCTTGACTGCGTGTCCAGGCCCTGGCTCGGGTCTTTCCTGAGTCCCCTTGGCCCCCAGCCTCTGTCTTCTCTTCTCTAATCCTCCATTAATTCCATGCAGAGTCAACCTTTTGGAAGGCTCCTATGAAGGCATGCCCTCTCCACTCCCCATCCCTGGCTGGCTCCCTCCCTCTGCAGGTCTGGGCTCTGCACCCTCCACCTGCATCCCTAACCCACTTGGGGCTGTCTCTTGGACCACAGTGTTCTCCAAGTTCTTGCCTGCACTTTCTGCTCCCTGTCAGGAGCACCTGACAAGCTCCCTCCCAGGCAGCATCAGCCCCTCAATCACAGTGACTTTTCCTGCCCTCTCCACTTCCACTGAGCTGTGAGCCTGCCCTGCAGCTTGAGGGCCGGGGTTGCTCATCCCTGAGTCTCCAGCATGTAGCTGGGGCTTGGTGCAGAGTAGGGGCTCAGTGTTTGCTCTGTGGATGGAAGCCACCTCCTTCCTGGCCTCCAAGCTCCCACAGCTTGGGGCTGGAGCCTGAACTCAGCTGCTCATTCCTTCCTAATTCTTTTTTAATGCTCGGCCCCCAGGTGTGGCCAAGTGACCCCCTCTGTCTAATCCACAGCACAGCTGAGGGCAGGCTGCTTGGTTTCCAGTGAGCTGGGAAGATTAAACAGAAATACAGGGTCTCAGAGACCCCAGCAGCCTGGGTCACCAGGGCCTATACATTTCTGGCTCCCTCTCTACTCCCACCCAGTAGACAGTGCTCCTAGGTGACACCACTGGTGGCCTGTCCCCCTGGGTCTGGACTGAGGGGAGGGCAAGAGCTGGGGGGGTCTTGGAGTCCACCTCCCAGGCTGTTCCTCTGGGCCCGGGCCCTCCTCAGTCCCTGCCTTGTGGGTAGCCAGAGTTCACTAACCTGCTTCCCCATCAGCATCCTCTTCCTTATCCCAGAAGGCACCAGAACTTCCCATGTGTGACCAGGTTACGATTCTTTCCTTACCATTGGGAGTCATATTCCAATCACCCATTCCAAGGGCAGAAAGATGAAAACACATAAGTGCACAAGCCCGTGGGAGGCTCACCTGGTGAGCTGAAGCACATATGGGTCATTTCTTCCTCTGTGGAAGGGAAGCTTAAAAATCCTCCCACGCCTGGCCTGGCAGGACAGAGCAAGTAACAGCAACATGGATTCTGGGGCTCCATGGATGGGGTGGCATCGGCTCAGTGAGAGGCTGGCCGGCTTCGAGCATACAAGGCCCTAGCGAGGACAGGGGGCAGCTTGGCATGCAAAATGAGCCATATATCAGAGGGCTGGGGATGCTGGGAGGTGCTGGGGCAAGGGGAGGGTGGCCAGGCATGGCCACAATGCCCAGCAGCCTCTGCTTTTGCGCCCCTGCTCAGAACTTCCCCTGCTGCGTGACCCAGGAGTGAGTGATCCCCCAACCCCAGAAGCTCACCCTGACATCTGCCCAGGTCTAGACTGATGTCATTTCTTCCCCGGGCACCTGCCATGGCTTATTCATGAGCTGTCCACACCTGCCACCTGTTCTTGTCTGTGCCAATCCTTTCTCCACACTGCACGGAGCAAGCTTTAAGAAATCCCAAGCTTCAGGGTCCCTCTGTTTCCCGTGGCTCACAGGGTCAAGCCATGACTTTAACATGACCACTGGCCAGGTGCCCTGGGGACCTGGTCTCCACCCACCTCTCCCCTTCCGCTCCCTGGCAGTGGCCTTCTTTCTGTACCCTAGAGCCCTCTGCCAGCATGTCCACCCCAGAGCCTTTGCTTGCGCCATGCTCTGCCCGGAGTGCTCTTCTCTCCCTCTTCCCATGGCTAATCCCTGCCATGCTCTGGATCTCTACCGACTTCGTGGGCCAAGTCCCCTTGCTCTCAAGTCTTGTAGCACGCTGTGCTTTTCCTTCATAGATTCTCATTCTATAGTTGTTTATTTCACTTGTAATTGCTTATGTGATTATTTGGCTCATGCATAGTCCCTCCATGCTCAATGGACTAATTAACTCAGCCATATTCATTGAGTGCCTACTATGTGTTGGCTGCTGATGCTGCACTGGTGCCCTACAAACACTGTGCACAGGGTACTCTCTCTGACCTGCTCACCATAGCAGGGTACCAGGCACATCCAAGGAGCTGGAGAAATGTTTGCTGAATGAATCAATGAGTGGCTGAGCACATCTACTGTCTCAACACATTGGGGAGGCCCCATAAGAGAACCAGCGACAAAGAAAAAGAACGTGAATCTCCAGTCGTGGAACAGACACTGAGGGTCCCTACTGCCTGCTATGTCTACCCAGGGAGAATGCCCATCAAGAACCCACACCCAGGCCTGTAATCCTAGCACTTTGGGAGGCTGAGGTGGGCAGATCACTTGAGGTCAGGAGTTTGAGACCAGCCTGGCCAACATGGTGAAACCCTGTCTCTATTAAAACTACAAAAATTAGCTGGGTGTGGTAGTGGGTGCCTACAATCCCAGCTACTTGGGAGGCTGAGGCAGGAGAGTCACTTGAACCCGGGAGGCAGAGATTGTAGTGAGCCGAGATTGGGCCACTGCACTCCAGCCTGGGCCACAGAGTGAGACTCCATCACAAATTTAAAAAAAAAGAAGAAGAGAAAAAAAAGAACCTAGACCCAGGCTTCCCACTGCATGCCAAGCATCTTTCCCCCAGATTCCCTCCTGAGGTTTTCTTTCTCCCTCAGCTTTAGCTCCCAGGTGGATTAACAGGGAAGAGGGAATTCATGTCTTAGAGACAATTGCAGGTCAGCATTCACCACTTTTACACAAGTGATGGAATTTGACATCTTTCACAATGCTGTACATCAGGTGAGCCTACCTAATTTTGCACACGACGAGCTGGAGGTCAGTCTGTCAATAGAGTGAAGACCTGGTGAAGCCAGCACTTGAACTTGAGCTTTTAAAGTACACACTGTCTCCACCAGGCATTATTGATCACCTAGTGCACACTCGCTAATCTCAACAGTTAGTGATCTTTTAATATACATTCATCTCAACATCCTCTTAAAATTTAACCCAGCGGTGGAAGGGTCACCAGCCCCATGGTCAGAGAGCCACGGGGGCCACGAATCCACATCAGTCCGTGGCTGCGAACTGCAGGCACCTGTTCTTGGCAGAGCTCTTCTGGGTAGCCATGCATAGCTCCCCTGCTCCCCTGGCCAGGATGAAGCTGTAGGAGCTAATGTATTCTGAGTCAGACCAACTGCCGCTCATGAAGGGGGAAAAAAAAGACTTGCTTGAGTAACCGTAATAATTGGAAAATTATTTTGATAGCCTGAAACAATCTAATATATTACAGAATTTTATTAAAATAATATCAAATCAAATTAACTGCTATTCCATAATGAATTAGGTAACAAGGTAGGCAGATATTAATCGGCCTTGGCTTCTAGGCAGGGGAGCCCGGAATTTATTAGTTCTTGCGGCTGGCATGAGGGTGAAGGCAGAAACCACTATCACCGCTGGAGAGGGAACCCCCTGAGACAAGCGGGCTTTTACTTTTTCTCTTCCCCCTACTTCCACTTTCTAATCCATCATTAAACACTTGTATTTCTTTTTTGTAGGGTCTTATGAAATTTTTAATTTTTTAATTGCTTTGTGATTTAATAATGAGGCCTTTTCATTTTGCCCGAATAAGGAACGAGATGTGATATTGAAATTCTTTCACTTTCTCCACCCTGGCTAACCTTCTTCCCCACTCCTCACCTCATCTCTTTCATTTCCTAAGTCTAGAAACAAGTAATCTAATCATCAAGGGGACCAATCGCCAGGCAAACAGGCTGCCTGGACATTTACTTGTTGGAAAAACAGATGAGGGTCCAGACGCCTAGATGGGCTGCAGGGAGATATTCTCTGAGCGGCCATTCATGAGTCAAGGTTGGCGGGTTTTCTGATGACTCAGTGACCTGGGGACTCTAAATAGCTCAGCCCCTATTTTATCCTTTTGGAATTTTCTCAGTTCTTTGACTTCATTCTTTCCAACCTTTTAAAATGTCTTGGCACACATAGAATATGATAGTGAGAACAGGTTTTCGGCACCTTGGAATAAATAGAGTGGGGGCTGACCTGCTGGGGCTCCAGCAGCCCCAGGTCCTGCCTGGCTGCAGGGAGCGATGCCTCTGACCCTTCAGTTCTCATTTGCCTCCAACCGTTGCAAAGCCCCCATGAGATAATGCTGTTTAGATCGCTTAGGCAGCCAGCAGTATCTGAAAGAGCTTGCTAGTGCTAGAGCACGTTTCTCTGAACCTTGGTCTGCTCTTCTGTGAAATGGGGATTACATAACCTTGTGAAGTTGTAAGGCATAGAAATATTACATACAAAGCTCCCAAGGCACAGCCTTCACTCCACAAATGGCCATGTATTGAGTACCACAGAGCTGAGGGAGGATAAATGATGGCGATGAAGCGTTATCACATTGAATCTTCATGATACCCAGATAACGAGGGCACTCTTAATTTCCACTTTACCAATAAGGAAATCAAGGCTTAGATTAATTGCCTGATGTCATGCAACCAGTCATGGTAGAGCTGAATTTGGAAACCAGTTCCGTCTGATAGCAAAGCTTTTCTACCGCACTAAGAATCTCACATTTTATGCTTCTGGTTTGGATTCTTTCTGATTTGGGTAGATTTTTTTTTTTTTTTTTTTTTTTTGAAGGATGCTTGGTTCTAGATCAAAGTTCAAGCAGAAGATTAAACTTTAGGGAACCTCATAAATTCTGTGTAATAAGAAAGAGAATATATCACTTCAAGGGCAAACACTGAGTGGAAAGAACAACGCATGTGTTGTCATTTCTCCTAACACGGTATCGTCACATGGTTTGAATTTTTTGTCTTTATTGACAAGGACTTGTCAAAATTCTTTGACAAATGTCCCAAGTTAAGAAACAGCATCTGCTCACCTGCAATATTTCGCAGCAAGGGATCAACCTGATTTTGATGAGAAAGTTGGGGGATAGAGGAGAATGCAGCGTTCTCTTAACAACAGGGGAAGGTTGGAGTTATACACACTTCTCAAATACTCACCACAACAGCTTAGGCTTTGAGAACTTGTTTCTCCCTCCCTCTTGTAGGGGCATTTGTTACAAATTTCTTTCTCTTTTGGCCCCAGCCCCGACTTCTTTTTGGGGAAGGACACTCTTGGGTGCCTTGTCAGAGGGTCTGTCAACTAAAGGCCTCCTCTCAGCATATAGCTGAGGGGTAGACAAGTGACATAGGACAGGTCATTTAGATTATTTCTCCCCAGGCCTTGCATTTGGAGATGGAGGGGAGAGATGCAAGAAAAATAAGAATGACGTGAACAACCAACCAGTTTTAAACAATTGAAGCCAGTCCATCTCTTTCCTTCATCTCCCTTACGGTGCCATGAGGAGGACCTGGATTCCTTCTGGGAGTGGACCTTATTTAGAAAAGTTTGGACATTCAGTCACAGACACACTTGATAGCACTACGTTTTCCATGTAAGTAAGGGCTATACGGTTATGGAAAGTGGGAAAACCAATGCCCAGTGATAAGTTCAGGTCTATAATGAAAGGCTTTTGGTAGCTAACCACATGCTCTTCCCTGCATTGAATTAAAAGCCAGACTTGGGCTAGATGTGAGCACATGCCCCCACACACAGAGCCGATAAACATAGACCTGCCCCAGGGAGTCACAGCCTATTGGTGGGAGGTAATTTAAGGTGATTAAAGGCAGAATGTGTTAGTGCCTAGGATAGGACTGATAAAGTGTCTTCTGAAGTTTAGCGGAAGGAAAGGGAGGGAAGGCAGGGATGGGAGGCGTCACGGTGCCTCCTCTTCCTGTTTTTTTTGCCTAGTTGATGGATACTTAGGGACTCAGGGGGAGAATGGAGGATATTTGGAGGGAGGGAAGAAAACAAGTGGATGCCCACAGGCAGGGCCTGCCAGAGCCTGTTTGAGGCGCTGGGATTAGTCACTTTGAAAGGCAGAGGGGACAGCTCCCAGTCTGGTTGTGGGGTCCTGAGGGTGGGAGTCTGCCTGTTCCCCCCAAAGGCACCAGCTGCCCAGGCTCCTGCACCAAGCAATAACCCCTCTGAGAGGGGGCTCCTGGGGTGGGCACAGCAATCACTTTAATGAACTACGGTGACTGAATTCTCATTTTTCTGTTTGGAATGAAGTGAACAGTGCTTTCAAAAGCTCGCTCCCAAAAGCTCAATGTGGGCTTCTCTGTGGGCAGAAAGTGTGGTCAGGATTTGCTAACTTGGGGTTGTATGGTTTATTTTTCCTCATGGAGAGAAAAAGCAAAGGCTCTAGGACAGAAGGTCAAGATCTAAATGAAATGAATAAGGAATTCTTCCTGTGAATCGCAAACACGGCTCAGGGAGTTCATTTATTTAGAAGCCATTTTCTTCTAACCCCGAATGTTCTTAGTCACTGATACGGGGTCAGCGGCATTTCCTTTTATGGTAAAAGGTGCACAGTAAGAGGTGCTTCGCCTTGGCGTTCAAGGGTTGGGGGTGTGTAAGGTGAGTTCTCCAAGATGAGATGATTTGCAGGGGATGAAATTATACCACCCAATCAGTCTCTTTCTTATTGAAAAAGTCCATTGACAAATATTTTATTGAGGCAGTAAAATATTTTGACAAGTGCAGCAAACACAAGAAATGTGACCACTGAGCGAGAAGTCAGGATCCTGATCTCTAAGAGCTGCCTGCAGGGGCGGACTGGGCCGCTGTTTGGGCATAGATGAATCTGCTCCCCTCGGTCAGTGCCTGGATGGAGCTCATGAGGCTGACGACCTTTCTACCCACATTTGCACATGGGTTGGGGTTTTTAAATATTGTGAGATGGAAACAGAGAAAAGAGGAGTTGCCTAAGTGCTGATACTGATGTGCAGTTTGACGTAAATTCTCTTTAGTTCAGTCACATTTTATAAAATTGATAAAAATCAATGCAATTGTTTCCTGATGAATAATTACAAGACAGGTAGGAAACTTTGTTGTTGTTACTGATAATAATTAATTAAAAGCATCATTAGCATATTAAAATGAGACACAGACATGCTATAACATAGGATGCAGTATTACATAACATTTGAAGATATATGAGACTTCACACAGAAATTTTATGCTTATAATTAATCTTGTAGAGCTGGAGCCCCAAATCAGCCCTTTTCTACCCACCCCCCAGCCCAGGCATGAAGAACTCCTCTAGGAAAATCATAAAGACATAGAGGTCAGAGGATTTTGCAATTGTGAAGTTCTTTTTTTCGCCCAAGCAAGAATAACTCTTCTTTCAAATTTGCAGACAGCTTGGGGTCTGTAAGTTCTGAGTGAATATGCAATTAAAATGAAAGTTTTTTATTCGCCCTATTAGGCAGTAAAGAGATAATCTTAGGGCTACGAGAAAGAATATGGTATAAGCAGTTGCCACTCACCTTGTCTTCCAAAGAGGGCTCGTTCAACGGGCAGCTGAACCGAAATTCACAGGGAAGGACTTTGCAGTGTCTGAGCTGCACAGGCAAAGTCAATTTTGTGCATTTTTTATCACGGTTTGGAAATAAAATGCAACCCAAATGAAGTGAACGCCTCTCTTGTGGATAATTGCTTCCAAAAGAATGAGTACCAAACAACCCCCTTGGTGCTTACATGGGAAAAAATAATAATAAAAAGGATTTAAAATTAAGGACAAAAAGAATAAAAGGGTAGATAAAATCTGAGATGCATCGGAGGGAAGATAAAGTGACTTTTTGGCAGCAAATTTAATAGAAGCTTTGCTTCAAAAGTCATCTAACTGTGGTGTTAATCTGCGCCTTCTTTGCTAAACCTCATGAATGCATGCTTCTATGTTATTATCTCAGTTAAAAAGGATATATATCTCAAATCAGAATCCACTGAAACTAGTTATTGCACATCATTCCGCATTTCCCATTTCCGTCAATGGGTAATGAGAGATCATGCTGTTTAACCCGTTTTGGAAAAGATTATGAAATGGCCTTTCATTTCCCAAACCCAGCTCTGGGCCACTCCTGTGTGGTAGCAGTCGCTTAGCACCAGCCAGGGTGAAGCAGTGGAGGGGCTGGATGTTCAGGGAGAGGAGGAAACTCAGGTGCTAAGAGCTGAGAAGCAGCCACCACTGTGCCATGCCTTGAGGGGAGCGGTGTTCACCTGGTCCTCTCTGGGGCCCTGTGGCCTATGGGTTACGATGATTCACAGGGAATGAAACGGGCCTCAGTGGGGTGTGCTGGTCTGTCTGGGGTCACCAGGAAGTGAGCAGGGGAGTTGGAATTCTCATGTGGTTGAGCCTGACCCATGCCTAGTGCTAGCAATACGTAGGATGACCAGCCAGGTGCCCATGATGTGGTTCTCCAGCCTTCCTCTTTGCCCCCTGCACTAGACCCAAATCAGCAGGAGGGAGTGGCTGTGGGGGAACCTAGTAGGGAGATACCCTGACATCTAGGTACGGCGAAAGAGTTGCCATGGCCCAGTCACTGCTGTCTAATGAGAGCCTTGTTTGCCGCATCTGTAAAGTGGGAACAATGATATCTGCCTTCTAGACTTTGGAGGCAACATGAGAAAGCTCATTGGAACATTGTTTGTTCATGACACGGGTCGGGGCTATTACAATTTTTTAAAAAAATCTTCATTTATGTAGGTGCAGCTGCCCATATCACAATAGGTGCTATTATCTCTTTGAAAAGGAAATGAAGTAAATAAGCTATTCCTTTTAACAAGGGACATTATCTAGAGTCTTCTGTTACCAGAAGGCACCAAGGAAAAAAATGGCTCTAGGGCTGTTATTAGTTTGCTAGGGCTGCCATAAAAAGTCACAAAAATGAAGCGCCTTAAACAGCAGACATTTATTATCCTACAGTGCTGGAGGCTAGAAGTTCAAGATCAAGCGGTTGGCAGGACTATGCTCCCTCTGAAGGCACAAGAAAGGATCTGTTCTAGGCCTCTCTGTGAGCTTCTGGTAGTTCCTGGGCTTGGGACAGCATAACCTTAGCTCTAAACTTCACCTGGTGTTCTCCCTGTAGACGTGCCTGTGTCCTAATTTCCCCTTTTGATATGGACACCAGTCTTTTTGGATTAGGGCCCACTCTGCTGCAGTCTGACCTCATTTTAACTGATTACATTGGCATTTCAAAAGTCAATTGAAGACCCTATTTCCAAGTAAGGTCACATTTTGAGATACTAGGGGTTAGGACTTCAACATATGTATTTTAGCATCACAAAATTTAACCCATAACAATGGCCAAAATTAAACTTGGAAAGCTTTGCAAGCTTTAGTCTTCTCTTAAGGATTTACAGTGTATTTTAGTTTATCTACAGGCTATATAATAACATGTAAGAAAAAAGAAACCTGTTTCATATTTCTTTTTGCATTTTAAATGTCTTTAACTTATTTTAATATTTTAATTGAGGTAAAATACAGTCTGATGATTTTTTAGATGCCTACACCTATATATTCTATACCTCATCAAGATAAAGAAACTTCTTTCATTTCAGAGAGTTCTTTATGCCTCCTTCCAGACATCCTTTGCAAGAAACAACTATTGCTAATAAAATTCCTTTAATCATGGGTTATAATAACTTTGCCATTTGTAGAACTTTCTATAAATGAAAGTATATAGTAGGTAAAATCGATATTGTTGCATTTATCCATAGTTCATTCCTGTTTATTGCTGGTTAGAATTTTATTGTATGGATTTGCTGCAGTTTGTTTATCAGTTCACCTGTTGAGGAACAGGTGGGTTATTTCCAGGTTTGACTATGACAAACACAGCAGTTATGAACATTTATGTGCAAGTTTATATGTGAACATATGTTTTCATGTCTATACCTAGGAGTAAAAATGCTGGGTCATGAGGTTGGTATAATTTTAATTTTTTATGAAACTGCCAAACAGTTTTCCAATGTGGTTGTGCCATTTTATATTCCTACTAGCAAGAAATATGGGTTCTGGTTACTCAGTATCCTTGACAACATTTGATGTTATCAGTCTTTTTAATTTCAGCCATTTTGATGAGTGCATAGTTGTATCTCATCATAGTTTTAATTTTTGTGTCTTTTTTTAAGGAATAATAAAAGCTACCGGCTGGGTGCAGTGGCTCACACCTGTAATCCCAGCACTTTGGAATGCTGAGGTGGGAGGATCACAAGGTTAGGAGTTTGAGACCAGCCTGGCCAACATGGTGAAACCCTGTCTCTACTAAAAATACAAAAAAAAAAAAAAAAAAATTAGCTGGGCATGGTGGCAGGCACCTATAATCCCAGCTACTCAGGAGGCTGAGTCAGGAGAATCTTTTGAACCTGGGAAGGTGGAGGTTACAGTGAGCCAAGATTACGCCACTGCACTCCAGCCTGGGCAACAAGAGCAAGACTCTGTCTAAAAAAAAAAAAGAAGAAAAAAAAAGAAAAAACAAAGCTACAGTAATCAAAATGGTATGGTATTGGCAGGATGGTGTAGAAATGAAACAGAATAGAGAGGCCAGAAACAGATGCACACTTACATGGCCAGTTGATTTTTAACAGAGGTAGCAAAGCAGCTCGGCAGAGAAAATTCTTTTTAAAAAATGGTACTGGAACAACCAAATATTCATATGAAAAATAACATACCTCTATCCTCATCTTATGTCATATATGAAAAATAATTGAATGATTATATCTCTAAATATAAAAGGTAAAACAATTTTTAAAAAAGCAGAATATTTTTATGACCTTGGGACAGAAAAAAAAGTATATCTTTAACAGAACACAGAAAATGCTAACTATAGAAGAAAACGCTGGTAAATTGCATTTCATCAAAATGAAATACTTCTGCTTATCAAGAAAATAAAAAGGCAAGCTATGCACTGGGAGAAAATATTTGCAATACGTATGATAGCTACAAAAGACTGATTACTAGGATATATAAAAATATCCCACAAATCAATAGTAAAAAGACACACAACCCAATGAAAATGCACAAAATATCAAATAGAAACTTCACAAAAGAAGACTACTGAATGGCCAATAAGCACATGAAAACATGCTTAGCAGGAACATGCTTGACTTGGAAATTTTTTTTTTTTAAACCTAGAGTTTTTTTTTTTTTTTTTTTTTTTTTTTTTTTAAACCTAGAGTTTTCTTGGCTTCTTTGACCATGTGGAACTGGTGATGTGCAGTGGTGAAAGTTCAGATACTCGGTGCTGACCACAGGAGTTGAATATCAGCTTTCTTACTGACTAGCTCTATGAGCTTTGGCAGCAACTTCATACTTCATGCCTCCCTTTCCCTGGGTCCAAAATAAGGATCATACTAGCTGGTGGGATCAGACAGATTAATATCATAATGTGCTTAGTGTGTGGCATGCAGTGAATGTTACACGGATAACATTGACTATTATTGAACTCCTTTGTGCAGGTCTGACCTTTCTTTATACCCCATAGAAACAGGGGTTCCAGAGAACCCACTCTGGAAAACATCCCTAGTAGGAAAGACAGTTTTGAAGGAACAGAGACTGTGTAAGCCCGGAAGGCAATAGTTCCACCTCTTCCCGTCTCTCCTGCCCCTGAAGACTCTAACATCTTTGACTTCTGGGGGGTCTCACAGGCAAGAAAAGGTGAAATTAGCACACGCCTGTCTTGTTCAATGCTGTAGCCTCAGAGCCCAGAACAGCACTGGGCATTCAGTATGTATTCAGCAAATGTTAACTGAATAAACAAATATGCAATCTCCCAGTATGCAGCTCAGTCAGTCTCAAAGGCAGGGTCCAGGGGTCCGTCTTTAGACCAACAACTCGTAGGGGAAGGACCAGCATTCCTCAAACTTGTCCTGACTCCACCATCTATCTATGGAGTTAAGTGCAGAAGTAATTGCAGGTCTGAAATGGCCAAAGAGTGCCGTCCTAGTAGCTGGGATTAGTGAGGCTTAGCAGTTTTTTCTGTAAATGGCTTCCATGTGGAGAAGGTCACATGTTCCAGAAACCTGGAGTCTGGACACTTGGCTGATCCAATGGAAAGAGAGCCAGAGTCAATATGCAAAGCTCCAGAGACCCAGTTAGCAGAAATGAGGGTCAGAAAAGACTGCACTTGCAAAACTCAGCTCTTGAAAACAGAGTACTTTATCATCTCCCCCCAACAAATCTGCAGTCCTTCTCCGGCACCCTCTCATCCCTTCCTTCTTCCCCTTTTTTTCCCTCCTTTCTTTTCTTCTCTGCATCTCTCTTTCCTTGACTGCGTACATCTGACTCACCACTGATTCTGCCAAGGGCCACCCCCTGGTCAGATTGCTGTCATTGCAATGGTCTCCAAGGTAACCCATGGAGTGTAGTCTCCAACCCCTCTTCCCACACCAGGCCATCCTCCAAACTGCTTCTGGATTAGGCATACAGAAAATAAATGTTTTATGTCACTCTTCTACTGCACGACCTCTTGTGGGGAACTGTTTGATGCAGAAGTGATCCACAACTCCTGTTTCATGGACTGGCTGTATCAGACTCACCTGGGACATTTATCAGAACTACAAATATCTCTGCCTCATTCCACACACCCTGAAGAAGAATTGCTGTGGGTGGCACCATAGATTTTGATTGACACAGGTTTCCTAGGTGAATTGGAGATGAGGCCATGTTAAAGAAAAACTGGCTTTGAGATTAGTGCCTTTTGATTCCTCTTTGAGTTGCTCTCTTATCTTCCACTTGCCACTCTTCTTGTTGCTCTAGGAATGCCTGAATCAATACCATTCTTGAAATAAACGATATATGTTCTTGCTACTTTGCCTTTGCATATGCATTCCCTTTGCCTGAAATTTTCTCCTCTTCCTATAATCAGCAAATTCCATCTCTTTCACCAATATCCTTGCATTCGTTTTCTATTGCTTCATAAAAAACAACTACAAATTTAGTAGCTTAACACAATTTACTGTGTACAGATAATTTCACAGTTTCAGTGAGTCAGGAGACTAGGCACAGCTTGACTAGGTCCTCTGCCTCGGGTTTCACGAGGCTTCAGTCAAGGAGCTGGGCAAGTTTGGTGCCTCATCTGGAGGCTCAACCCGGGAAGGATCTGCTTCCTATTCACGCGATTGTGCTCTGCTTCCCACTTGTTGCCAACATTTAGTTCCCTACAGCTGTGGGACTCAGAGCTTCAGTGTTTTGCTGACTATCAGCTGGGGACTGCCTGTATTAGTCTGTTCTCATGCCGCTATGAAGAAATACCCAAGACTGGATAATTTTTAAAGCAGAAAAGTTTAATTGACTCAATGTTCTGCAGGGCCGGGGAGGCCTCAGGAAATTTACAATCATGGTGGAAGGTGAAGGGGAAGCAAACACGTCCTTCTTTACGTGATGGCAGCAAGGACAAGTGCAGAGTGAAGGAGGGGAAAAGCCCCTCATAAAACCATCAGGTCTCGTGAGAACTCACTCACTATCACGAAAACAGCATGGAAGTAACCTCCCCCATGATTCCATTACCTCCCACTGGGTCCCTTCGATGACAGGTGGGGATTATGGGAACTACAATTCAAGATGAGATTTGTGTGAGGACACAGCCAAACCATATCACTATCTTTAGGTTCTAGAGGCTTCCCATAGTTCTTTGTACATGGGGTTTCCCAATATGGCTGTTTGTTTCCTCACAGCCAACAAAAGCGAGAGAGAGACCCCTGCAACAGAGGGGTTACAGTTGTATGTAGCCCAATTCCGTAGTCATGTGCATACAGTCACATACGTCCTGTCAGCTTTGCTGTGTTCTATGGCAAGGGAAAGTCACAGGTCCCTGTGACTCTCAAGGGGAAAGGATCAAGCAAGGGTGTGAATGCCATGGGGTGGAGATCCCAAGGACTGCTGTAAGGGTCTGTCAAAGTCCTTCTGGAAACATCCCCATTCTCTCTGAAACCTTCCCAGATGACCTCCAGGACAGAGTTTCCCATCCTTCAGGGCTTCCATGGCAACGTGTTGCTCATCAATGTGAACTGGTTGCTCACAGTTCACATCTGAGAAAGACAGTGGAAGCAGCTTCCGCCCTTTGGATGGTTTCTTCCGTTTCTTTTCTTTTTTGTTTTGTTTTCAATTCTCATACCACAATTTTTTTTGCATAATTTTAAAGTAAGCCCTTTTGCCAGTGAGTGTTCATGGTCATGTTCTGTTACTAATAGTGCATCACCAAAGAGAAATATTTGAAAACAAGAGCTCCTGTCACCATCACACCCCTCTGCTGTCCTTTCCTAGACGTTGGATCCCTGGTGAATCCTAATGCATGAGTTATCTTTGACTTGGGCTCTGCCAGGGGCTGAGATGTCTTGCACAATAGAATAGCAAAGGAAGCACAGACTGAGATGCTTCTGAGTATGAAAGACAAGGTGAAAGTCAAAGAGCCTTACCTTCTCTCCCCCCTTTGTCTTGCTCTGCCTCTCTCACATGTGCCTGAAGCCTGTCTCCCTCTCTTCAAACATTTCTTAATAATCTATAATTTCATGGAAGGGATAAAGGATAAGAAGAACCTAGAAGGTAACTGGATTTACATATGAATGTTGGGTTTTCATTTTAATTTTGACAAAGTGTAAAGGTTGCTAATAAAAGCATCATTACTGCCTCACCGTTTCTTTGATGAACTACAGAACAGATTGCTAAGATATGGAGACAAATCCCAGGGTCACCAGTTTTACCAGGAGCCATCGTTCATCCTTTAACAAGAAACAAAACACCATGACAATTTAGAAAAAAAGGATAAAAGAGAAATGACATTATTTTCAAGGCAGTTCTGACCATTGTGAGCACTTCATGGAGGGATTGAACCCACTGTCTGCTTCAGCACAGGTTCTGAGTTTACTGAGAGTCAAGGATGCTGATGTGGCTGGGTCTGCCAGAGACCTCTGAGAACCTGGCTCCTTCTAACCAAGAAGCCTTGGGTCAGTCCTGGAGCTGGGACCAAAGAGCAGGGAAGCTGAGCTGTCCTGACGTTCAAGCTTACATCTTGGTTTTACCCCAGAACTAATACTGAATCAAAAGGACAAGGTGACTGATTAGTTGTGGGTGGAAGGGATCCAGTGCTGTCTCTACCAGGGGTGAGAAGTGAGAGGGCTGGGTGACATTGATGAGCAAGTGGGTGAGACCCTAGAGCTGGCTTCTGGTGTGTTCATCCCCCCCTTGGGTCTGGAGGCAGCATGATGTCATAGGAAGAGCTTGGTCAGTCCTCAATCTGCTGTGTGACCTCAAGCAAGTCACATTTCCTCTTTGAACCCTGGTTTCTAAACTGGATGAGACCAGTGGCTTTGAACATGTGCTCTGTGGCACACCAGAGATGCTGTAGAGGGACTTGGTGGCATCCCCAGTGGGTACCACCCAGCAGGAGTCTCTGTGCACCTTTCTTCAATCAGAGAAGCTCTGCTTTCAACTGTGTGCTATGTGGGATTTTATTTGAAGGAAGGGTTTTACGAATTGAAAGAAATACTGAGAAGCAGTTGTTGGGTGATCTCTGAAGACCTTTCTGGTGCTATGATTTTCTACTATTATTTAATAAGTGGATGCTGTGTATCAAGAGGGGAAGCCTTCTGTGCTGTATTTGAGTGAGGTGTTTGTGCATGTGTGTGTGTGTGGTTTTCACAGCTGGAAGTCTATTTTCTCCTGGCTCTTATTAACATTTCAGAGCTGTTTTGTCTTTGTTCTTATCTGATCTTCTAGGGGCAATGGCTCTTAGTTCTTGCTATTGTGCTTACCAGTTTCTGTTTATGTGTATTAATTTAGTTTAATTTTTAAGTTTCTGCTTGGTCTCAGTCTTTTGGTTGTCATAGATGGAGATTCTTAGAGGCGGGAGGTCCAGTTATTGATCAGTAACTTCCATTCTTTCAGTGTTTGGATGCAACTATTTTTAAATTTTTTTTGCCCTTATCACACTCCTAAAGAGCTGGTAAGTCCTTTAGAAATCATATAGTCTACATTCTTCTCTTTATAAATAGGGAAACTGAGGCACCGAGAGATTAAGGTGACCAGCCACCAAAACCACATACTTTAATACTCTTCTGGTCTAATTGAGGCCTTGGTCTCTCCTTTTATTGGTCTGTGACTCACTATATGTGTGCAAGCTTAATGTACCCCTGGCAATTTCTTATATAAAGTAAAGAATCTCTTTTTCCTGTAAGGGTCACCCTTTAATTATATATGTTGAAGTTCACCTGCTAATTATCTTGTGAGTCATCCCGGCAGAATAGGAGTAGCTCACAAATGTGTCTGTGAAAATTATTCCTTTTATTAATAAGAGTATGGGGCCAGTAATCAAGATACCTGGGTTTTAGAAAGGCATTTATCTGTTTGATGTCAGAAATGGCTTCTTTTGATTAATGCTAATGTTTTTCCTGATTATGAAAGTAAACAGATATTTATGAGGAGACACTGGAAATATGGCAAAGATCAGAAAGCTTACAATCATACTGCATCCTGCCATTCATTGATTAAAAACTTACCATTTTAGTATATCATGGGAGTCTTTGCTGTGTATATATGCTATCCTTACATAAAGATTATCAAATTTAGTATGCGATTTTTATTTGCTTACTGTCTCAAGCATTTGCTCCCACCTTTTCCAACTAAATGCCAGCTTTCTAACGGCCATCTGGCCAAGTATGAAGTGGACTTACTGAGAAACAGTGAGCCTCCATCAATACAGTGTGCAAACAGGGGTCACTTTACTCCTAGATAAGGTATCAAGAAAATTCATGCAGCAGAGAGAGGGGTGGAGCAGGTCTCAGTGTGTGCCCTGCTGGCCATGACCTTCCCCAAGACTCACACAGCCATCTCCTCTTCAAGAAACTCACACTGGCCGGGTTCAGTGGCTCGCACATGTAATCCCAGCACTTTGGGAGGCCAAGGCAGGTGGATAAAGAGGTCAAGAGTTCGAGACCAGCCTGGCCAGCATGGTGAAACCCCATCTCTACTAAAAATACAAAACATTAGCCAGGCATGGTGGCACGCGCCTGTAGTTCCAGCTACTCTGGAGGCTGAGGCAGGAGAATTGCTTGAACCCAGCAGGCGGAAGTTGCAGTGAGCTAAGATCGCGCCACCACTGCACTCCAGCCTGGGTGACAGAGTGAGACTCCATCTCAAAAAGAAAGAAAGAAAGTAAGAAAGAAAGAAAGACTGACTCACGCTAAGTCCCCATATCTTCCCAGGGTCTCTCCCATCCAGTACAGGAAGGAATGCTCACTTTCCCATTTCCCAAAGGCAAGAGAGAGGTTGATGGGATCCTGTAGGTATGGACTGAGAAGTGTCCAAAGTTCCTCAAAAGTCATTTATAGACATCCAGCCTTCTTAGAATGGGTTGTGTTGAACGTAACTCTCCAAACCTTAAGGCATTTATTTCATGTTGTGTCCATTGCCACCAAGGTGATGTTCCTGTCTAGGGGGATGTTGAGTGCCTCCAAGACTGAGCACACAGTCTCCCCAGAGAAGGAAACTGGCCTTTGTGCAGTGTGCTGGGCATTTTATGCCTGCTTTTCCCTTCCCCAGGGCACCTTTGCAAGATGAATGACAACTTTATGACAGATGAAGTGGCAGAAGCTGAAAGGTTAAGGAATAAACACAGGGGCACCCGGAAGGATCTTGGTGGAGCTGAGATTTGAACCTGCATCTGGGTAACTCCAAAGCCAGGTCTTTGGTCTTTGACAGCCCTGTCACATGGTCTCTGTGCTGGTAGGACCTGAGAAGGTGAATCCCTTGCTTCAGTCTCTCTACGTGTGTCCCACATGGGCTCACATTGAGATGATGGGCCACAGCCTTCAACCTTATTCACAGGTTACTGCTCAGGTCAGTAGCCTTCAGGGACTAGCCTCTTACTGAGTCGGGGGGTGAGGGACAGGAGGTATATTTTCATGCCTGTCGAGACTTTGCAGGGCAGGGGAAGACAGCTGTAACATCTTAGCCTGCAACTGAATTTGAATTGTATCTGCTGGCCTGGTAACACCATGGCTTGGCAGTTTGGTGTAATAACTTTGGGACACAAATGTCTCAGGTCTGTGGAGTAAGGCATGGTCGCTAGGAAGTTTAGACAAGAAATGTGCAGTTGATGATGTAAGACCCAGTGTCTCGCTCCCATCTTCCTATGCTGGCCGCTGAATACCAGGAGGTGCTTTCATGAGGTGAGCAGCTCCTAGAAGCTGAGTTCTGCATCTTGCTGTTATCACTGGGATCCTGATGGGACTCGCCAGTGACAAAGAGGCTGCCAGCCTCAGCCACTGGCTTCTTGGAGAGGCTCTGGAAACACCTCTCCACTCTCTATGGAACTTGAGCTGTTGGGGTGGGGAGAGCCCTTGGTATGGACTCAGGAAGCTGGAGCTCATGTTTCTGTTCAGTGACTCTCCATCTCTGGGGCTCTGGGCATTTTATTTTACCTCCCTGCACATCAGGTTCCGTGATCTACAGTGGGGCAGATACCCACCATGTAGAGCTGCTGTGAGACTCCCCCCGATAATGGTATGGAGTCCTTTGTAAATCCCAGAGCTTACCACACAAATGTGGTTAATATTACCCCTCCCAATTCTTTTTGCTCTTGCCAGAGGGAAAACATACACACATTCACACACATACATGCATACACGTATACATATATGTACACACATACATGCATGCACATGCCCATATATTCACATACACACATGCACACATATACATACATGTACACATACATACATGCATGTGCCCATATATACACATACACACATGCATACACATACACACACCTCTCACTCTTTCATCTTTATGTCTCCATCTTTCCTGCTTTCAAATCTTAGCTCCTACTGACACTTCTGCTAGAATAATCATCCCCCTTTAAAATGCTGCTAAATTTTCGTTGCTGCTTCCTCCACAAAGCCTGGCCTGGGTTGCTGGCTGCACACAGAAGTGGTTGTGGAGGTGTGGACTGAGATTTGAACTGGGCACCAGGAACCTCTGGCTGTCAGTTCTGCTTCTGCTCACTCTGTGGTCCTGGATGAGCTGCATAAGCAGCCAGTGCTTTATTCACACTCAACTCATGTGTTCACACACCCATTTATTCGTCCACTTGTCCATTCACTCTATTCCTCATGGTCTGAACAAGAGGCCTAGGATCAGAGCTTCTTCCAGAGCTGATGGGCACATGGGGGCAGGAAAGCCCCAACACCCATTGCCCTTTAGGGAAGACTGAACACTCTCCTGGGGAACACTGGAGTCCCGGAGCTCACTCAGTTACCCCAGAACTCCTGTCTCCTCTGTGGTGTGTCTCTACCCCGGGGCCAGGCGCAAAAATCCCCAAATTCCTGGATTTGATCATAATAATCAACTTGGAAATATTTGGCCACCAGGGCTGCTCGGTGTGCTGGGTCTGGAGCAATTGGAGGATGAGATCTTCACATTTACTTGGAGGGGTGTGTGCCTGTGTGTGTTTACTCTTTTCACTGCAAGTAACAAGTTCAATATTAATCTTCACTTCCTGGGAAATAATTAGTGTTAAGTGAACTGTGATTTCTATCTCTAGTTATTTCTCATGTGTTAATTTTAGCAGCAAGGAAAATGCTCTGTGTTGGCTGGATCCAAGGCTGCAAAGACATATTCCAACATAGGAAGAAAGGCAGGCAGGGTGGGGGAGAGGCAGACCACCCATTCAACAGGGGATTGAATTCCAGCACGCCAAGAGTCTCCAGCTGTGGGGAAAATTGTCCTTCCTGTCACAGGCCCCTCTAAGAGGGACCAGCCCACCCATGCACTTGCGTGCTGGAGCTCAGAAAAGGAAAAGCTCAGCCTTGGGCATGACCTCTTTTCTCTGGAATCTGCAAACTCCTCTCTGCTCATGCTCCCTGGCTCTGACTTGCTTTCCTGGTTCTCCAGCCCCGTTCCACCCTAAACCTTGGAATTGGACTCTTGTCTCCAGCATCCCAGGCTGGAAACCCATCAGGGGCTCGATGTTAGCACTCTCCTTTCCAACACACATCTTTGCTTGTCATTCCTCCTTGATCAGTCTCGTGAGAATGGCCAGCCAGGCCAGCTCTTCCTGCCTGAACCCCCAAAGATCCCCGATCCCGTTCCCACTTATGGTTAGCATGATTATTCACTGCTAATTTTCCATGTGCCAAGGGCTTCAGGAGTGCGGTGTCTTAATCCTCATGATCCCTGTTTTACAGATGGGGAAACTGAGTATCTGAGAGGCTGATTTGCCCAAGTGAGTGGGGAGAACCGGGTTGTAATTTAGATCTCTGTGACTCAAAATCTCATGCTCTTGACCATCATTTCAAATGGGATACAAATAAAAGCAATTTGGAAGCCCAACGTAGGCACTGAAGAACTTGGGGCAGGAGTGGTGATTTGGTGATGTCTCTAAACCTCAAAGTGCAAGCTGGAAAATAAACCAGAACCAATTCCTGGGCAGTCATGTACCTTTCAATCCATTCAAAATGTGCTAAGCTGGGGTGACCTTGGACAAGTTACTTAACTTCCCTAAGTCTCACCATTCTTGTCTGCAAACTGACAATCAAGACAGGTCTCCTCTAATTGAGCTGCTGTGGACACTAAACGACCAATAGTCCTGCTCAGAGGAAGCAGCCCTCCAATGACTATTGCTGTTACTAAAAGGCCCTCATTCATTCACCCACAAACTGTTGGTGAATATCTACTTTGTGCCAGGGAACATGCAGGTGCTGACTTTACTGCATAAACATTATGGGGTCCCTGACCTCAGGGAACTCTTGCTTTAGTGGGAGATCCTGAAGAAAACATGGGTATGCATAGTTGGGTGTGGCGAGTAATCAGATGGCAATGAGAATGGGGTAAGATGAGAAGAAGGGGGTGGGTTCAGCTGACTTGGGAGGTCCATCCAGGGAAGTCTTCCTGGAAGAGGTGACACTAGGCCAGTGTCTAGGAGAAATCGCTCAGTTGAAGAAGAGATGGGATAGTGTTCCTGCAAGAAGAAATCGGCCCTGTGAGTGTGTGGAGGTGGGAGACAATATGGCCCCTTGAGTTATGGTGCCCGCTGATGTTAGATGGAAGGAAAGCTCCCGTGAGGGAGAGGAGCAAGAATGCAGCTCTGAGCTCGTGTGCTTCCTCACCACTGCTGAGAAGAGCCTGATGCATGATGCCGGGTGGAGGTTGAATGGCCCACCCTTGCTCTTGGGTCTCAGCCCTGCGGGAGGGCACATTTGCTACGGTGATTGCACCTTCCTGCTGCCCCTCACTACACCCTCTAGCTTGTGGAAGAAAATCATCCCTCTGACTCATCCCTGACTTACTAATTGGCAGGGCCACTCTGTGTTAATGGCCATTGCTTCCTTTATTTAAAGAAATTATCATGGTAAACTATACAAAACAAAATTTGCCACTGTCACCATTTTTGTTGTACTGTTCAGTAGCATTAAGCACATGTACAAAGTTGTGAAGTTATCACCATGACTATCTCCAGAACTGTTTCATCATCTCAGACAGAAGCAGGGCACTCATTAACCACTCGCTCCCCATCCTCCCTCCACCAGACCCTGGCCCCGCCATTCCAGTTTCTGTCTCTATGAATTAACTACTCTGGGAACCTCATATGTGTGGGATCACACAGGATATGTCCTGGATGACTGTCTTATTTCACTAGCACAATGTTTTCAAGGCTCATCTGTGGTGCCGTATGTGTCAGAATTTTCTTCCTTTATCAGGCTTAATAGTGTTCCATTGTATGGATATACCACATTTTGTTTATCCATTAATCAGTCTATGGACACTTGGGTTATTTCTGCCTTTTGGTGAATAATGCTGCTATAAACATGGAAATACAAATATCTGTTCTTGTTCCTGCTTTGTGTTCTTTTGGGCTTATACCGAGAAGTGGAATTGCAGGGTCATGTGGAGATTCTATGTTTCACTTTGAGACAGCCTGGAGAGGCCGTGTCTTCAAAGGTGTGCTCACCACATTGGGATGGTGCCTGCAAAAGTCATGGCTGGAAATGGCACCGCCAGCTGTCTGACTCTCTCCACTCTCTCTTCTGGCTTCTCAGCACCCGCCATGGGTGGTCAGTCAGGCCACACTCAGATGTGTGGACTCAGACATCCTGTATGTGGGAGAGTAAGAGGTGCACTGAATTGAAGTACATTAAATTCATGATACTCGCATGAATCAGGTGTACTATGAGAAAACTGGTGCTCAGAGAGGTGAAGGAACTTACCTCACATCACACAGCTGGCATGTGACTTCAGAGATTTCAGTCCAGGCTTGCCAGACTCCCAAGTTCCCACTGCTGTCCCCTTACTCCACTGGTTCTACTTCACTCCTCTGGAAAGGCTTCCGCCGCTGTCCAGCACTGGTCCCTTCTGTC
Organism: Pan paniscus; assembly: GCF_029289425.2. NCBI lineage: Eukaryota > Metazoa > Chordata > Mammalia > Primates > Hominidae > Pan > Pan paniscus. Next base: position 99,995,651 of record NC_073264.2, on the reverse strand, counting down.
TCACAATAGGACCGTGAGGCTGCAGAAGGGGATGCCACTGCTATGCCCCATCCATCTCCAAGACCTCAGTGCCCACCCCAGGTCTGCCACAGAGCATGCCCCGAGCCCATGCATGCACAGATGAGGCCGTGGAGACACAGATTCTATTACCAGCCTAGGGAACGAAGTGATGGATTGACTTCCAGCAAGCTTAGACTGTGGAGAAAGAGTGTGAGCCTGGAGTATGATACAGAGATGAAGACCTTAGTCGAGGCGCCAAGAACGGTGAGCTCTAGCTGTGCCTCTGCCACCAGCTGTGTGGACTCCAGCAAGTTTCTTTTCTCTCCATGCCTTAATTTTCTCATCTGCATAATGGGATGAGCTTTGACAACAGCCCCTTGGTCCTAAGAAACTGTGTCATGAGCACAGTCCCGGGCCCCACTGCCTACCTCTGCCTGCAGAGACCATTGACATCGCCATCCCTGCCCAGAAAGGTCAGAGGCCCTCAAATCTGGGCTTTGGAGTCTGTGTCTGCACAGGGCGGAGCTGTGCATGGCTAGAGGGTCCTCGGACACTGAGATGTCCATCTTTTTGACCTGATCGGGTTTTGTACGCTTCCTCCAATGTCCTCTGTCCTGCGTCCCCCAAGCGTGAAGTACAGCCCCCTGCTGTCTCAGAGCCTGGCTTCTCGACACTACTAGAGAGATTGGGTTCTTCCAGAGTCCTTTTTTGGCTGGCTCTGACACGCTCTGGCTCAGCCTTCCAAAGCCAGACCTGAGGGACCGACCAGAGAGTGCAGGCGACAACAGCTTGCTTTTCTGATTGTTGTTGTTGTTTGTATTTTTGTAAAAAAAAAGAGAACGGATTGAGGATGGAGTGTGTGGCTGTGCGGGATGCGACAGAAGTGGCCACTTATTGTCGAATGCTTTGGGCTCGGAAAAACCCAAAGTAGAATCATCCAAGTCTTTGCTTTTAATTTTTCAAAAAGGTGTATGTGAGTGAGTGCAGTGTGTGTGTGAAGCGAGTGCGGTGTGTTTGTGTGTGTGTGTGTGTGTGTGATTGGCAGAATGATGGCCTCTCAAAGACATCCATGTCCCAATCCCTAGAACCGAGGGCTCTGTCACACGCTGCAAGGCAAAGGGGAATGAAGACTGCGGGTGAGATGAAGGTTTCCCAAGGGCTGACCTTAAAATGGAGACTATCCTGGGGGATCCTGGCGGGCCCAATGTCATCAGAAGGGTCCTTAAGACTGAGAGCAGGAGGTGGGGGAGGAGGCCACAGTGCTGCCCCCGGAGGCAGGCCTGCCCTACCACTGCTGGCTGGGAAGATGGAGGAAGGGGCCCAGAGTTGAGGGTCTTGGGCCACCTCCAGAAGCCGGGAAAGGTGAGAAAGGGCTTCTCTACTGGATCCCCCAGAGGGAGGGCTGCTTTGCTAGCACTTGATGTTAGCCCAGAGGGACACATGTTGGATTTGAATGCCCAGAAGAGCAAGGCAATATATTTGTATTAAGTCACTAAATCTGTGGTAATTTGTTATAGCAGGGATAGGAAATTCATATAGTGTTTGTGTGTGAGTGTGAATGGAATGTGTATGTGAGGTCTGTGCATGTGTGTGAATGACTGAGTTGTGGCCTGTGTGTGTGTGTGGGGGGGGTGAGTGTGAGTGAGCAGGTGTGAATGTGTGTGGGTGACTGTGAGTGAGCAGAGGTGTCGGAGAGTGTGAATTAGTGTATGTGAGTGTGAGTGAGCAGGTATAAGTGTGTGTGGGTGAATGTGAGTGTGACTGTGTGGGTGAGAACAAGCGAGTGTGGGTGAGTGTAAGTGAGCAGGTATGAGTGTAAGTATGTGGGTGAGTGTGAGTGAGCAGGTGTGTGAGTGTGTGGGGGTGTGAGTGAGAAGGTGTGTTTTAGTGAGCAGGTGTGGGCATGAGTGTGTGGGTGAGTGCAAGTGAGCAAGTGAGTGTGTGTGGGTGAGTGTGTGTGGGTGAGTGTGAATGAGTGGGTGTATGTGTGGATAAATGTGTGTATGGCTGAGTGTGACTGAGTGGGTGTGAGTGTGTGAGCATTGTGTGAGTGAGCGGGTGTGAGCATGAGTCTGTGAGTGGGAGTGTGTGTGGGTTTGAGTGAGTTGGTGTGTGTGAGTGAGCAGGTGTGACCGTGTGTGTATGCAAGTGAGCAGGAGTGAGCATGTGTGGGTGTGAATGAATGTGAGTGTGAGTGAGTGGGTGTGAGCATAAGTGTGTGAGTGCACGTGAGCAGGTGTGAGTGTGTAAGTGAGCCGGTGTGAGTGTGAGCGAGCCAGTGTGTGTGTGAATGCGACCGAGGAAGTGTGAGCATGAGTGCATGTGTGAGTGAGCATGTGTGAGTCTGCGTGAGTAAGCTGGTCTGTGCGTGTGAGTGAGCGGGTGTTAGCATGAGTTTATGTGGGTGTGAGTGAGCTGGTTTGTGTGTGTGAGTGCGAGTGAGCACGTGTGACTGTGAGTAAGCGTGTGTGTGTGAGTGTGAGTGAGCATGTGTGAGCCTGTGTGTGGGTGTGCGTGATTCTTTCAGAGGAAATGCCATTGACACGTCCCTGAGCCATTTATCCCCTGAGCATTGCAGGATTGCCTGCTGAGAACTTCTTACTGGTCCTGCTGACTTTGGGGTTGGTCTAACACCTCCCGACTTCTCCCAGCCTTCACACAGTTGCTTTCCCTGGAGAGAACCTGGGCCCAGGAATGAGAAGGAGTCGCATTTTCCTCTCAGAGCTCTGAACATCTGCAGGCGTGAAGCTGCCTCCTTGAACATTGGAAGGTCAGGATCTGATGTGGCATGGACACCTGGGTTCCTGAGGCTTAGCCCAGGTCTTTCTGAGTCTGTGAGCTGGCCCAGGCCCCAGAGGGCTGGTCCAGGTTGGGGACCAGCTGAAGGCTCTGAGTGCCCTGGTAGCCCAGTGACCCAGAAGGCAGGGGTTGCCCACAATTCCCTGGTCATTGCACTCCCCAGGACTGGAGGAGCTTTCGAGGGCATAAGATTTCAGAATTTTACTGCCATTAGTCTGGGGCTGGGTCCCAGCTGACACTGAAGGGTACACCTAATACCTTTTCTATGATAGGGCTGACATGTACACAGGCACCTCTCTATTGGCTGCTAAAATACCCAAATTCTTCTCAACAAAATTGGTTGGTAACTAGCCACTCTCTGAGGTCCATAAGTGCTGCCCTATCCACCCAGCCTCTTCCCTGGGATCCACCATCCAGCAACTGAAGGGCTAATGTTCAGCCTTGCAGGGCATCTCTGGGACCCTGCTTTAGCCCTTCAGTCTCGTTTTCTCTGATTACCTGGATGTCTGCTTTCCCCATGTTAAGTATTTTGGGCATTACCCCTGATTGTCACAACATTTTTGCTGAGTCACAAATATTGCATGTTAGACAGTAGGAAGGTGTGGGAAGGAGGAAAAGAACACAAGCTCTTTTGTCCTAAAAAACTTTGCATGGGCCCATCAGCCTCTCTAAGCCTAATTTTACATACCTTCAAAATGGGCATACTAATGACTAGATTACCAATAGAACCAGACTGGCCCACCCCGTAGAGATTTCTAGCCAGCAATTGCTGCCTCACTAGATAGGCGTTCAGGCCCTCTTCTGTCCCATGTATCTGTGATAGGCTGGCTACCTTCCAGAGGTCCTGTTTTCTGACTTGCTTATATTGGCCTAGTGTGAACTGGTCTCTGGTGAAACACAGATCTTTTTCTGTGAACACTCAAGACGGGTTCTCCCTGGAACTTCCCAGCTCCTTCTGTCCTCTCATCAAGCACTTGTTTTCAGGCTGGAGAAGCTCTCCACCTGCTGTGATTGACATTCTCTGGGCCCCACTGTGGGATGGTTAGAACTTTCCAGGCTCAAGTTATCAGCTCTTCAGCTCTGCCCATCCCTGGGCTCTGAAAGTCCACCCATTCCCATGAATCTCTTCCCACTCCCTGTATCTGACGATGTGGGAGGGTGACTGTCTTGCAGCCGCCAGCCCAGGCGTTAACCTCCCAGGTCTCCACTGCCAGCCTATTTCTTTCTTTCCTTGAGTCCCATCCACCCAGCTCACAGGGTCTCAAATTCTGTTTCCTCACCAAACTTGGCAGGTCACTTCATAGCCTGCTTCTGCATGCAACCTTGGAATCTCCCCTGTTGCTGTCTATGACCCCCTCACTTTCTCCTGGCTTCTTTGCCCACCTATGGAAGGAAGATGAACTTATTTTCTGAAACCTCACCAGGAGAGATTGGGATCACAAGTGGGTAGAAGCCACAGGGACACCGATTTGTGGTCAAATGGAAGAAAGGCTTTCAGAGGTGGCTGGGGCTATCCCAAGCTGGAGTGGGCCACCTACCAGCTGGGAATTTGGTTCTTGGGTCTTCGGAGGGTTGAGGTCAAGAAGGACCCAGGTCCAGGGCTGGAGTGTGGGAGTGGAAGGGGCCCATCTTTAGGCAGATTCTTAGTCAAGGTTCCCCTGGTTTGTCTTCCTCCATTATTCTTGGTATTTTTTTTCTTGAAACTGATCATCAATTCAATTTTCACAACTACCTTTCTGAGTTGGAAAGAACTTTTCCATTTTGCTTGTCAAGAAAGTAAATCTTGGAGAAGTTAAATAATTTAATTTATTTAAATAGACAATTCTTCTAACTTTTAACAACCAAAATTTCAATCCATGTTTTATTTGAATGCAAAGAACATCCACTTTCTGTGATAACACACTAGTTGAATACACTGAATAGAAAATGATATTTTATTTCTTTCTCCTTGAAAAATCATTTTAATACTCAAAAGAATTGAAAACAGGGACTTCAACAGATATTTGTACATCCATGTTTATAGAAGCATTATTCACGATAGCCCATAACAACCCAAGAGTCTATTGATGGATGAATGGCTAAAGAAAATATGGTATATACATATAATGGAATGTTATCTAGCTTTAAAGAGGGAAGAAGTTCTGATACATCCTATGTCATGGGCAAACTTTAAAAACATTGTGCTAAGTGAAATAAGCCAGCCAGAGAAAGACAAATTCTGCTTGATTCCACTTACCCGAGGCATCTAGAGTGGGCAAATTCGTAGAAACAGAAAGTAGCTTGGTGGTTTCCATGGGCTGGGGTGGGGAGGGAATGGAATGGATGGTTATGGTTCAGTGAGGACAGAGTTTTAGTTTGGGAAGATAAAAAGAAGTTCTGGAGATGGATGGTGGTGATGGCTTCCTAAGAATGTGAATGCACTTCATGACACTGAACTGTACATTTAAAAATGGCTAAAATGGCAAATGTTATGTTATGTGTGTTTTACCACTATCATAAAAAAAGCTTTTTAAAAGGAATGTCCAGAGCATAATTTAACATTATACGCTTATGGATCTATCATAGGGCAGGCTGTTAGAACAAACTGCAGAGGCCCTTATCACAAATAAGCAGGCTTGATGTCCCAAGTATCCTTGGAGCAATGGACCACTCAACAGATGATTAAAAAATACAAAACAAACAAACAAACAAAAAAACCCACATGGTATTGATACTTAATATTTGCAGGCAAATGACATCATGAAAAATAAATAATGTTTTTTCGGAGAAACCACACTGTGGAAAGTCAGATGCAGGTTGGAGGGCAGATATGGTGGCTTCCTTAATGCCTACACCCCAGGTCAGGTGGATATTAGCACATCCTTATTTGTAGCTACTGACACAGAGGTCACGGGCTCACTAACACACCAGGGGTCTCAGTGCTGGCCCTTGTCTTTGCACTCCATCCTCACTCCCTGTCTTCACAGTTGAGCCATGTGTGTGGTATGTGAGTGCATGTCCACACACACGTGTGAGCGTACAGCTAAATGCATATGTGTCGTCCGGATGTGCCACCAGGTAACATAGCCTCAGTAGATGATTCTTAGGGGCGAAGATCCCTCCTGGGAGTTTGAAAGACAAGGAGAAAAGTCTCCACCTACAAATCTCTCCTCTGCAAGGGTTGCCAAGGAGGATTGGGAGGCAGGGTCTGCATTCCCGGCCGGGTTTACCTGGTCGCCCAGGACAACAGACTTGCAGGCAGCCAAAGAGATCGTCAAGCAGCCGAGCGTGACAGTCAACATCAAAGTGGGAATGCCACTCCTTGATCCAGACTTGGCCATACCTGCCAGGGCAGAGTCTCGCATATGACCACCCCGGGAATTCAAAGGCGTTCTTAGAGCAAACGGACACCACACACACACACACACACACACACACACACACACACACACACGGCCCGAATGCAAAATCCTCCTCCTACTTTCAAATGAAAATAAAAGTCTAGACATCCTTTCTTCACAATTCTTCACTGACCTAATTATTCAGATCTGTGCTTCCTTTTGGTCTTTTCAAAGAACAAGAAGAATGGTTAATTTCACTTAATGGAATAATTGAATGTCATAATTGTTTTTTACATTTCAGCACGAATGTTTGAGTTAAGCTGCACACACTCTCTCTCCCTGTCTAGAGCTCTTAATAACCAGGCTGCTCAAAGAGGCCTTTCTGTTCCATCTTTTTGTTTCCTAACTGGACTGTCTGGGCCGGCTTCTGGCAGCCGGCATGTTCTGGGAGGGGGTCTGGGGGGAGTGGCAGTTAATGACTGTTTTGGTCTTGGATGTTCTGATCTCTCTCTAATTCATTATTTGTCAGGCATGAGAGGCACCCCGAACAGGATCATGAACAATGCCTTTTTATTCTCACTCTTATTCTCTCTCCTTCCCTCCTTTCCTTTCTTTTCCTTCTTCATCTTGGATGAGGGAATAGAATCATAACACAGTGGCAGATCCAAGAAGTCATCATTTTCAATGAAGTTTGCTGCAGTCTCATTTTATTCTACCAACAGCTAAGCTTATGCTAGTAGATTCATTCATTTGTTCAATCATTCATTGACCATATATGGAGAGATTACTATATGCCAAGACTGTTCCTAGGTGCTGGGGGTCTAGTGAACACAATATTCTGATAGAGACACAGGGTCAAAAATTCAGTAAGCACAAGAAAAGGTAGCTTCCATTGGAGGTATGTTTTGTGAAGATAATAGAACAAAATATGATGTAGCATTACTGGGGAGAGAGGATGGTTGGCTTAGCAAAGAGGTACCAGGAAGACCTCTTTAAGGAGTTGAGAAGAGATGAAGAGAAGTTGTCAAGTGTGGGAAGAGCTGGTGGAGAGGGCACTGCAGGTAACAGGAGCAACTGGTGCAAAGACCTTGAGGTGGGAGGGCCATCAAGGAGGCAAGGGTGACAGGGGAAGGAATCAGCACAGGGTGTAATTAATTGTCATGGATGGGACTGAAGAAGCAATGTGGAGCCAAGGCACACAGGACCTTGCAGGCCACAGTATGGAATTCAGATCTGTTCTCAAGACAGTGGGTCACCATAAGCAAGGAAAATTAGAAATAGTAAATATTGGAAAAAGTCTCCCTTGCTTCTATGTGGAGATGAGAGGAGAAGCAGAAGGATCAGTGGATGAGCTGCTCCAGTCCTCCCAGGGAGCATTGCTGGTGCTTTGCCAGGTGGGGTGGGATGGAGATAGTGATAAACACTCAGTTCCAGAAACGCTTTGAAGGTAGATCTGCCGGGACTTAGCGATGGGTCAGAAAAGTGTTTCAGGCTGGGACACGAAAGAGGGGCATCATAGGTTTTGGCCTGAGTAACTGAGCAGCACTATTAATGAAGAATGTGCAAGACATGGTGTATTCATCAGCAGGGACAGGTTGTGCTGCAGTAACAAATAACCCCCCACGTTGCAATACCTTAATACAACAAATATTTATTTTCATGCTTTTATTCAGTGCAGGTGCAGAGACACCATCTGGCAGGTGTGCCTTCTAGGGCATGTGGCCATGTAAGTGACTGCAGTGTGGAAAGGATGACAGCATGGAGATCCCACAGCCCCTCTTCTATGCTCTGGCTGAGAAGAGACACATGTCACTTGGTTCTTTGCTCCCTGCCCAGAACCAGTCGCGGGAGACAAACTGTGCACCAAGAAGGGGATATGAGTCAGATATTTGTGAGTACCAGGATATCTACTACTGCAGGGGAGGCACATGTCCGAGTGGGAGATAAGGAGTTTTTCCTTGTATGTGGTAAATATTGAATATCCAAGTGGATAACTGCACTAGGGTATTAGAGCCCAGGACTCAGGGAGAGAAGTTGGGGCTTGATATAGAAATGTACAGTTGCTAGTGAATATCTTTTACTCTATTTCAGGTCCTAATTTTGCATTTTGAATACAGCAATGACAAAAATGCAATTCTTCCCTCACCCCAGATTTGCTTAAAGGACACATGATATTCCCATCAATTTCCATATAAGTACCTAGGAAAGTGCTCCTAGGAACAGCCCACCTGTGCTTGGCCCTGGGCTGTCTTCACAACCATGCATCCAATTAGTCCCATAGCAACCATTTATTCATGCCACAAATATGTCCTGAGCACCTGCTGTGTTCCAGGTACAGAACAATTTCATGAGTTTGTAAACTTTTCACACACTTGTCTCTGCACATTTGCTAGAGCTGCCCTTTTGCGGTGTGTCTTTGGTATCCCATCTGCCTGGAAAACTCCTATGCACTCCTCAAGGCCCATCTCAATTTCACTGCCATTGTGAAGCGTTTGCTCATATCTCACTTGTCTCCCCAGAAGAGTTCTCTGCCCCCTCCTCTGGTGCCCTGCTGTGACATCTCAGTTGTTGCCCTGTTGGTCTCCCCACTAGAACTGAATTACACAGGGGGTGACTTATTCATTTATTCGATAAACACTTAGCAAAGGAAAACTGTGTTTTACCATATAGAGGCCATGGAACAGATCGGCTGTCAGTCTTCTTCATGTTAGCCACACCCAGCTTGGGTTGAGTACGTCAACCCATGGTTGGCCATGATAACGTCCTCCTCTAAGCACTCACACCCACTCTGTGCCTTGCACGATGCTTTGTATTTTACAAGTAGCTTCTCACTGGCTTCTCTGCCCTCACCTGTACTCCTCTGCCCCAAGTCTGTTAAAAACACAGCAGCCAAATAACCCTTTGAAAAGTGTCTTGAGGTCTAAATTACATTATATCAATCCTTCCAAAGCTCAGATAAAATCATGTCACTGCTCTTGTCAAATTCTCTACATGGCTTCTCATCTCTCTCAGAGTCATTGCCCAGGTCCTTGCAGTGACCTAGCAGTTTCCAGCACTAGGGTAATGCTCCCGCTGCTTCTCTGGCCCATCCCCTTGCTCTCTCTACCTAGCCCATGCTGGGCTCCTGGCTTTTCTTCAGACTCCAAATATGCTGTCATCTCAGAGCCTTTGTCCTTACTCTCCCATCTGCCTGGCACCCTCTTCCCCCAAATGCTTGCAGGGCGTGCTCCTTGGCCTCATTCAGCCTCTGTTCATGTGGCCTCAGCTAGGGTCTCCCTCTGCAGAGGGCATGAGTATTCAATAAGATCATGCGAGGAAAGCACTCAGCATGGTTCCTGGTACTTAGCAACACATGCCAGCTGCTGCCATGTGAAGATCATGCCATAGGGCATGAAGGGTTGTGGATGGCTGGGTGTCCCAACCTGTTCCCTCTTTCCCTTTGCAACTGAAGACTTAGAGTTTATGATGTGATATGCCAATAAGAGAATGACGTGGGCTGTGGAGATCCAGGTAGAGCTAAATGAAGGCTACAAACACTTCTGTGATGTGTAGAACCCACCAGGCCCACCTCACATCTAGCCTCATGAGAAGATGCCTTCTGAGGGGATTCCTGCATCCTGCCTACAATGCCCCCTTCTCAATTTCTTCTCTTCTCCATTTTGCTAGAGTTGACCATTTCTAACTTCTCATGGAGATACTTGTGCCAGGCCCATCTGCCCATCAGAATATATCCTCCTCGAGGCTGAGATCATGTCTTTACCTTCTGTGTCATGGTACCCAGCACAGGACCTGATACTGAGGACACAGTGAAAGTGTTTGCTCAATGAATGAATGAGGTCTTCTTTACTCTTTCAGTAAATGGATACTATAGCTTGAAAAAGCAGAGATATTTTCCCAGGTTATCAAACTGGGACTCAGGAAGCAGATTCTTTCTCTATTGAAAATCAGAATAAATCCAGCTCCATGGATTTTACCCACTTCCACTTTACTGCCCTTTTCCTTGACAGTGAGTCCCACCTGCCATTCCTCAGCCCTCCCCTGACCCCTCTCTCCATCATCCCTTCCCACTTGTGTTCTGTTCGCTCTTCTCCTGAGCTTTCTAAGTTCTTCCTCTTTGTCTTGCATACGCGGCAGTGTCGTCCACTCAGTCTGCTGTTTCCAATGGCTGGGGTCCACATATTTGCAGCATTTATAGAAAATTTGTGCACATCAGATTACATGAAGACAATGGCTTGTTCCATTTTCTTGTTTTCACTTGTGCAAATGGTAGGAAAATTTTTGGGAAATTTAACCCTAAAAGATCATAGAACGTACTGCCCTCATCTGGGGCTGGGTGAGATATGAGATAGCAGGATGGAGAACTGCTCTTACTCTTGTCTTCCTCTGGGGCCAAAGAGGAGCACCCTTTCTCTCTGACTTTGAGGTGATCCTATACTCCCTGTGGAGCCTCCTGGTCAAATCCCATCACTAGAAGGGATGGGGTACATGAGAAAGCCTTTATGTTTCTCAGAGTTTTGTCTGTTTGGGAATTTTTTATGGGAACTGAATGAAGTTGTTTATGAAAATGAAATTTGCAAATGAGAACATGTTCATTCAATAAAGCAATGTATGAATGCCTGCCTACTGTGTGTTTGGCACACAGCAGGTCCTTGGGGAGGCAGAACTTAGTAAGACACAATCCTTGACATTAGCTCCCCTTCTAGCTTCATGCAAATTACAGGACGTGGCTTTTGCTAAGCAGAGGTGGCCTTCTGCCAGAACACACAGCTTGGCAAGAGGAGCATAGACTGGATTTTCCTCTGCGCTTGGCCTCTTATCCAGATGACCCCAGCAGTTAACAACCTGTATAACCTATGGGGCAGTCCTGCCTGCCATCAATGAGTGGTGGCAGGTACTGTTTAGAGGAACATCTTAGATTCTATGGGACAAGCAGACAGACTTAGCCAGGTGCCAACTCTGCTGCCTGCTAAGGATATGACTTTGAATGAATACTTGACATTTCTACACCTCACTTTCCTCATCTGTAAAACTGGACTGAAATGAATGACTTCCCCAGGTTATTGCAAGATTTAGATGGGATAAGAAATGTGAAGGCATTTTGATGACTCTGGAATAACAGGTAAATATGGTTGTCAATCTACATTATTGTTATTACCTGTGTTATTGTGTAAATCATGCTGCAAGCAAATGGGCTATATGGTCCAGCTGGAAATCTAATTGTCACTTGGAGTGCTTTGCTTCGATGATAGTAATTACAGTGGAATTCATTGTGGACTCCAAATTTGCTGTTTGAGCTCCACTTCATATCCCTTCATGTTTTCTGTATATGCACAATGACATAAGGCAAATCATTTTCTGCTCAGCAAAATTTTATCTCGCTTGACAAACATTAGTTGAGGTCCTACTCTGTTATATATTTCACTACATATAAAGGATGCAGATCTGAATAATGTACAGACCTTGCCATCATGGTGATGACAATGTAGTGAAAGAGACCAACATGGACATAGGAAAATTTAGGACAAGTCAGAAAGTGGTGACTGGTACAAAAATGGAACAGATAATGGGGGAAATTCAAGCAAGTGAGGAGATCATTATTTGCAGTACGGAAGTCTTCATGTAGCTGTGTCATTTGATCTGGGTGTTAAAGGGTGGTTACGACTTGGGTATTTGGAGATGGGGGAAAGGTGCTGCTGATAAAAGGACCACTGTGGAGAACACAGAGAGGAAGGAGGAGTAGATTTCAATTTACGGAGATTTGGGATTAAGAAAGAGAGGGACACTTTGAATAAATAGATGGAATAAAGATGGACCACAGAGCCTTTCTTCTATAACATTTAATTAAATGAATAAAAATTAATAAAAAGCAGCCTAGAATGAATAATTGCAATAAAGCAAGGAACTAGACCCAATCTCATGCTATTTACATGCAGAAGTGGAGTCAAAAAAAGAAATGTAAGATTCTGAAATGACTGTCTGCATATTTACTTCAATCCCCCAAATAATAACTATCCCATAAAAAAATGAGTCAACTGAGGCTGGGTGCGGTGGCTCACGCCTGTAATCCCAGCACTTTGGGAGGCCGAGGCGGGCAGATCACAAGGTCAGGAGATCGAGACCATCCTGGCTAACATGGTGAAACCCTGTCTCTACTAAAAATACAAAAATTAGCCAGGCATGGTGGTGGGCCCTGTAGTCCTAGCTACTCAGGAGGCTGAGGCAGGAGAATGGTGTGAACCTGGGAGGTGGAGGTTGCAGTGAGCTGAGATCGCGCCACTGCACTCCAGCCTGGGCGACAGAGCGAGACTCCATCTCTAAAAAAAAAAAAAAAAAAGTGAGTCAACCAAATTCTCCGATATTTTTTGGCAAAAGCCCCATTTCCTAACTTTGAGATAGGTAGACTGAGGAGATGAATAGGCAGCTTTAGGAAACATCAGGGAAAATTCACTGCATTTTCTCCAAGTAACACCAGTCTATATCAGTCAAGGTAGCAACAGGATAGAGTTGGAGCTAAATTTGCTTATTCCTAATCTCTTTCTGGAGTTATGAAACTTGTTTCCACCTGGAGTGTCTAGCCTTGCCAGGAAAATGAAGTGGATTAATAAAGAGTGGAGGGGCCAGTCATGCACATCTGTTAGGGGCTCAGAGGAAGAAGCAGATCCCGGTTTCACAGCAAGAAGTTTCTTTATTTAAGAAAACAGAAAATTTGGGAAGCGATGCACTTGTTTAGGATAAGTTAGGTGACAAGAAATAATTTGGCCACTCTAGAAATATGCTACATCAAAAGACAATTATAAAAAAATTAAAGACCATTATATATCAAATACAGATGAGGAAGACATAATCGCAGAAACTGAAGAAAATCCTTAGCAACTGCTGCTTTGTGTTATATAAAATATAATATGATCATAGGTTTAGTAAAATAGGTAGTCAACAAGGTGTTAGTGACATCACAAGATGAAAAGAACATGATAGGATAAAGTTAAGAAAACCACATGATTACTGAAACAACAGCATGCCAGAATCAATAAATAAATCACAACAAAGAAAAGAACTATGTGGTTGAAATACTGAATTAACTGATATTGGGAAAATGCTTGAGAAAATCTAAATGAATGCAGAAAAAAGAGATTGACTCAATCAGAGGAAAGATAATAGACAAAGATAATGTCTTATATGACTGATCTGTGGCCCTAAAATCTAGAAATCAACAAATGGGACAACTGTTCATAGTCCTAATTAGAGGAAAAAATTCTCCTGAAGAGAGGAAAGAAATTTATTCATATTAAAAGACCACACTACGTTTTACAAAAAGTCAATAAAGAACATTTGACACCAAGACATATCCTGTTTAGTTTATTGAACACCAAAAGCATGTGGAATTTTTCAGACATCCGAGTGGGAGAAAAAAATCAAGATTTAGATTTTCCCTGCAGCAACATGTCACACCCAAAGACAGGGAGCAGTACATAGAGTTCTAAATGATATGAGGTATGAATCAAGAATCTCATTGCAGGTAAGTTGTATTTCAGGTATAAATGCAACAGGCAGATATTCTGAAACCTGAAAGAAGTTATGCAATAGAGTCCTGCCAGGCCTTAGGAAGAAATAGTGTTCTATGTTAAAGTCCAGCAAATCAGAAGGTGATCAGAAGATGGTTGCACAGCCTTCAGTGTCCCCAGAAGGCTGATATATAAAGTTCTGAGGGAAATAAATGTGACTTCCAGCTCCAGATTTCACAACCAGCCAGATCACTTGAAGGCAGGGGCTAAGTCTGATTTTTCTCCGTAAGTATAATGACACAAATGATCAAAAACAAACAAACAGAAAACATGGACTATCAATCGAACAGTAGAATCTCAAGAAACACAGCATGTTAGTGCCTTTCTTTTTTTTCACCCTCTCAACCCGGCTTTTCCCATAAGTGCCTTTCTTGAAAAAAACAAGAAAGAAATTGACAGCAAATTTCAACTAACCAAGCGATGAATTAAATAAAGAACTCAAGAATGGGGAAGCTGAAGAGAAAGACTGGTGGTAAGCATTGAGACTATAGAGATGTTAGATTAATAGTAAAAACGTAGGAATTATGGTTATAGATTGGAATGCAAATATTAAAAAACCAATTGATGTAAAAATAATAATATGACTAGCTAGATGAGGGGCTGGGAACATTTTTCTGTAAAGGGCCAGCTAATAAATATTTCAGGCTTTGCAGGCCATGTAGAGTGTGGTCGCATATTTATAAAATTTTATTTATTTATTTACAACCCTATGAAAATTTAAAGAGCTTTCATAGCTCATATGCCATATAAAAACCGGCTGGGGGCTGATTTTGGCCCATGGGCTGTAGTTTGCTGACCTCTGACCTAGATCATTGGTCTCTTATCTCCCATTAAATCTATGAGTCAACATGGCTTTGCCTTGCATAATGATCCCATTTTCTCCACTCTTGAATATTTGGAAAAGCTGACAATGTGGCTTTAAACAAAGATAAAGAGAGAAAGCCAAGCCGGACCTCACAACTCCAAGTCATGACACAAACCACTCTGCCATTTCACATGCAATTCTAGAGCTGTCCTGTCCAATATGGAAGCCCTTTCCAATATGGCAGCCATTACCATGTGTGGCTGGTGAGCACTTGAAATGGGGCTGGTTCAAATGGAGATGTGCTATGAGTGTAAAATAGACACTGAATTTTTAAAACTTAGTATAAATAAAAGAATAGAAGTATCTCATTAATAATGAGTGATTTTTGTATTGATATATGTTGAAATGATAATATTTGGGGTATTTTGGGTTAATTAAAGTATATTATTAAAATTAATTGTACTTGTTTGCTTTACTTTTTAAAAAAATGTGGTACTAGAAAATTAAAAATTACATTGTGGCTTACCTTATATTTCTATTGGACAGTAGAATTTGAAGCACCTGGCAAGAAGATAAAATAACTTTTCATAAAGATGGAGACTTGCCATGAACGAAACCAGGTGTGTTAGGCAAATGGATTCTTTGTCTTCTGTCCCTTTGTTTTCCCAGTTGAAAGGAGGGTGGCTAGAGTCCCTTAAAAAGAACGTGAGGCTTCCGTTCAAATGGTGGAGGTTTCACCTGTTATCTCCGTGGCCTTAGGAAAGACTGGCATTTTGAGGTTTACTTTCTCATTGAGAAATAGGCAGAAAAGTTTGTGGAGAAGATTTAATACAAATCTCTATATTACAAAACCCTATAAATAGTTGTATAAACGAAAGGGTTCAGTAATACCCGCCTCACCCAGAGGTGGGCTGGTTTCATGAACACCAGGATTTAGAACTCAGCTGAAGGATGAAGCTCTTCGAGGTGGGCGGGTTGTGTCTCCAAATACATGTGCCTTCCCCAGCTCTGTCTTCCTCCCAGTATGTGCCCTACTCTCCCCTACCTTTCTGCACCACTCAGCAGGCTGTGCCACGAGTTCCCTCTGTCATTACTCTTTCTCCTTTCTATGCTGTGCCTGGGCTGAAATAACCCCTTTCTCGCTATCTTCTATTCAGCTCCCAATGAGACTCCGTCAGGCAAGCTTAATCCCTTCTTCTCTGGGCTGCCTGGTCTTCTCACCTCTCCTCCCTTCTCTTCCAGTTTGGCTGCTCCTTGAAGGCAGGGATTATATCTGGTATACCTTAGTAAACCTCACAAACAGCCTGGACTTGGGTCCAGTTGACCCCCGGCGATTGATTGGTAAACAAATGCACGTGCAATGACATTTACTGTCACTTTCAGGCACCTTGTGGAAGAAATCCTTGTAACAAAATCCTCACCTCTGTTGAGAAGTTGCCTTGGAAAGACCATTTGGGGGTAGGCATTGATACCCCCAGTTTCTGCATGAGGATGGGGCTGAGAGAAAATGAAAATACTGGCGGTCTTCATTTGAGGCCCCTCAGAAGCAGATGCTGAGACAGAGGATTGTGTGCAAGGACATAGTTTGGAGGGTGGTCCAGGGAGACGTCCTGGAGGTGGCCAAGAACGAGGTCATTTCTGTGCAAGTGTTTCCTGTGGACACACCTAGAGGCTAACCCTGCTGGGGCACCCTGGGAGACAGCACAGAGCATATCTCTGAGCTATCCCACCTAGGTAGGGAAGAAAGCCTGGGGATCTATTCCCCATCTTCCATCCATCATGGTGGAGGCCCAGGGGGAACAGATCTACGTGGAGGGCTAGGTCTCTTAGCATCCAGCTTCTCCCTCCTCCTAGCAGACGAGCACAGCTGCAAGCTGGGCTGGTGTGCACTGCAGGAGAGCAGTGATCATGGGGACACCAACGCGTCTGCTACATCCACACACCCAACATTTTTTTCCTTGTTCATAAAAATGGATTTTGTTTGCAACACCAGTGTGTCAAGGCAACGAATCACATGTGGACTAAGCGAGATATGATCATCCCATCCTGTTAATTTTTGGTCTTCTTTGAAGACAAGCGGTGATTGTGGGACCCAGTTTTGATAATGAGACCAAAAGATAGGGCAGCTCTGCAGGCTTTGGGGAAAACTTCTGCTTTTCTGATCTGACCTATCTAGCACCATGCCCAACCTCTTCTTCTAGAATTTGGTGTCAATATAATTTGTAAAGTCACAGCAGCCTCCTTGGCATCCTGAGTGAAGAATTTTGAGAACCGCCGCCATACCATGCCTACGTTGACCTCCACGCTCTGGTTGTGTGGGGAAAATAATGAGTTAGGTGCATGGGCACTGGCGCTTAGATTTTCCCTTCCCTGCCAATGAAAGCACTTCCACCTGATGCTCTTGGGGAAAATGGGGGAGGAAACGGGGTGGGGAGGTTGTTTATAGAAGGCCAAGTGCTCCAGGATGTGACACTATGGACCACATAGCTCCCCAAATTTTGGAGAGTAATGTTTTCTATTGCTGCTGTAACAAATTACCATTAACTCAGTGACTTAAAACAACACAAATTTATTCTCTTACAGCCCTGGTGGTCAGAATTCTAAAATCAAGTTGTCAGCAGGGATGGCTCCTTCTGGAGGTTCAGGTGAGAATCCTTTTCCCTGCCTTTTTTAGTTTCTAGAGGCCGCCTGCCTTCCTCGGCTCAAGATCCCCACCTCGCATCACTCCGACCACTGCTTACTTCCATTGTCACAACTCCTACTGTCTGAGCCTGTGTCTTCTTTCATCCCTTATATAACGACACTCATGATTGCGCTGGGTCTACCCAGACCATCAGGATCTTTTTCCCACCTCAAGATCCTTGACTTGATCATATCGGCATAGTTCATTCTACCATAGAAAGTGGCATTCACAGGTTCTAGGGATGAGGACATGGATATGTTTGGGAGGGACATTATTCTACCTATGATAGAAGACACAAGTGGATTATTTTAAAAATAGGGAGCAAGTATTCTTC